>NC_035441.2:68702122-69020844 GCF_002127325.2 Helianthus annuus
TTAAGTTTTAGAAACCAAATACAACAACATTGTCTGAAGACGTTGACACATGCAACGTGAATTAAAATCTAATAACATAAAACATTGTTCACAAACATCAACATGACATAAACACAGTTTAAGGACTGTGACTCGTCCAGGAAAGAGTCACATCCCCTAAACCCGGATGACCTCGTAACACCTTGCAGCGGGAAAACGTAACATACTGCGCCAGATCTTTTAATTCCCTGAAATACATGTAAGTTGAAAAATAAACAATAATGTTGAGCGAGTTCATGTGTAAGTGAGTAAATAAACCTTTGTATGTATAAAAACCCTGGTATGTAGCAAATAAGGAAAAGTGATCACACTTAATACCATAGCTTAACCATAACAAAGCTATATGAAATAAAACCATGCAAGATCATCCATTAAATTAAGTTTTAGAAACCAAATACAACAACATTGTCTGAAGACGTTGACACATGCAACGTGAATTAAAATCTAATAACATAAAACATTGTTCACAAACATCAACATGACATAAACACAGTTTAAGGACTGTGACTCGTCCAGGAAAGAGTCACATCCCCTAAACCCGGATGACCTCGTAACACCTTGCAGCGGGAAAACGTAACATACTGCGCCAGATCTTTTAATTCCCTGAAATACATGTAAGTTGAAAAATAAACAATAATGTTGAGCGAGTTCATGTGTAAGTGAGTAAATAAACCTTTGTATGTATAAAAACCCTGGTATGTAGCAAATAAGGAGATCACCAATGGTTTGCAAGGCCATTGGTATGTGTGAAGTGCAAGTAGGAAGACTCAAACCTAGCGGATTTATGCGTTGGGCACAAAGTCCCCCCGAGGTCCGTACCGTTGGGCCTGGGGCTGGGCTCGCTACACCCAGATAGATCTACCGCTCCTGTCCCTCGGTCCTACCCTAAGGATTAATGGCCTCAAGTTTCCGCCTACCCACTCACATGATCTAAGTAGTAAACCTCCTTACGCTAACCATACCATGTATAAAGTATTCGTAATCAAAGTAACATGTATTTCACCCCCGCAGTTTAGAAAACTGAAAACAGTTAAGAGAAAAGGGGGACATGAACTCACAGTGGTGCGTCTCTACCAAGTATATCTCCTGATCAAGCAGCTGTGCGACGACCTACACGTACTAAATCTATTAGACGGACGGCCGTTCCTTAGCTTTATGGTTTAAGTTTTTGGGAAATAGTTAGACAACTATTTCGTGTTTACATTCTGTATATACTTGGTAATTATTTTCCTTCCCAAAGATGGGGGATTTAACACATGTGCGTTCGTATAACTTCGGAATATATTATTAAGTCTCACTTAATATATTTTTGTACTTCTTACTCCAAAATATAAATATTCTTCCCAAAAATATCATATTTTAATACATATGATTTTCCCAAAATAATACCTTGACAAAAATACGCGGTCATAAATATTTCCTTAAATGTGTAAGTTACGTTTTAAAGATCGAGTGGTAATAATAATTACCGGTGTAACTTAAATAATTATTGAGAAGGCGTTAGTATTATTTTGGAGTCGTTAACACGGTAATATTATTTTTACCCTAAAAATAATATTTGTATATTTCACAAGATAATCATAAACACATAACAAGTGACGTTATGAAAAATACGTATACTAAATATATATTTATCAAGTTTTATTCTGTGAAATCTCACCTCCGATATTTTGTAAATAAAGTCGTGGCGAAATCTATAATTTGAAAACAAGTCAAAATGTATTTCTAACACTTATAGTGAAAATATTTCTAAGTGTTAGGTTTTTGGAAAAATTTCGCCAGAGTCTCCCCTGTAACTGGGGGTGGCCACACTTTCAAGCGTATCATTTTCTTTTATAAATCAAACCAACAATTTTCTCATTCAATCAAAACAATATTCAGAGCATCAAACTTAGTCAATAAATATGTAAATCGCAAGAATCACATGAACTTGTAGTTTTCCAAAACTATGAAGTAAATCCCATTACTTTTATTGGATCTTTATATAAATCAATCCGGTTTCATAAAAACCTCACTTTTAAAGAAATTCTATCTTTACAACTTTCTGTAAAAATTGACAAAACTAGTTCTTTGTCGAAACTTAGTGTTACACACGTGTTTACACACTTGTGTGTTTTAAAAATCATTCTTGTTAGTGTAAGATCCGGATTTAGAAAATAAGATTTCTTTGATACTTGGTCCTTTGAAAATGCCGCTTGTAGATCCGTAGATCTACTAGTTTTAAACACTATTTCACAAGTAGAATCATTTTTACACAAGTTCAAGTTTCGTGTGTGGTAGAGTTTCATCACGTAACCCTTGTTACACTAAAACAAACTCTATGTCATGATCCATGATCATGACCAATCCGGGTTAGACGATGATCCGAGCTACCACAACATAGATCGGCCTCAAATAACTACACAAAACAAATCTTACAAGATTTACACAACCCTTGTGCTATTAACCAACATCTTTAACATTTTTAGTAGACTTTTACATATCATCTTGTATGTTTACGAGTTTTAACCGTCATATATCGTTTTAACCACTTTAAAATAGATCGAGAGGGTGTTTCAAGCAACTTACTACTAGCTCGAGGCTAGGGAAGATTCTAGTCGAAGAATGAGTGGATAAAAGAAATGAGATGAGGTCCTTCGAGAGTTCTGAATGCACCAAGCCTCCTCGTATGTGATCCTTAGCACTTGTATACACTTGGAATGAGATGATCAAAGCTCGAGAAATGGATGGATGGTGAAGGGGGTTCGGCCGAGAGCTATTTGAGAGGGAGAGAGAGTGTTTTGGTTAAGTGTTGGTGGTGAGAGTGTTATGGTGAGTTTAGACTTGAACTTATAGGCAAAACTTATGATCATTAACCAATGGTTTGAGTGTCACATAGATATTAGACAAGAGTGAATAAAATAATCAAGTGAAGTACCATGGGGGTCACATTGTGACCGATTCGGTTGGGGGGGGGGGGTAACCTAGTTCGATTTCAACCATTAGTTAGGACATTAGTTAGTTAAGTTGAGGATTAACTCGGTTACTAGTGTGTTGTGTGTTTAAGCGGGTGTTAGGGTGTTCAGGGACCCTAACTGGCTCAGAAAAAGATAAACAATGTGAATGGCAATATTTTCATGTTCCGGGTATAGTCCGGTTGTTCGGTTGGATAGTGATCCGTTAAAGCGCTTAACAAAGCTTTAAAGTGTCGTTATTATTAATTTTAGTGACACAACTTATTCCCGACACTTTGGAAAGTGTCTAGTAATATTTTTCTCATGTTTTGGCACTTTATTAGTTAACCAAATGCTGAATTTGTAGTTAAAGTGCTGAGTTTTGTACTTAGAGTACGTTTTAGGCACATCCTGTCACTGTAACTTATTCCTAGAGACGCAGTTCTACAACCCTTATATCCCTACACTCTCTACTAGTGTAGTAAAATATTTCTGGCTCATACAGGCCTTAGAGGCAGTGTCTGTCTGATGCTGGCTTTATCAGCATGTTTTGATAGGTTATCCGTTCATAGTGCTACTGTGCTTTTGTGCATCATGTTTGTCACTAAGGTTCAGCATGTAAATAATGTAGTGACAGTAAATAAAGTATGATGCAGGTATGTGCATGTATCAGTAATCAAGTAGCAGTTTATCCACAATTTCAGGTAGGCACAGTAATTAAGCAGTAATGTGACACCCCAGGAAAACCGGGAAAACCATGCAACTTGACTAGCTTCCTCAGTGAGTGCCATCAAATTTCGGGACGAAATTTCTTTCAACTTGGGGATGATGTGACAACTCGAAATTTAGAACCTTTCGTTGTAACTTGCTTGTACGTTATGTGATTAGTTGAATGATTAAACTTAATGATAACGTGAACCTTTATGTGATATGTGCTTTATTATGTGTGCGTTGGTATATTTATGTATGCGTTATATGCGAGCTGAGAACCCAACACGAAACAACAAAGAACCCGACTCGAGACCATGAGGTCTCGAGTGAATAGTGACCGAATGGGCCTTTGGGCCGAGAACCTTTTGGCCGGTTGGGCCTTTGGGCCGTAACCCCCCCCACTCGAAACCCACTAAGGGTGCACACACTTGAACTAGCCTATATATACCACCCTTAGTTATTTGTTACCACTTTGTTGAACATTACAACACACACACTCTCCTACTTCTCTCTCACCTAAACTCTAGAACACAAACACTTCATCATTCTCGGATTTGGACTTGGATCGGCTCACACACACACCCGGTTGGAAGCTTTACACACACACCCTCGAAACCCATTAACCGGTTAGTGCTTTTAATGTTTATGGATTTATGTTAGTCATGCTAAATGATAAAATGCATGAGATGATGTTTATTGTTAGTGTTTCTTGATGATTATTGTTGAATGCTTAGTGATAGTATGTTCATGCTATGATTGTGCTTAAATAGATGTATGAATGAGATGATGTTTTATGTGTGTTAAAAAGTTAGTGTTGGAATGTGTTCATGTGTTAAATAGAGTTTAAACTACTAGACTTGATGATTCATGAAATCGGTTTACATATGTCATGAAATCGGCTAAGGAGTATGTTTGTCATGTTAGGATGCATGCTAGTAAATTGTATCTTGATGGTTGTTCATAGTTTTGTTTGAATAAAGGATGAATACTTGATGAATATGGGTTTGAATATATGAAGAACACTTTGAATGATAGTTGAAGATTAAAAACCCTTGTGATTTTGATCCATCTTTGACTAATAGCCTGATTAGGAAATATGTTAGTGGAATCCTATTGGTTATTTCCTGATTTAGGGCCTGATTATATTGTACCATTTGGCTGACCACATCTGCATCAACACGTGAACTTGAAAACGACAGCTTACGACTCGCAATCACCTAGTTGCGACTCGCAACCACAGCGTGATGACTCGAGACCACGCGGTTGCGACTCGCAACCATAACAGGACAAGCCGAGACCACAGGTTACGAGTCCCGTTGCGACTCGAGACCTTAGCATGATGAACCGAGACTACGGTTGCGACACCGGTTGCGACTCGCAACCACCTGAGATCAGCACACACAGCATGACTCGAGACCATGCTTGCGAGTCCGGTTGCGACTCGAGACCACACTTTTGGGCCTTAGTTAATGGGCCAGACTGATGGGCTTCTGTGTTAACTGCTTTTACGTGTTTGGGCCTAAGTAGTTGGACTGAACTTGTGAACCGTATGTGCTACTGTTGATTAGGAACACTGTGAACTGTTACTGCTAAACGTGCTTGCCAAACGTGTTGAACATTTGTGCACTACTTGGTTCGAATCTGATTATAAGTGATATCCGTGTTAGGACGTAACTGACTACTTGCGACTTGATTGACTTTCTATGATTAACTGCCGAGCAAACCAAGGTGAGTTCACACCCTCTACAAAGCATGGGATTCCCTGGGTTGGGAACGGGGTTAAGGAACGTGGATTCCTCGTCCTCCTTGGGTAGGACGTCTGTGGTTCAGGAATGTGATTCCTCGTCCGGATGGACGGATAAACGTACTAGACTAAAACTCTATCACGAAGTCCCTCCTTTTTGTATCGACTAATCGCCTGGCCAATGGCTAGCGGGTCATTAGTTAGATAGCGCTATTTAGGTCTGACAAGCCTCACACCGTGCCGCAGAGGACGGGCGTGAACTAATGGATCTGGGGCACGTCAATGATGATAGACATTGATGTTTTCAGGGCACATAAACATGACTACAGTCAGCAGTCGATATGGTAACGAGTCTAGTGTACGCATGGGGTAGCCCCCACGGCCGAAATGCCTGATAACTATCATGGGGTAGCCCCCACGGCCGGAGTGCCGGAGTAACTGGGAACGAACATGTCACGTTTTTAAACTATGGGGTAACCCCCACGGCAGGATGCCAGTTAAAGTAAACTGTTTTCGAAACAACTAAAACGAACGCCCACCCGTGAACTCACTCAACTAGTTGTTGACTCGTTACTACATGCTTTGCAGGACCATAGGTACTCAACTGGAGCTTGCATGGAGGAGGATCGTTGTGGGACACGGATTGCTGCGTGCTATGTTAAACTTGGAAACTTTTGAACTTATGTTATAACTTTAAACTTATGCTTCCGCTTGCAACTTAAACTTATTTGTTTTGGAACACCAATCGTATTGGTTAAACTTTTATAATTACTTATGTGCTTGTTCAGTATGATTGGTGGCTGGATCCTGGTCAGTCACGCCTCCAAGCGGTAGTACTCCGCAGGTGGGATTTTGGGGGTGTGACAGATTGGTATCAGAGCCATTGGTTATAGTGAACTTGGTTTTAATAAAGGAGAAACGTTTTTGTTAAAACCAGACTATAACCGGAACAGTGCTCAACGGTCCACAACGACACTTCGCTCCTCATGCAAGGCTCGACGTTCTAGGTAATATGATGTATGTATATTGCCTACTTGTTAGTTACGTAGTACATTGCTCATGGTATGCTTGATTAGTATAGCTACTGTTGTTTGAACACGTGTGTGCTTACTCTGTCCTACTATCGTACTTTCGCGAACCTCTCTCACACGTGTTACTCTTATTATGAAGAACCATGTCTGGACGCGTTAACATGACACAAGCCCAGTTGACGGCTTTGATCAACGAACGAGTTGCCGCAGCGCTCGCAGCTGCACACGCAGGAGGTATATCCTGCAGTCCGAAATTGTTCTAGGATCATTTGGATCCTACTCTCGTGAACCAACCTTTGTGTTAAACTCTGTCTTTTCTTTCACCTACCTTAGGTCAGTATGCTCAGGCACCGGTGTGCACTTTTAAGACCTTTATGGACTGTCGACCCACTACTTTTAGCGGCACTGAAGGAGCAGTAGGTCTCCTACACTGGTTTGAGAAACTGGAGTCTGTGTTCGAAATGTGTGAATGCCCTGAAGCGCGCAGGGTGAAGTATGCTACTGGTACTCTCGAGGGTTTGGCCCTCACGTGGTGGAATGCTCAAGTGCAGATGTTAGGGTTGGTTGCTGCCAACGCCACCCCATGGGAAACTTTCAAGGAAATGATCAGGGAGGAATACTGCAGTCGTGACGACATTCACAAACTGGAAGATGAGTTCTACAATCTTAAGATGTCGGGGTCAGAGATTGAAGCATACACTAAGAGATCGCATGAGTTTGCCTTGTTGTGTCCTACTATGGTGGATCCTCCGTATAAACGAATTGAACTCTATCTCAAGGGCTTGGTGCCAGAGATCCAAAGTCATGTGACTTCAGCAAACTTGACTACTATCCAGCAGGTTGTACAGTTGGCTCACCGTCTCACTGACCAAGCGGTGGAGCAGAACAAGTTACCAAAGCGTATAGGTGCTGCAACTACTTCTGGTACTTCTAGTGGGGATAAACGGAAATGGGATGGAACTTCAAGTAGGGGTTCAACTTCGGTGCAAACTCAGTCTCAGCAGAGAAAGACGGATGATCACAAGAGCCCCAGTCAGCAATCGTCCGGTGGTCAAAGTCACGGTGGGTACAAGGGGAATCACCCCAAGTGCAATCGTTGCAACCTACACCACAGTGGGCCATGCGCCAGGGGCAACTGTCATCGGTGCAACAAGCCTGGCCATGTTGCAAAGGATTGCAGGAGCGCATACCCCGCCAATCAGAATCGTCAGCAACCTCAGCAGAACCAGCGACAGCAACAGGGTAACAACAAAGGGTGCTTTCAATGTGGAGCTGAAGGCCACTTCAAGAAAGATTGTCCCCAACTGAACCAGAACCACAACAACAATCAAGGGAATGGTAACAATGGGAACAACAACAATGGTGCTAGGGGACGAGTGTTCGTGATTGGTCAAGGTGAAGCAAGGAATGATCCCAACGTGGTGACGGGTAAGTTCCTTCTCGACGACTTTTACGTTACAGTCTTATTTGATTCGGGTGCCGATACTAGCTATGTGTCACTAGAAGTTAGTAAGATGCTTAAGCGTATTCCTACACCCCTGAGCGACAAACACACCGTAGAGCTAGCTAATGGTAAGAGTTTGGAAGCCTCACACGTAGTCAAGGGTTGCCAGCTTATTCTCGCTAATCAGACCTTCGCTATCGATCTTATTCCTATTGTCTTGGGTAGTTTCGACGTTGTCATTGGGATGGATTGGTTATCCCAACATCGAGCAGAGATTCTTTGCAACGAGAAGATCGTTCGTATTCCTGGTTTAGGTAGTGAACCTCTCATGATTCGTGGCGACAAGAGAAGTGCTGTTGAGAACATCATCTCTCTTCTTAAGGCTCAGAAATGCTTACGAAAGGGCCACACTGCGATTTTGGCTCTAGTTACTGATACCACAGAGAAGGAGAAGAAATTAGAAGATTTTCCCGTTGTACGCGACTATCCTGAGGTATTCCCTGAGGAATTGCCTGGTCTTCCGCCCCATCGCCAAGTCGAGTTTCAGATTGATTTAGCTCCTGGAGCCGCGCCTGTAGCCCGTGCACCTTATCGATTAGCGCCATCAGAGTTGGAAGAACTCTCCACGCAACTACAAGAACTCTTGGATAAGGGTTTTATTCGTCCTAGCTCATCGCCTTGGGGAGCTCCAGTACTTTTTGTGAAGAAGAAGGATGGTACCTTCAGAATGTCTATCGACTATCGTGAACTCAACAAGGTGACTGTGAAGAATCGTTATCCTCTACCGCGCATTGACGACTTGTTCGACCAGTTGCAGGGGTCGAGCTACTATTCAAAGATCGATCTGAGATCGGGATATCACCAGTTGAGAGTTCGAGAAGAGGATGTCTCTAAGACGGCCTTTAGAACTCGTTATGGGCACTATGAGTTTCTGGTCATGCCGTTTGGGCTGACGAACGCACCGGCAGTTTTTATGGATTTGATGAATCGAGTGTGCAAGCCGTACCTGGATAAGTTTGTTATAGTCTTTATCGACGACATCCTGATCTATTCTAAGAGCAAGGAAGAGCACGAACAACATCTACGACTTATTCTGGAACTCCTTCGGAAGGAACAGCTTTACGCGAAATTCTCGAAATGCGACTTCTGGCTTCGAGAGGTCCATTTCCTAGGGCATGTGGTGAACAAGGATGGGATTCACGTTGATCCATCCAAAGTGGAATCTATTAAGAACTGGCCTGCGCCTCGCACACCAAAGGAAATTCGCCAATTTTTGGGATTGGCAGGTTACTACAGGAGATTCATCAAGGATTTTTCTAAGATCGCGCAGCCTCTCACGTTGTTAACACAGAAGGGCGTTGTCTATTATTGGGGAAATGCACAAGAGTTAGCTTTTCAGCATCTAAAGGATAGACTTTGTAGTGCACCTATTCTTTCACTGCCAGAGGGCACAGATGATTTTGTGGTTTACTGTGATGCATCAATTCAAGGTCTTGGTTGTGTATTGATGCAACGAGATAAAGTCATAGCCTACGCCTCACGACAACTCAAAGTTCACGAGAAGAACTACACGACGCATGATTTAGAGCTGGGAGCTGTTGTCTTCGCACTTAAACTATGGCGGCATTACCTGTACGGAACCAAGTGCGCCATCTACACCGACCACAGAAGTTTAGAACACATATTCAAGCAGAAGGAACTGAATATGCGGCAGCGACGATGGGTCGAACTGCTGAATGACTATGAGTGCTCTATCAGATATCAGCCGGGCAAGGCCAATGTTGTGGCAGACGCCCTCAGTCGAAAGGACACTACGCCTAAGCGCGTAAGAGCTTTACAACTCACGATCCATTCTAGTCTACCTTCGCAAATACGAGCTGCTCAGATAGAAGCACTGAAACCAGAAAACGTTAGAGCTGAAGCTCTACGCGGGTCAAGGCAACGCTTAGAACAGAAGGAAGACGGTGCTTATTATGCGACAGGACGCATCTGGGTCCCACACTATGGCGACTTACGAGAACTTGTGATGGATGAAGCGCACAAATCCCGCTACTCGGTACACCCTGGTTCGGACAAGATGTACCACGATATTAAGACTACGTATTGGTGGCCTAGCATGAAGGCCCACATAGCAACTTATGTCAGCAAGTGTTTGACTTGTGCGCGAGTCAAGACGGAATATCAGAAACCCTCAGGCCTACTCCAACAACCAGAGATACCACAATGGAAATGGGAGCAAATTTCCATGGATTTTGTTACTGGCCTACCTAGATCACAGCGCGGAAACGATACTATCTGGGTGATCGTGGATCGACTCACGAAATCCGCATACTTCTTGGCAATCAAGGAAACAGACAAATTCTCCACTCTGGCGGAGATATACCTCAAGGAAGTTGTTTCGAGGCACGGGGTGCCCACCTCTATCATCTCTGATCGAGATGCACGTTTTACTTCGGAACTGTGGCAGGCAATGCACAAGTCTTTTGGCTCACGTCTAGATATGAGCACAGCGTATCACCCACAGACGGACGGGCAGTCCGAGCGAACTATTCAAACCTTAGAAGACATGCTCCGTGCATGTGTAATCGACTTTGGCAACAGCTGGGAAAGACATCTGCCACTTGTGGAATTTTCATACAATAACAGCTACCACACCAGCATTAAAGCTGCTCCGTTTGAGGCATTGTACGGACGTAAATGTCGGTCACCTCTCTGTTGGGCAGAGGTGGGGGATAGTCAGATCACTGGTCCAGAACATGTGGTAGACACTACTGAGCGGATCGCTCAAATACGACAACGCATGGTGGCCGCTCGTGACCGTCAGAAGGCCTACGCCGATAAGGGCAGGAAACCACTTGAGCTCCAGGTTGGGGAGCGGGTATTACTCAAAGTTTCACCCTGGAAGGGTGTGGTTCGCTTTGGTAAACGCGGCAAACTCAACCCACGGTACGTTGGACCTTTTGAAATCATCGAGAAAATAGGCAAGGTGGCCTACAGACTGAAATTACCAGCCGAACTCGGGGCAGTTCACAACGTTTTCCATGTGTCGAATCTGAAGAAGTGTCTGTCAGATGAGACGCACGTAGTTCCTCTGAGGGAACTCACGATCGACGAACAGTTGAAATTCGTCGAAGAACCTGTCGAAATCACGGACCGGGATGTTAAGGTCCTCAAGAGCACTAGAATACCTCTCGTTCGAGTTCGTTGGAACTCACGTCGCGGCCCAGAGTTCACCTGGGAGCGCGAAGATCGGATGAAACAAAAGTATCCCCAACTGTTTGAGAACAGTACAAACGCTACTGAGGCTGAAGCTACGGAATTTCGGGACGAAATTCCAGATCAACGGGGGGTGGATGTGACACCCCAGGAAAACCGGGAAAACCATGCAACTTGACTAGCTTCCTCAGTGAGTGCCATCAAATTTCGGGACGAAATTTCTTTCAACTTGGGGATGATGTGACAACTCGAAATTTAGAACCTTTCGTTGTAACTTGCTTGTACGTTATGTGATTAGTTGAATGATTAAACTTAATGATAACGTGAACCTTTATGTGATATGTGCTTTATTATGTGTGCGTTGGTATATTTATGTATGCGTTATATGCGAGCCGAGAACCCAACACGAAACAACAAAGAACCCGACTCGAGACCATGAGGTCTCGAGTGAATAGTGACCGAATGGGCCTTTGGGCCGAGAACCTTTTGGCCGGTTGGGCCTTTGGGCCGTAACCCCCCCCACTCGAAACCCACTAAGGGTGCACACACTTGAACTAGCCTATATATACCACCCTTAGTTATTTGTTACCACTTTGTTGAACATTACAACACACACACTCTCCTACTTCTCTCTCACCTAAACTCTAGAACACAAACACTTCATCATTCTCGGATTTGGACTTGGATCGGCTCACACACACACCCGGTTGGAAGCTTTACACACACACCCTCGAAACCCATTAACCGGTTAGTGCTTTTAATGTTTATGGATTTATGTTAGTCATGCTAAATGATAAAATGCATGAGATGATGTTTATTGTTAGTGTTTCTTGATGATTATTGTTGAATGCTTAGTGATAGTATGTTCATGCTATGATTGTGCTTAAATAGATGTATGAATGAGATGATGTTTTATGTGTGTTAAAAAGTTAGTGTTGGAATGTGTTCATGTGTTAAATAGAGTTTAAACTACTAGACTTGATGATTCATGAAATCGGTTTACATATGTCATGAAATCGGCTAAGGAGTATGTTTGTCATGTTAGGATGCATGCTAGTAAATTGTATCTTGATGGTTGTTCATAGTTTTGTTTGAATAAAGGATGAATACTTGATGAATATGGGTTTGAATATATGAAGAACACTTTGAATGATAGTTGAAGATTAAAAACCCTTGTGATTTTGATCCATCTTTGACTAATAGCCTGATTAGGAAATATGTTAGTGGAATCCTATTGGTTATTTCCTGATTTAGGGCCTGATTATATTGTACCATTTGGCTGACCACATCTGCATCAACACGTGAACTTGAAAACGACAGCTTACGACTCGCAATCACCTAGTTGCGACTCGCAACCACAGCGTGATGACTCGAGACCACGCGGTTGCGACTCGCAACCATAACAGGACAAGCCGAGACCACAGGTTACGAGTCCCGTTGCGACTCGAGACCTTAGCATGATGAACCGAGACTACGGTTGCGACACCGGTTGCGACTCGCAACCACCTGAGATCAGCACACACAACATGACTCGAGACCATGCTTGCGAGTCCGGTTGCGACTCGAGACCACACTTTTGGGCCTTAGTTAATGGGCCAGACTGATGGGCTTCTGTGTTAACTGCTTTTACGTGTTTGGGCCTAAGTAGTTGGACTGAACTTGTGAACCGTATGTGCTACTGTTGATTAGGAACACTGTGAACTGTTACTGCTAAACGTGCTTGCCAAACGTGTTGAACATTTGTGCACTACTTGGTTCGAATCTGATTATAAGTGATATCCGTGTTAGGACGTAACTGACTACTTGCGACTTGATTGACTTTCTGTGATTAACTGCCGAGCAAACCAAGGTGAGTTCACACCCTCTACAAAGCATGGGATTCCCTGGGTTGGGAACGGGGTTAAGGAACGTGGATTCCTCGTCCTCCTTGGGTAGGACGTCTGTGGTTCAGGAATGTGATTCCTCGTCCGGATGGACGGATAAACGTACTAGACTAAAACTCTATCACGAAGTCCCTCCTTTTTGTATCGACTAATCGCCTGGCCAATGGCGAGCGGGTCATTAGTTAGATAGCGCTATTTAGGTCTGACAAGCCTCACACCGTGCCGCAGAGGACGGGCGTGAACTAATGGATCTGGGGCACGTCAATGATGATAGACATTGATGTTTTCAGGGCACATAAACATGACTACAGTCAGCAGTCGATATGGTAACGAGTCTAGTGTACGCATGGGGTAGCCCCCACGGCCGAAATGCCTGATAACTATCATGGGGTAGCCCCCACGGCCGGAGTGCCGGAGTAACTGGGAACGAACATGTCACGTTTTTAAACTATGGGGTAACCCCCACGGCAGGATGCCAGTTAAAGTAAACTGTTTTCGAAACAACTAAAACGAACGCCCACCCGTGAACTCACTCAACTAGTTGTTGACTCGTTACTACATGCTTTGCAGGACCATAGGTACTCAACTGGAGCTTGCATGGAGGAGGATCGTTGTGGGACACGGATTGCTGCGTGCTATGTTAAACTTGGAAACTTTTGAACTTATGTTATAACTTTAAACTTATGCTTCCGCTTGCAACTTAAACTTATTTGTTTTGGAACACCAATCGTATTGGTTAAACTTTTATAATTACTTATGTGCTTGTTCAGTATGATTGGTGGCTGGATCCTGGTCAGTCACGCCTCCAAGCGGTAGTACTCCGCAGGTGGGATTTTGGGGGTGTGACAAGTAATTAATTGTTAATTAAGTCGTACGGATACCTGGTTTAGTGAGGGTTGTCACATATAATCCGTCTGATTATTGTGCTAACTTTGTTTTGTGCACTAATTGTACCATGCTGTGCTGCATGTAATAATGATAAAAATCTTGCAACATGAAATGCCATTGTATGTATATGACAGTAATTAGAAAATCATTCGTCTTGTTAATTCAATCATGCACAGTCATTAAAGCACTGATTACTGTTTATTATTGTACGAAGTACATGAAAAATTGCCGGTTGTCACACAAAAAAAGTGTAACACGTGATGTTACATATAATGTAAACAGACGAAAGGTGTAAGATATTTTCCTTCTATTTCCTAACAAAAAGTGTTACGTATTAAATATCTGGAAAAAAAAAGTTATGACATATGGCAACATATGATCTATCCATTGAGTTTCTTGAGTTTTCTGAACTCACATAGGCTTTTCTTCTATTATTGCCCATAAATAGAGAGAGAGAGGATCATAAGAAAACTACTTAAATATGAGAAAACTAAAAAAAAAACTCTAAAAAAAAACCTTGAAAAACAGACCAAAAAAGTTTTTCTATTTTTTTTATTAAAAATCGAGTTTTTTAATGTATAAAAAACTTTTATGTAAAAAAAATTAATAATACACATGTACATCATATGTATATGTTGCACACGCAATTTAGGATTTCGGTTTATATTAGCTTTTAGGGTTAGGTATTTGAAAGGTTTAGATTTAACGGTTTAGTTTTTAGGTTTGGGGGGTTTAGGTTTTTTTCGTATTAATGCACATGTGTAATGCTAATTTTTTCAAATTTTTTTAATCATAAAATGCTATATTTATGATCAAAAGATGTTAAAAAAATAAATACATAAAAATTTGGTTTGTTTTTTAAAGTTTTTTTTTTTTGGGAGTTTTTTAGTTTTCTCATAAAAAAGAGTTTTTATCATGATCCATCCCCACATATGGAGAGGATCATGAGAAAACTACATATAAATGAGAAAACTAGAAAACTAACTAAAAAAAGCCTAAAAAACATACCAAAAAATTTCTTTTTTTACAATTTTTTATAAAAAAAAATCTCTATTTATATATATAAAAAAATTTCAAAAAAAAAAAAACGTGTACTGCACATGTGCATTATATATGTACTACACATATGCATTACTTGATTAAAATTAGCTTTTGAGTTTAGTTTAGCTTTTTGGGTTAGGTTTTTTGGAGGTTTAGGATTAGGATTAGGTTTTTGGGTGTGGGGGGAGTGGGGTTTAGGTTTTTGGGGGGTGGGGGTGGGGGGTTTAGGTTTTTAGGGGGTGTCGGTGGGGGGTGGGTTAACTGGTTTAGACTTTCCATATTAGTGCACGTGTGCAGCACAATTCTTTTTTTAAATTTTTTCATATATAAAAAATAGTGATTTTTTATAAAAAATTGTAATTTTTTTATGTTTTTAGGCTTTTTTAGTTAGTTTTTTTTGTTTTCTCATTTAAACTAGTTTTCTCATTATCATCCCCTATATATATATATATATATATATATATATATATATAGGGAGAAGATCATGCGAGAACCACCTCTTATTGTGAGAACCGCGAGAACCAATGTGAACACACCAAAAATGCCTAAAAATAGCTAAAAATCACATAAAAAATTTTTTTTTGATTTTTTTAATATTTTTTAGGTTAAAATCGCTACTTTTCGAATCAAAAAAAAAAAAATTTTTTTTTTATTTTTTTTTTAAAAAAAAAAATTTTTTTTTTTTGCTTCGAAAAGTAGCGATTTTAACCTAAAAAATATTAAAAAAATCAAAAAAATTTTTTAGATATTTTTTTTTGATTTTTTTAGATTTTTTTTAGATTTTTTTAGGTTTTTTGGGGGTTTAGTTTTTAGCATTTTAGCTTGGGTGGGGGGGGTTAGGTTTTTGGGGGGTGGGGGAGGGGGGTTTAGGTTTTTGGGGGGGGGGGTGGGGGTTAGGTTTTTTTTAGTTTTTTTTAGGTTTTTTTAGGTTTTTTTAGCTTGGGGGGGGGGGTTTAGGTTTTTTTGGGGGGGGGGGGTTAGGTTTTTTTTTGGGGGGGGGGGGGGTTTAGGTTTTTTGGGGGGGGGGGGGTTAGGTTTTTTTAGGTTTTTTTAGGTTTTTTTTAGGTTTTTTTAGCTGGGGGGGGGGTTAGGTTTTGGGGGGGGGGGGGGGTTAGGTTTTTTTGGGTGGGGGGGGGGGTGGGGGGTTTAGGTTTTTTGGGGGGGGGGGTTGGGGGTTAGGTTTTTTTAGGTTTTTTTTAGGTTTTTTAGCTATTTTAGGTTGTGTTCACATTGGTTCTCAAGGTTCTCACAATAAGGGTGGTTCTCGCATGAGCTCCTCCCTATATATATATATATATATATACCGGATTAGGTTCAAGAGTGAACAACTTCTTGAGAATGAATTGAGTGAACTAATCTTAACCCTTGATCATTTTTTAGATTAAAAAGGGTAAGATTGACATTAGCCAAGTATATGTTTACTTATAATCCCTTAATTTTCTCATCTCTTAACTCTCTCTCTCTCTCTCTCTCTCTCTCTCTCACACACATTTTTAATTAGTTCTCCATCATTTCTTTATCTATAGATTTTGCTTAATTTTAGAGTTAATTGCCAAAATCGTGCCTGAGGTTTGGGCAGCTTTGCCATTTTCGTCCAAAATGACACTTTTGTACCAAATTACCCCCAACGTTTGTAACTTTTTGCCATTTTCATCCAAACCACTAACTTAGTTTATTTTTTATGTTAAGTTGAGGATATTTGGATGCAACTGGCAAAGAAAAAACCACAGGGACGATTTTGGCAATTTACTCAAACTCTTTTAAATTTCTTTTATTTAATTAATTTTGTTACATATATAATAAAAAAATTTACATGCAAATTTTATATGAAAATAATAATAGCTTTGTCACATAATTTTTATTATTTTTCATCCAACCATTAACTAAGTTAATTTTTCTATTAATGCGAAGGATGTTTATAACTAAGACATAAATTATTTCTAATTTTTTTATATAGATTAGTTTTATAAAAATAAAATCTATTTAAACCTCTAAATTTTATAAAACTAAAATGCTTGTGACCTTATTGAAAAAGGTCAAATAAAAAATCATATCTAAGTACCATGTTTGTAATTCATCTTCTACTCTTTTAAATTCGCCCCTTAGGAAAAACAGAAGCCAGTGACCCCCCCCCCCTATCAAACAACGTATTGTTACCCAACCTTAAAATTACCCACCAAATTGTAATTATAATGCTATGAACCAAAAGTTTCTTTACTCAAGCCACTCAGAGTAAGTATTAGTTAGTTACCCCCGTAATCTTAAATAAATAAATATTTTATTTCTACCAACATATTTCGTAGGCGCTCAACACATTTAAAAAATATGTAACCTTTTACAATTTTTTTTCTATCTCTACAACTGATAAATACTAAAAGTTGTAATCGATTGTTATGTGTTGCACACCAATGACGTTTTCTCTTTATAAAAATGATTTATATAAAAAGCTGTAAATTAATTTCTGTCTTAATTTATAAAATTTAAAACATCATTCACCTTAACAGAAAAAATAAACTAAGTTAGTGATTTGGATGAAAATTTATAAAAATTATATGACGAAACTATTAATTTTTTATTTCTAAAAATTCCATGTATATTCTTTTTTATTATATATGTAACAAAAATAATTAAATAAAACAAATTAAAAAGGATTTGAGTAAATTGCCAAAATCGTCCATGTGGTTTTATATTTGCCAGTTTCATCCAAATATCCTCAACTTAACAGAAAAAATAAACTAAGATAGTGGTTTGGATGAAAATGGCAAAATGTTACAAACGTTGGGGGAAATTTGGTACAAAAGTGACATTTTGGACGAAAATGGCAAACGTGACCAAACCTCATGGACGATTTTGGCAATTAACTCTTAATTTTAACTAGAATATTAGTTTTCTTTTATTATCCGTATATATAAATATTATCGGTAGGAATTGGCTACAAAGCCTACATTTCCTACAAAGTGTAGGAAGCAATCTCCTTGTGACATGTGGCATCTAGTGTTATTTTACTAAAGGGCATTAAGGTAATTGAATAATTACAACAATTTATGAAAGATTTTATATAATAACAATAAAAGGCAGTTTTTATGGAAACTTATGTCTATTAACTATTTAAAATTGGTAGTTACATCATTCGTATCCATGATTAATTCATCCGAAGTTCGAAACACAAAACAAATTCATCATTTCTTAACATTGTGTTTTATCACATTATGGTTTCTTCACACCGTGTTATATCAATTTTCACAATTAAACACACCCCTCGTATATTTCGAAACATAAAACACATTCATTATTTCTTGACATTGTGTTTTATCAGTTTTTGATTTATTCACATTGTGTTATATCAGTTTTCACAATTAAACACACCCCTCACTCATAAAACACAATAGAGTTTGAAATGCACAATATAAAACATGCAGACACTATGTAAAAGACAGTATCTGGATTACTTGAATCATATTTTTTAGATATGTAGCAATATGGTACTCATATTAAAGTTAAAAAAAAAAACGTTCATTATTATGGTATAATTAAAAAAAATTATGTATAAAAAAAGTTATTGAAGTTTTTAAAAGATGGGAGGAAGTTACATGTGTTTCCTAAATTCAAGGTTTACGAAATTTACTTTTATACCCTTAATTCAATAAATCAATCAATATAATAAAACAAATATTACATTTTTGCCACTCATTTAATCTCATCCATCAACTACCTAATCTAATGGCCATAATCACTTCTTACATTTTTTTAGACAAAACACACTTTGTAGAGGAACCCCACCCTAGATATTATAATATATTGTTTTTAACTTTTTATAATTTTCAATAAATGTTGAAAAGTTCCTCTGAGATTGAGATTGAGATTGAAATTGTTATTATTTTTGGGCATTAACTTTTTTTAATATGTGATGAAGTTATTTATTTTTGCATACATGTGATATGTTTCGTTTTCATTAATTTCATAATGTTTATATGAATATACTCGTGTGCATGCATAATATACTATATGTTCTTAATATACACATATGTAACCATTTCTGAATATAATACGCAGATGTATAAAAGACTGTACACATGTGTATAAACTAACAGCTGTGTATCTTGTATAAACTGATAGTTAGCGAGACTGTACACATGTATATAAACTAACAGCTGTGTATCTTGTATAAACTGATAGTTAGCAAGACTGTACACATGTGTATATACTAACAACTTTGTATCTTGTATATACGGAAACTAGCGAGATTTTAGGGATTTTGATTATACTGTTTAATAAATGCAATTTACAAAAGACGCAAATACCCTTCTGTCAATTATTTTAAAGGGAAGTTACAAAATTATAATTACAATCTTGTCATTGTTTAAAAATCTCTAGATGATGTAATCCGATGGCCTAGATTAGTTCACACAGTTCACTGTCAACCTAGTGTTCACTCTAGGACCCTACCCTAAATATATGTATATATATATAATCCACTAAAAATATATAATATATATATCATACACACACACACATATATATATATATATCGACACATAGAATTACCAACGTTTAGAATTTCAGTTGTAGTTTGTATTGATGCATAAATATATATGAAAAAGAGTAGAACGTCGCAAGGTTCAAAGATTTTGGTTCAATATGCTTGAATATCTGTTGTTTAATTTATTCTGTGATATTAACAATTAATAGTGTTTGCAATTTAGATGTTAAACGAAGTAATCAGGAAGTCCAGAATAATAATGATAACGAGAACCAAGTGGGTAAAAGTGCTATAGAACACACAGTAACTCAAGGAATCATAGATGTCATGCCATTTATAGAACACCCAGTAGCTCAAGGAATCATAGATGCCATGCCATTTATAGAACACACAGTAGCTCAAGGAATCATAGATGCCATGCCATTTATTATCGATACTCTTAATAAAAAGGCAGAAAATAATAATACCATAATAGGTAGTAAACGTACTCACGACGAGCCAAGTCACAGTGTGAATGGTGATAATGTACCTCTGTTAGGATCTGAGTTTGTCCTGATTGTGTTGTTTTAACAAAATGATTCATGGAAGAAGATAGATCAGAGAACAATTACGGCGGAAATGAAAGTAAAACTTTATAACACAATCAAAGAGAGATAGTTTTCATCACACCTGTTTTCATTAATCAAATGATTGAATCGAATTACAAAAGTTCAACTATTGCATGCATGAATACTAAACTCCCCCTCAGCCTGAGCTCACTAGTTGTTCGTACAAGATGACTGTGTGCAAAAGAGCTAATAGAACAGTACAAGTACTTTTCTATTTATAGTACAAATCTAACCACTGAGCATCTTAGCTGACATCACCTAGACAGTGACATCTAACAGACTAACAACCTCTAAACACCGATACTAGACAAACACTGTTACATTGAAATACTGATAAACAAAACACTGATGCTTCTATCCGCTGTTGATGCTTAAGCACTGATGTTGTTGAGCAGTGCTTTCATCTTAGGTTGATCAGGCCTTTGATTCAGTAGTGCTTTGTCTTCAACAGGACTTTGACAATCAGCAGTAGATAGGTCTTGACAGTCTTAGTAATCAGCAGACTTTAATAGAACAGTTGTTGAGCATAACAGTCCTTAGGATCATCAGCTGGAAGAACCACTACCATTGTGGGGAATAATAGTTCAGGTACTGTTTATTATGGATCAACTGTTGAGAACCAGTTTTGGCTTTCAGTATCATCTGTTCTTCAAGGAATGATCACATGGGCCAACAATCTCCTCCTAGAACAGATGATGCCAAAACACTTCCTTATTTTGATTTTTATTCTATCATCAGTTTTCCCGAACTTGCCCTTTGAATTGGAGCTCAAAGTTCAAGGAATCAACATCATCTTCATCCCTGTCAAGTTATAGGTTCAACAGATCTTAGAGATTATTTACATCCTGACCTAATGCATCCTCCCTTGATACCTTTATAACTCCTCCATCAGACTTAAACAAAGTTGATACGTGGGTAAGTTTGTCAGATTTCCATTTTAGTATTTTTGGATCTGATGGGTTTCTTGGGAGAATCTTTATTTGTGATGAGTTTGGGGATTGAGGTCTTCTTGACAACCTTTTGATGGTTTCAGTAAATTGAGCTTGAAGTTTTAAAGAAGCAGCATCCAATCCATACAACAATTGATTCTTGACAGCCTCCTTTCTGATATCAGCTTCTCTCTTTTCATCTTCCTCATCAATCTACTGCTATCTTTTTCTTTGGTTTAAGACATGGATGGATACATCAGCTGATATGAACAACTTTTCAAGAGAGAGGGTCTGCTTCGGAGGCTTATCAATGGTTTGATCTTTGTACTCTGGCTTCTTAGGAGCAGTATGATCTGATTCCCTTAGTTTTTCCAACTTATCATAGATTTGATCAACATACTGCCTAGACCATCTTCCAATGGCCATTGCAGTCCCATACTTAGCTGCTACAAGCTCTACTCTCTTCCTTTTGTATTCCAAGGCAAGATATGCACTAGATTTCTTAAATTTCTTCCACTTGGGACCAGTTTTCCTCATTTGAGGATTATTTTTCTTCTTTCACATCTGTTTGCTTCTTCTTTCGGTGCTGTAAGAGGCCAGTCTTTGAATTGATGCTCGTAGGCTGGGTAGGGTTTGGCTCTCATGATAAGTTTCTATGAAGTCTTTCCTCAGTTCCTTTTGAAGATCAGCAGTTGGTGCCATATTTAACATCTTCTTACTTAAGTCTCTTGCAAAGTCTTCCATTTTCCTGACTTTACTTAGCCCATGTTACGTTCGACTTGATAAGTTGGTGTCACCTAACCCTTTACTCTCTTCCTTTGCTATGTACTCAACTTGTTTGGCTTTCAATTTCAGATACTCATCAATATTTCTTGGAGTTCTGAAGCCATGAAGAGATGGGAAGGTTCTTTTGCGTGGATCATCCTTTGTATAAAATTGTAACATTTCACTTTGAACTGTGGGCAGTTCCAGAGGATATTGTACCACCAATGGTATGTCTAGTGGGGTGTGATCAGTGGGTGGTTGAGTGAGTGGATTAGTTTTTTGTGATGAAGGTAGAATGAATGGTTTGGATGAAGTTTGAATAAATGGTGAAGATGATAAAGGAGTAGGTGCAGGTATATCTTCTTCATTCACCATGAACTTCCTTTTTCTTATGTAAACATATTTTGGTATAGGAGGAGTTTTTGAAGGAAATGGGCTATAGGTGTAAGGATTGATTGTGATGGAAATTGAAATGTTGTGGGATCAGTGGATTGACTAACAACTATTAAGACAACAGGTGTCTCAACCGCTATTGTCTTAACATCTGTTGAAGCTTTTGTAGCATCAACATCTGTTGTAGTGGAGGTTGGTAATAGTGATGAGGGTTTTGTTTTCTGCTTTTTGAGAGGTGGTTTTTGTGGTGAGGGTGTTGGTTTAGTACCATCAGTGGTTTTGAGCTCAGCAGTGGTTGGCTTTTTAGGTTTGACAGGGGTTTGTTTTGTGGTGGTGAAGGTGGTTTAGGGAATATGGCAAGGGGAGGTTTATTGTGTTTGTGTGATTTTCTTCTGTTTGAGGTGGCAAGATCCTTTGTTTTTATTTCCCACTCTTTCAACTCCTTTTGTTCCTTTTTCCAAACCCTTTCCTTTGTTTCATTTTGATTATGTATAGTCTTCTTTCTTACAACTTCATCATCTGCTTGAATGTTCAGGGTTTCATCAACTCCCTTTTTCTTTTCTTTGACAGATATTTCAGCAGATGTTGCTGAAGACTTCTTTGCAGGCTCTGGCTTTTGTTTTAGCTTGTTTCTTGGAATAGGCTTGCCAAATTTTTCAATAAGTTATCTTTCTCTCCCATTTTGGCATCATCTTCATCATCATCTTTTTTGAAGATAGGTGCATAGGTAGTGCTAGTCATCTTTGTCAGGGCTTCTTTGATACCCTTGATGTCAGCCTGAGTATCCTTTTATCTTGCTTCAACCATAACCCTGATAAGTTTCATGTCTGAGTTATGTTGAAGCTCAGCAAGTTCCCTTTGAGCAGCAAGGATAGGTTGAACTGAATTCCAGAGTTCTTGAGATAACTGCTAATGTGTTGGTTGACTTTTGGAAGCTTCCATAAGTGTTTTTATTGATTCATTCATTGCAGCAACAGTGGTTTTGAATGTTGGAAATCCTCTTCGTCAAATCCTGATATTTTAAACCATCACCCAACTTAATGGGATCATCTGATTTCCCACCAGTGGTGGTTGTATCTGCTGTTGAAACAGGAGGATTCTCCATGTTTTCATCAACAGATGCCCCTTGTTCTTGGTTCTGGGGACTTCCCTCTGCATTAGTGGATACCTTAGAAAGCACACCAGTGGTTAACTTGAACACACCAGTGGTTACCTTGGTAGCCACAGCAGTGGTTGACTTTAAGGGAGTCTTACTTATGAAACTATTGTCCAGATGTAGATCAGTGGATCCTACATCTGTAGTAGCTGCTCCACTTGAACTACCAACAAGAATTTTATGAAATTCAAGTGGTGTAGCCTCCTCAGCTATTTGTGGGTTAGCCAATTAAATTAGTTCAGACATAGCCAATGTAGAAGTTGTACCTCTCAGTAATATGTGGGTGAGAGGGGCTGTTTTATGTCTGAATATGAATAGCATCAAACAACGGTAGTATGGTAGGTGGAATGGGAGAAGTAGGGAGTGGTGTTGAAAGAGAATTTGCCGCGGGTGGAGGACTATTAAGCATACTCTCAAGTGAGGGTAACACTTCATATTGTGGTGTCCCTGTGCTTACAACATATTCCTTTTGTGAGGAATCATGAGGAGTTGAGGTTTTAGGTGGAGATCTTTCCAACTGTTGTGAGGAAGTAGCAACAGTGGTTTCTAGTGACATTGGTGTTGTCATAGTGTTAACTTTTGGGATCTCATCTTCTAGAAGACCCTTATTTGTGGGTTTGGTGGGCTTGGTGGTTTTCTTTTTGGTCTTTTTGGATTTTGTTGGTGGGGGTTGCACAACAGTGGTTGTGCTGTTGTGTTCACCATGAGCAGTGGGCTCAATAACAGAAGTTTGAGGAGCAGATGTGGACTCATCTAAAATTTGCTCAGACTCCTTTGCTTGTGTTTTAGAAACTTTTGACTCTTTTTCCATAAGGTGAGTAAATGTTTCAGAAGTTAAACTGTTTATTTGGAAAGATGTTCCTTGTTCAAAAGCCTATTTTGTAATTTTCTTTTGTAAATAATAGCTTAGGAACCTTGGGAACAACAAGAAGGCTGTGGGCTTCTTTTCCTTAACATTTTTTACATTATTGACCAAATTAGTAAACAATGCTTGTGAGTAGTTGAAATATGTTTTTGTCATAATATCCTACCCCAAGTATTGAATTTTTAAAGGAATTTCATTGAAAGCGGTTTTTTTACACACATGTGAGCAGGGTAAGAAACAAAAATTTCATAGGAGGTGGAAATTCTCCTTTTTGCATAGTTGCTTTTGTTAACTATCCTTCATACCCTTTTTCGATCAAATCAAGTTAATACTCACTTTTAGGGAAAGAAGTTTTACCTGCTAGATCATTCATCTGAAAAACCCCTGAGATGGTTTGTGGGGTTATAGGAACCAAAACACCCCCCACTTTTGATGAGATTGCCCAAGGCTTTTTATCTTGTACTTGAACATCAGCATTAGCCCAGAAATCACGTAGGCTGTGTTGATAGATGGGTGCATCACAGGTGAGAAAAGTTTTGTACTTTGATGAAGATAGGGTATCAATGATGGAGTGAAACTCTATATTTTTATCCGTCTTTTTGAAGGTATAGAGGTAATTGTGTGGGTGTTTGATGATGAGAGCCATGGTCGGAATGAGAAATCGCGAATGGATGTGAGAGAGACGAAGAAGAAGATGGTAACCGCTTTGGAGAATTTTTTGAATTCGATACGGTAGTGAAAACTCTGTTTGGGGGTTTTTTAAGGGTTTTATTAAAGGGAAAAAGTGAATGTTGACGTGGCATCGGTTTCAAAGATCAGATAGTTGACATCTGCCAATGTGGCAACCTCTGATGGACAAAGTGGAAGATAGTTGTTTGGAAACCACTGATGGGCAATATCAGTGGTTGGGAACAGTGCATGGAATATCAGTGGTCAACAAGGAAATGAAGAAACAGAGGTTGTCTTTCAACAGTGGGTGAATTTTCAACAATCAGAGATTTGAAACAATCAGTGGATATGGATAGACTTATAAGGATTTATGTAAAATTTCATTTTAACTATTTTTTAGGATGGATTTTTTATTTTCTGAAAACATTTTATTGCTTTTTATTCGTGGAAAACCAAGTTTTGCTTATTAGAAATATAAAATTCTAAATCTCTTGTTAATATCAATACTTACGCAATATATATATATATATATATATATATATATATATATATATATATATATATATATATATATATATATATATATATAGTACTAAATAATTTTGTGATATTTTTAATTTATTAAAATCTAACTATATAACCGATGGAACCGATCATCAAGCTTATTCCCGTAACTTTACTCACCCTTTTATAATAATAACAATAGTAATAGTAGATTGAAATAAACTTCTATTAAATTTATTGAACATAATATTTAGAAATCAAAGGATGGATAAATAAAAGGTTTAAAGAAATAAATTAATCAAAATATAAACTTTCTGGATACATGGGAATAATTTCATTTTTAACTAGTGGGTTGAACCATATTGGTTTAAAATATTAAAACTTAACTCTTAATTTATTGTATATTATATTATTTATTCAAAAAAGTATTATAGTAGGTAATACAAAGTTTGACGTTTCTAAAATTGATTCTAAATATATTAGGTAATTAAGTAATATACATGTATTAAAAAATTTATATAACTCAAATATACTTTAAAGAGATGAGTTAAATTATTAACCAATAGTAATACATTTTTTAAGCTATTTCTTCTCAATATATATATGTGTTACGTACATATAATTTAAAACATATAGTTATACAGTACCAAATGTTTTATATATGTTTCTATTTTATGTATGAAATATTATTTGTTTTATTAAAATAGGTTATAAAATACAAAATATTTTATAAATTTGCATACTTTCCTTGTGTATGCAAATGTACATGTGCTTATATTTATATAATATAACAAAAATATATTTTATGTACATAATATTGTATAAAATATAATATTTACATAGTGTTACAATTATACACTATGACAATTCTGTTTTAATATTGTATCAAACAATAAAAAGGTTACTGTTTAAGTATGCTAAGATATTATATTTTAACAAAAATTAATATAACTATATGTTTTGTCAAAATCTTTGACAAAAATATATATGTTTAAGTCGAGTAAATTTTTAAGTTAAATCGTAAGACATAAAACATAAAACATATTATTTGTACCAAATAAAATCTTATATTATGATGTCTAGAGGTATCATACCTGAATTATGTTAAATTTTATTAATTAATATAATACCATAATTTTAATATAATATTATGAAATTTATATTAAATTTATTATATTAATATAAATATATAGGTATGATATATAATATATCATAAAATTTAAAATTAATAAAACATAACATTATTATATACCACCATTATATATAATGTCAAACATAACATAACTGTAAGATACAGATATTGGTCACTTATGCTGTGAACTCAAAATTTGTTAAAATAACATAAAAAATCATAATATAAATATTAATATCTATTTACACAGAATAACACATAACTTATTACATTAATTTCCTAACATAATGTTTAAGTTTAGGTATTAAAAGAACACCTAAATAGCTTAAACCAGTGGCTCTGATACCACCTTCTGTCACAACCCCGACCCCACCTTGGGAGCGGGAGCCGTGAACCCGTCAAGTGGTACCGGTGTTTATTAAATACGCAGCGGAAAATTTTTCATCAGGATCATAGTTAGGAAATAATTTCAGAGTTTGTAAAACAACAAACTTTTAATATTAAACAAATGAGCTAAAACCCATATTCCATTCAAATGTTTTTATAGGGATAAACCCTGATTGATTAAAACATAAATTTCTTCTTTTATTCAGGTAATTATAGCCACTTGATTTAAGCCTTCAATGCTCCAAAGCAGGCTTCTATGACTTTCATAGTAAGTTACCTGAAACGCTTTTTGAAAAAATTTTATCAGCAAGAAATACTAGTGAGTTCATTCTATTTTATAAAAAGACACATTGTTATAACTTTACAGTATCAAGATGGAGATTACAATGATTATATCTAATAAAAACTCCAAAGTACTTGTCACTCGACGGATCTGTGACCATGGTCATATCACCCATTGGCTAACCCATTGTCCAATGGTGAAGTTTGTTTTATCAAGTTGTGTATACAAAATTCCATAATACCGGTAGTAATTTATAGAATACAAAGACTTAATCACTATAAGTATAACTGAAAACATTTAGGGTTTTGCAGAGCATTTTAAATAAAATGGCTTACAATAATGTGAGAAAAAGGATAATGACTCACTTTGTAGACTTTAGGGTTTAACTAAAAGCCTCCTGGTAATATTTCTTGGTATAATTCCTGAGTTTCTAATAAAATATACAATGCACAAGTGTTAGTGTAATAACCCAACTTAACTTTATCGATACATCATGAGATATAACCCAAAAGATTTAAGCTCAACAATTTACTTTTACAGAAAATATTTTTTAAATAAATCAAGGCTTTGCAACCTATATTTCGTGCGAAGACGGCAAACCCTTCAAAATGAGCATCGACTTGTAATCCTCGTGCTTGACTTCGACCGTGCAAGATCCACTTACTTTCCTGAAATACATGTAAGTTAGAAAAATCAACATAAAGTTGGTGAATTCATGTGTTTTGTTTAGTATCAAATGAATCTTTAAAACATATACAAAGCTTGTATTTGTATTGAAAACCCAGTAAGTAAAGTGTCAATGAAATTTTTTGATCATTAATGTTTTGCAAGGAAATTAATATGTGTACCAACATAGGAAGCAACCAAACCTAGACGATGTATTGTCGATTCCCATCAACTTGGGACACAAAAGCACTCTCCCGGATCTCACGGACCAAGAGTGGAGCTTGCCAAGACGCAATAGATCTACCACTTCCGTTCCTCAGTTTGTATGTGTGATTAATGGCTACTTGTGTTTCTAACCTATGCGCACATGATCTATGCTTATTTCATTCTCTAGCTTAACATACCATTAGTAACATGTATTTCCCTGATTTGGGAAACATAAAAATGTTTTTGAAATAGGGGACGTGAACTCACTATTTGTGTTCCATGCTAAAATGCTAGCAATCCAATGTTCTTGTTTTGTATCCGACCTACAAGTGTCCTAAATCAATAAGACACTAAGGTCTAAATATGTGTCTACCCGATAAGTTGTTCACCCAACTTGCTTATACCGAATGAGATGTTTTCGTTTAAGAAAAATGTTTAACTTAACGATTGTTGATGCATATTTTGTCTATCGCCTTCGTCAATCCGGTCAATCCAAGTCATAGTGAAAAGTCGGGAAAGAATCAAGTGCATATTGTCATATTTAGTTAGAAATGGCAAGGTGGCAAACTTGTAATTAGTGTGAACTTTCACTAAGTTGCCTTGACCATATAAATAGGAGATATGTCATGATTTTAGTTAGACTCTTGGAAGACTCTTGGAAGACTTTTAGAGACTTTTGGAAGAGTTTTAGAGAGATAGTTGGAGAAGACTTGGAGGAGACTTTCTAGAGAGAGAAAGTAGAGAGAGAAAGTTGTATATACGTGATTCTTGTATCGTTCTTGTCAAATTTAGCAATGGAATCACATTAGTAGTACGTTATCGTGTGTTCGGTCACGTTCGTTCACGGATTCCGCACGTGAAACGTTCGTTACGCAATCGAACGGTGTCAAAACCGGTCCTACAAGTGGTATCAGAGCTAGGAGCTCGATTGCTTGATCAAACACGTCGTTCTCGTACAGATTTCAGCCGATTCAGAGCCGATTCAGATCCGATTTCTCCTATTTCTTCATCTTCTACTTATTTCTTACGTTTTTTACTGAAAAACGTCAAATTGAACAGGTAAATACGGTTCAAATCGTCTGATTTTTGGATATGTTGTGCGTTTAGACCCGATCTACAATCCTACCAAATTTCAGCTCGAAACTCCAAGCCGTTTTGGAGAAATCTCGATTTTTCGGTCCGAATTCGCAGCTGTGGATCGCCTTTTTGAACATTTCAGGACCGCTTATTTGGTATTCATCGTGGTTCGCTCATAATCAATGATCTTGAATCGCTCGAAATTTCATTAGGTGGATCGCTCGTAATGAAATGTGTTGAACCGCTTATTTGACACAAGGTGGATCGCTTTTAATGACACAAGTCAGATCGCTCATATTGTAATACTCTTGAACCGCTTTTAAGACAGACTTTGGTCCGCTTATGTGTCGTCTTCTTCATGGCAGCTGATGTATGATTTGCATATGTTGGTCTGAATCGTAGTCAGAGTGCATGTGATCTTTACAAGGTCATATTGACATTATCATCACTTGTCGGTTAAGTGTCGGCCACTAGTTGTTTTAAAATTTTTGTTGATTCATGTGAAGCCCAAACCCACCGCCCCATTACCTCTATAATACCCAATCTTTACACTTGTTCCACCGCCCAACCCATTAATACACTCACCGCCCATCCATTATTGAACCGCCCAAGTGACCAATCAGTCTCTTTCCACCGCCCTTTTGAAGCCCATTTAAGTCACCGCTGCAGCGGCCCACTAATTCTTTTTCACCAATCATATCACCCCCATTAACCCACTACTGTTTGCTATGATCTAAGTGAACCGCCCACTAATTCTTTTTCACCTATCATATCACCCCATTAACCCACTTTATAAAACATTTACCCAATCTCCACCTGCCGCCCCATTAATTGCACCGCTCAAAAGCTATTTTTAAAATAGTTATTGTTGTTATCACTTGCACCGCACACTCAAAGCCCACTCAAAGCCCACTATCATTTATCATTTGTTAAATCATATTGTAGACTGTTGGATATTGACAAAAGATTTGGGCAGCCCAAGGCCCAATTTTTTAGTAGTATAGTGGACTGGAGGTGTCACCATTTGAAGGTAAACACGTGTCGGATTTGTTTGTGCGAAAAAATGGCAATGGTATTTGACGAACAAGAAAACATTATGTTAGAGGATTTTAACAATTGGTATATGCGAACGATGGATACCGGTTATAAAAATGTGAGTACGGACACTTGGACTAAAAGTTTTGAACTATTCGTATGTCAAAAGGAGGAGACGTTGAAGGAAATAGAAAACCGGTTTAAAATCTTAACGGAAAATATGTGGAATAGGGGTATTAAGTTGTCAAATGAGGAATATCTTTCAAAATTAACAACTGCATTACCTGCTAAATGGGATGAGTTTATGGTTGAGCTAAAACAGAAAGATTACTTTCCCAAGCTTTCTCCACATCAGTTCTTTAATGAAATTAGATCAGAATGGTATAAAGAAGAAAGGAAAAGGAGGGAATTTTTGTCTGAGATGGAAAAGAATTTACATAGATTGGAGCTGGATGAACTCATTGAAGTTGATCGAAGAGTTTGTGGTTTTCTTGCAACAAAGAGTTCTCTGAAATATGATATCAAAAGGAAATGTTATATTGATGATAATCTGAATCCTTTTGATGTTGTTAAACTCTTTTGTGCAGGGATCGACAGGATGGAAACAAAGGATGCTTCAAAGATTGAAGAATCTGTAGAGTTTGGATCTTCAAACTCAGCATCAGCATGTTCAAAATGTGACAACTTGAAGACCAATAATGACAAACTTGTCAAAGATGCGGAAAGTTTGGCATTGGAGATCAAGAAGTTGAGAGATTTGAAGCAAGCTGATGATAAACAGATTCTTATGGTTCAGGAAAATTGCAAAAACCTAAAAGCTGAAAATGACAAATTGTTTAGTAATTTGAACAGTTTGACATTTGAAAACAAGAAATTGAAAGAAACGGAAAAGGTTTTTGAAGAGAAAATTAAGAATTTTGAAATTGAAAAAGCAAAAGGTGAAAAAGAATTTCAAAATCAACTGAAAATTCTTGAAGATAGGAGAAATGTTTTTAGTCAAAACAACATTGAGAAGCAGAAAATGATAAATTCCCATCTTCAGAAAATCATTAAACTTGAAAAAGAAGGTGAATGTGCTCGAAAGAAAATCAAAGAGCTGGAAAAAGAGTTTAAAAGCAAACAGAAATCGTCAGAAGATGAAGATTTCTGGATTAAGATTGAAAACAAAAATCTGAAAGCAAATGAATCAAAATTTCAGGAACAGATAAAAGTTTTGATGAATGAAAAATCTGTTCTTGAAAATTTGAAGAATGAAAATGAAAATTCAATCAAGTCTCATCTTGAAAGAATATCTCAGTTTGAAAAAGAAGCTGAGAATTCCAGAAACAAGATTGATGAACTTGAGAAAAAATTGATAGGTTTTGTGACTTCATCAGACAATTTGAAGTTTCCTTGTCCAAAACCGATCAATTCTGTTCCAATAAGTGACTGTCTCACAAACTTTGACTCTGTCAAAGTTGAAGATTGTGATGAAACACCTGATGATGAAAATATCAAAAAAGAAAAACAAAAATTGTTTTTAAATTTAAAAGAAAAATTTCAGAAAACTGTTCTACAATCGACTGAAAAAGGTGAATGTTCTAAACAGAAACCTTTGAAGAAGAAAGTGGAACAGAAACAAAAAAAATAATAAAAGTTCATCGGGTCGATCATCCAATCAAAAGAAAAAATTACAAAAATTAAAAAATGAAAATTCTAAATTTGTTGGTAATAAGTGGTGCAGGTTGGACCACAGTGCGTCAAAGCCAAATCCAGCAAATTCGAGGAGAGAATATCACCAGGCCAAACAATGTTACGACTTAAATGTTTGGTACAACGATGGTGATAGGTACGATAACAGGGTATGCTACAGCTGCGGCTATCAGGGGCATATTGCTGTTAACTGCCAGTATTGGAGGTATGAGACCAGAAGGTGCTTTAATTGCAATATCAAAGGTCACATTGCCAGAGATTGCCCGAGGAGATCAAGTGAAAGATTGAGGGCTAAGTCTCAGAAATTGGCAAAAATTCCAGTCAAAGTCAAGCCCCAGGAACAGAAGGTTCTGAAACCTAAAGTTCAAGATAAGTCAAAGCAAGAAAAGAAAGTCAAGCTTTCACAGGGGCAGAAAGACAGACTGAGGAAGAAAAGGAAGAAGGCGAGAGAGTATCTCGAGAAGATTTTGTCCTCGGGTTCACCCGACAGATTGAAGAAAAGTTCTGATGAATCAACTCCCTCCACTACAAAGTCAAGCAAGTCGAATTCATCAGATGCAAATCTGAGGACAAAAGAAAAGAAGAAGAAGAAAGTGAAGTTTTCACTTCCTGGCGATGAATCTGTTTCTTCGGAAACAAAGGAGCCACATGTCGGCAATGAATCTGACTCATTAAAATCAGACAAGCCACATTCAGGCAATGATTCTGGTATGGTAAAACCAGAAGAGCCATGTGTTGAGGTAAAGGTCGAGAATTCTAGTTTAACAATGGATGAGAAAAACTTTCCACCATTGTTGAACAAGAATTCAAAATCACCCAAGGCTGGTCAGGCTTGGGTGAAACTTTTCAAATAGAAAAACCTGACTTGCCGGAGATCCCAAGATGGTATCGTGGATCATGAATCGGCATCTGTCTAAAATTTCATTCGGTAACGTCAATCATGCAAACGGTAAAGAGGTTTAGTTGTGTTTGTGAATGTTTTACAAGTGGTACAGAGGATTCTGGACTGCATATGGTAAATCAAGGACATTAACTTGTACTTGGATTTTCCTACTTTTGTGTAGAAAACAAGATGATGAAGTAACCCCGTACCTAAACTGTTTGGTAAACAAACTAAGTTTTCCGGAAAAGCCATTTTGATTAAAACAAACTTAAGTGTTTTGAAATCACAATGGGAAAATAGTTTGTTGTGAGGGGGAGTTCTGATTGTTTATGCCAGGTGGATAGACAATTGAAGTGATTCTCATCAAGTTGTCAAGTTTGTACAGTTTGTTTCAAATTTTCCCAGAAAATCAAAATTGAAACATATTTTGATTTTAGGGGGAGAAAAATTTTAAAAAAATTAGAAAATTTGAAAAAGTCAAAAACATTAAAAATTTAAAAACGAGTTTTGTTGTGAAAAAGAGGAAATGATAGTAAATCAGTGGACTATCACAGCATGCTAAAGAAATGTAATGTAAAATGTGATAAACGGTCTCACTGATGATGTGACGATAGGTTTTTGTACATTTAGTAGATTTATTCGGGATATAAACCTAAAATTTCAAACTTGTGAAATTTGTGGGGAACACTACTTGGATATATAGGTAACCCCTGAAATCTCGTTTGAAAGGTCTCGTATTCTGATATACTAGGTGTTAATACTCTATGATGTCTGGGGTATTATTCCGGGACTTCTGCTGAACGGAAGTTCTGACCTAGTCCTTGGCTAATACTTTCCACAAAATGCTTGAAATATAGCATAAAGCCCTCAGTTGATTAGACAATAAAATTGATAATCATCTGTTGTAGCTGAAAAGATCCTCTAAAGGGGACACACTGCTAAGTCGAAGCTGATATCTCTCTGCTGAACGGAAGTTCTGACCTGAGATCCCTCAGTTCTCGCATCTTTCCCCTAATTTATGTACAGACATCATTGTAGTGTTTATACCTGTAAGACTGAATATTGGGATTCTGGATACGGGAGTATACTCAAGAGGTGGGACACATGAATTGAACTAAGTTCATAAAATACCTAAATAGTATCCTGAATAGATTGAAAATTGTATGAAAATTTAAGAGGACAATTATATCGTCAATCTACGTGAATCGTTTAGAACTTAAAACGATTAAAAGCTTAATGGTGCTTGTGTTATGTCTCAAAAACTGATATGATCCTCTTGCACAAACTCACAAAAATATGTTTGTTTTGCATTTAAATTTCTGTTTTTGCATTTATGTTTTATATTTTCAAAAATCCAAAAAGATTTTCGACAACTGATGGTGAAGAGCTGATTTTCGAAATTTCAAAGGCTAAACTTGATGAACATACAGGTTGGTTAAGACATTTGAAATGTTTAAAATGATTCAGTAGGTTGAATCAGTAATTGAAATGTTTCAAATTTGTGAAGCAGTGGTTAATTGAAAACGGTATCACATGATTAAGTTGATTCATTAAGTTGAATCACAATTATTCTGTTTTGTGATAGAGTGGTTGAGTTTTGCAGGTTTCTGATCCTGTTGCTACAGATAGCCAGGAGATATATCAGAACCAGAGATGATGAACTGAACAGAGAGAAGCCAGGAGATAATTTCGATGGTGGTAACAAAATCCCAGACAACTATCCTAGCAGAGTGATAGGGGGAGTCTGATGAAGGTTATAGCCAAAGAAAGTTAAATCCAGGCAGAATTCTTGAAGAAGACCGAACTATATCCGAGAATGTCATGTTAAAGACTCTCACTGAAGATTCCGTCAACATTCAAGGGGGAGTTTGTTAGTGCAGTTGTCTGTCAACTACATCTTTGTTCGAGTCTTAGAGAGAGAGAAAGACAAGTTGTTACGAGTTTCACTACGAGATTGACTACGGCAATATCCAAGGGGGAGATTGTTGATGCATATTTTGTCTATCGCCTTCGTCAATCCGGTCAATCCAAGTCATAGTGAAAAGTCGGGAAAGAATCAAGTGCATATTGTCATATTTAGTTAGAAATGGCAAGGTGGCAAACTTGTAATTAGTGTGAACTTTCACTAAGTTGCCTTGACCATATAAATAGGAGATATGTCATGATTTTAGTTAGACTCTTGGAAGACTCTTGGAAGACTTTTAGAGACTTTTGGAAGAGTTTTAGAGAGATAGTTGGAGAAGACTTGGAGGAGACTTTCTAGAGAGAGAAAGTAGAGAGAGAAAGTTGTATATACGTGATTCTTGTATCGTTCTTGTCAAATTTAGCAATGGAATCACATTAGTAGTACGTTATCGTGTGTTCGGTCACGTTCGTTCACGGATTCCGCACGTGAAACGTTCGTTACGCAATCGAACGGTGTCAAAACCGGTCCTACAACGATCCGTTGGTGATTAATACCCATGTTATCGTTATATATATTTACACTAAATATATATAAAATAAACGTATAAGTTACATCAATGTCGGGATCCATCCTGAGAAAACCCGTGTCCATACACATCTCAACCAGTTAATAAATACGTACTTATATGAAATAATGTATATTTATTTTTAAGAAATTAATCCACTTTTGTCGTAGGTGCGAGAATCTACTAATTATCTATATTTATTTTTCCAATAAATATATATTTATTAAAATTCGTCTTAGCGCAAATAATATATTCACATATCATTATTTCCCATACACGTTCATTCATCGCAACCTCCGTATATTTATATTTCCACTTGCTGAGAATTCACCCAAATGTATATTTAACCAGTTAAGCATGTAACTCGAAATAAACAGTTTAAAAAAGTGCCTAAATTTTCATATCTTGATGAAACATATAATAATATACTTATATTTATTAAAATTTGTTTACATGCGTTCCAATACTTATCATTTTACATTTTACATTTTACACCCGAAGTCCCAAAGTGATATAGTCGGTTTGGAATTCATCGTTTATGTAAACCATAAATATATTTTACCAAAAGTGTATATATATATATATATATATATATACACTTTTGGTATAAATATATATAAATATATGCGTTCCAATACTTATCATTTTACATTTTACATTTTACACCCGAAGTCCCAAAGTCATATAGTCAGTTTGGAATTCATCACTTATGCAAACCATAAATATATTTTACCAAAAGTGTGTGTGTGTGTCTATATATATATATATATATATATATATATATATATATATATATATATATATATATATATAGGGTCTGGATTTAGGGAAAACGGTGAAATGTGTGAGAACAGTGAGAACGCTTATGGATCGTCCGATCAAAACAATCTATGGACTAGATTGGCCCGGTGGCGTTTTTGTAAATAACATCAATTTTATTAAGTGGACGCACTTCATTAAGGGTAAAAAGGTCTTTTACTGCTCAAATTCAAAACGTCAACTAAAATGAGAACACGCCATTCAAAACAAATAAAACGCCTTTAATACAAAACGCCAAAGATTAGTGATAAAACGTGTTGGAGATTACAAGTAGAAGAAATAAACAGTAACTGAAATTCAATTATTAACATTTATTAGAAGAAATTCCCAGAAAATTTATGCGCCAAAAACATCATTATATAAACGACGTTTGTCGCAACCCCCGTCCCCTAATTACCCGGGAACGAGCGGCCGCGAGACCAGATTTAGTGGTATCGGTGTTTATCGTTTTTGGCAGTAGAAATTTCATCAGGATCGTAGTTAAGAAATATTTTATCAGAGTAAAACACCACATTTTATATAAATAAGTATATTGGGATAAAACCCAAGTTTTTATTACAAACTGATTTATAGGGATAAACCCTATTTTATTGAAATAAAACATCTTCTTTATTTAGGTAACTTTTAGAGCCACTTTTCCAAGCCTTCAGTGTTGTCCAGCTGGCTTCTATTTGGCTTTCACATTCTGTTACCTGAAACGCGTTTAAAAACATTTTGTCAGTGGGAAATACTGGTGAGTGAATCCCAGTTTAATCAAGAAGAGTTTTATCAATTTACAGTATTGAGAGCGATTACAATGTTTATATCTACACAATTACTCATTCAGTACCGTCAATCCTGACTGGTGGGTCATATTACACATTGGCTAACTCTTTGTCCAATGGTAACGTTTTCCACGTTTTGTATACAAAACCCCAACATACCGGCAGTAATTGAAGAATTACAGACTCAATCACTGCTAATTATAATTTAAAATACATAAATGTTTTGTAAAACAGTTTACAAAAATGTTTACAAAAAGGAGATTACTCACATTGCAACTTTTGGGTTTTCCTTTATGATTTCCTAGTGATTATCTATTAATTACACAATGCACACGTGTTATTATAATAACTTAATATTTACATTAGTAATACCCTCCCCGAGATAGAATTCCAACGACTACGTCGGGCAGAACCTCGACAGCCCTTACGGAACCCTATATCAATCGGGCAGCGTATCTAATACGTAACCGGGGGTTAAAATACTTTCAACGAGGTAGAACTTTGTTATTATAGGGGAGTATAATGCCCGGGTATAGTGCCTATTATAGAGAAATTAAGAGAGAAAGTTGTGTGTGAACGATTTCAAAATGGACAGCTGATGCCATCTATTTATAGTGCCTGATTCGGACTCCCTCGCGGCCCCCGTAAGCCGAAGACAAAGCCTTTGTGGCCCGCGAGCTGGGGGTGTGGGTTTTAGCTTTGATGATTCGTCGGTGTAGGTTCGACACGAGTGGTGACACGTGGCAGCCTGGGGGCTCGCGCTGGTGACCAGCTGTCGCGGCCCGCGTAAGACGAAGAAGAAGTCTTCGCGTCCCGCCAAAAACAATAAATTTTTTTTATTTTATTTTTAATAACATAAAGGTATTTAGGGTCAAATCTCGTATATAGGGTCTATTTTAAGACGTATAGGGAGGTTATAATTATATTAGGGGTGTCGGAAATATTTTACAAGGGTTGTTATATCCTCCCCACCTTGTTTTAGAACTCGTCCTCAAGGTCTACTGGAATAAGTGTGGATATTTCCTTTGCATCTCTGATTCAAGCTCCCAAGTGTACTCTGGTCCTCGTTTGGAATCCCATTTTACTTTGACCAGAAATAATCTTTTGTGTTTAAGATTCTTGACCTTCCTGTCTTCAATCTGTAGCGGCTTCTCTACAAATTTTAGTTTCTCATTTACCTCTATATCCTTAAGAGGCACTATTAATGATTCATCGGCTAAGCACTTCTTGAGATTAGATACATGAAATACATCATGTTTTCCTGCCATTTCTTCTAGCAGTTGTAGTTGATAGGCTACAGATCCTATTCTTTTAATAATCTCAAAAGGTCCAGTATACCTGGGGCTTAGCTTTCCCCTTTTGATGAATCTTACCACTCCTTTCCAGGGAGAAACTTTCAATAACACCTTGTCTCCTACTTGAAACTCCAGTGGCTTTCGCCTGTTATCAGCATAACTCTTCTGTCGATCACATGCTGCTTTTAGTCGTTCCTTGACTTGAACAATCTTGTATGTTGTTTCTTGTACTATCTCAGACTAGAGTTTGGCACTTCCGTCCATAAAGTGCTTCAAATGGCGCAGCATTGATACTTGTATGATAGCTGTTATTATAAGAAAATTCTACTAATGGTAGATGATCGTCCCAATTACCTCCGAAATCAATTACAACAAGCTCTAAGAACATCTTCCATTGTCTGAATTGTCCTTTCGCTTTGTCCGTCCGTTTGAGGATGATAAGCTGTGCTTAGATTCAACTTGGTTCCCATTGCTTTTTGGAAACTTGTCCAAAAATGAGAGGTAAAACGGCTATCTCTATCAGAAACAATTGATAAAGGAATTCCATGCAATGAATCTATTTCATTTACATACAACTTAGCTAATTGTTCCATACTGAACGTTTCCTTCATTGGTAGGAAATGAGCTGACTTAGTTAGCCTGTGTACAATCACCCAGATTGTATCATTACCTTTTCTTGTTTTGGGTAATTTGGTAATAAAATCCATTGTTATCAATTCCCACTTCCACATCGGCATTTCTAACTGCTGCAATAAACCTGAGGGTTTCTGATGTTCAGCTTTAACATGTGAATAAGTTAAACACTTAGAAACATAAGCTGCTATATCCTTTTTCATTCCTATCCACCAGAAGTTCTTTCTTAAATCCTGATACATCTTATCACTTCCAGGATGCATCGTATACTTAGATTTAGGGGCTTCTTCTAATATACGGTGGCGTAGGTTTCCTAATTTGGGTATCCACATTCTTTTCTTATGGAATCTGCAAATTCCAACTGTTTCTTGTTCTAGTTCCTGAATCATTCCTTTCAATTTCTAAGTATCATCCTTGATTACTGATTCTTGTGCCTTTCTAATCTGTTCGTTTAAATCTACTTGTAGATTTAATTTAAGAGAACGTACTCTTTTTGGCTTTTCGGATACTTTCAACTTAAAGCATCAGCAACTACATTAGCCTTTCCTGCATGATACTGGATATTACAATCATAATCACCCAACTTGCTTATACCGAATGAGATGTTTTCGTTTAAGAAAAATGTTTAACTTAACGATCCGTTGGTGATTAATACCCATGTTATCGTTATATATATTTACACTAAATATATATAAAATAAACGTATAAGTTACATCAATGTCGGGATCCATCCTGAGAAAACCCGTGTCCATACACATCTCAACCAGTTAATAAATACGTACTTATATGAAATAATGTATATTTATTTTTAAGAAATTAATCCACTTTTGTCGTAGGTGCGAGAATCTACTAATTATCTATATTTATTTTTCCAATAAATATATATTTATTAAAATTCGTCTTAGCGCAAATAATATATTCACATATCATTATTTCCCATACACGTTCATTCATCGCAACCTCCGTATATTTATATTTCCACTTGCTGAGAATTCACCCAAATGTATATTTAACCAGTTAAGCATGTAACTCGAAATGAACAGTTTAAAAAAGTGCCTAAATTTTCGTATCTTGATGAAACATATAATAATGTACTTATATTTATTAAAATTTGTTTACATGCGTTCCAATACTTATCATTTTACATTTTACATTTTACACCCGAAGTCCCGAAGTCATATAGTCGGTTTGGAATTCATCGTTTATGTAAACCATAAATATATTTTACCAAAAGTGTGTATATATATATATATATACACTTTTGCTATAAATATATATAAATATATGCGTTCCAATACTTATCATTTTACATTTTACACCCGAAGTCCAAAAGTCATATAGTCAGTTTGGAATTCATCACTTATGCAAACCATAAATATATTTTACCAAAAGTGTGTGTGTGTGTGTGTCTATATATATATATATATATACATATATATATATATATACATATATATATAGGGTCTGGATTTAGGGAAAACGGTGAAATGTGTGAGAACAGTGAGAACGCTTATAGATCGTCCGATCAAAACAATCTATGGACTAGATTGGCCCGGTGGCGTTTTTGTAAATAAAATCAATTTTTTTAAGTGGACGCACTTCATTAAGGGTAAAAAGGTCTTTTACTGCTCAAATTCAAAACGTCAACTAAAATGAGAACACGCCATTCAAAACAAATAAAACGCCTTTAATACAAAACGCCAAAGATTAGTGATAAAACGTGTTGGAGATTACAAGTAGAAGAAATAAACAGTAACTGAAATTCAATTATTAACATTTATTAGAAGAATTTCCCAGATAAATTATGCGCCAAAAACATCATTAAATAAACGACGTTTGTCGCTACCCCCGTCCCCTAATTACCCGGGAACGGGCGGCCGCGAGACCAGATTTAGTGGTATCGGTGTTTATCGTTTTTGGCAGTAGAAATTTCATCAGGATCGTAGTTAAGAAATATTTTATCAGAGTAAAACACCACATTTTATATAAATAAGTATATTGGGATAAAACCCAAGTTTTCATTACAAACTGATTTATAGGGATAAACCCTATTTTATTGAAATAAAACATCTTCTTTATTTAGGTAACTTTTATAGCCACTTTTCCAAGCCTTCAGTGTTGTCCAGCTGGCTTCTATTTGGCTTTCACATTCTGTTACCTGAAACGCGTTTAAAAACATTTTGTCAGTGGGAAATACTGGTGAGTGAATCCCAGTTTAATCAAGAAGAGTTTTATCAATTTACAGTATTGAGAGCGATTACAATGTTTATATCTACACAATTACTCATTCAGTACCGTCAATCCTGACTGGTGGGTCATATTATGTAGGATCGAATTCTGACCCAAACGAGTCGTTCAGAGGTTAACTCTTGCGTTTCAGATGCGGAATAATAAGAAATGCAAGTAGATATAGCTTGTTCTTCCTCCTAACTGCTTGTATTACTGATTTGAAATGATTTACAGCTCGATCTTCACACCGGCAAAGCTTCGGCGTGGAATACAAGGACTTCTTCCTAAGGATCGCTCTTACTCACCTATATATAGACCTCTGGGACCGCTCATGTGACACTTGTCCATATGAGGGATCCAGACTTGTTCACATAAGCGGCCCACATGTGCCAAATAAACGACCCAAGCCTCTAAAGACCCTATGAGCGATCCATGCTCCTAAAACCTATACAGACTCCTGTTTTCTCGTATTGCGTGCCCTATGCTATACAATACGGTGTAAGACCTGATCCTAGACACCTAGACGAAATCAACAGATGTAGTGCACCAACAGACTCCCCCTCAGATGTTGATGGAGTCGCCAACACACCTTAACTGTAAAACTGTGTCTTCACTAGTGCAGTCTAGATCAGTCTCTGGGCTTTCTCTTTCCCTCTATCTTCAGACTCCCCCTCTCGATTTACTGGCATTCTTTTGTTCTTCAGTAACATCTTCAGGATCTTTGTATGATCTTCACAGGTTTTCAGAATCAAATAACCTGGCTCTAAAAACACTTTAATTCTCTTGATCAGATCTCTTGATTCCTTAAGTTCATCAGCATCAACAACAGACGTGATCTTCAGTATCAGAATCTGACTCTAATCATTCTATCAGGATTGATCAACCTGGCTCTAACAGATCTTCAGGAATCGAAATTTGGCTACCTGTACAATCTCAATCCCGAAATAAATTTCTTTCACAAATATTTCACACAATTTTGTACCAACACATAACTCTCACTCAACAATCTATGATGAACCTCTTGAAGAAGGATAGATTTAACGAAAACAGTTAGATTTACACAAACACCCCCCCTCAAATTCAGCTCATCATGTTTAGCACTTGGAATTTTGAAAATCAGTTTCCAACGTTAGTTATCGAAAATCTTTTTGACTTTTTTAAAAATTATGCTAAAACACACACAAAATGTTTTTGAATTTTCTGAGAGATATTTTCTTACACCACATGAAAATACAAACATACAGATATGTAATATTTACAATCAATATTTTTGTGAGTTCGTGCAAGAGGATCATATCAGTTTATGAGACAAATCACCAACACCGTTAAGGTTGATTTCATTTTAAGCTTTAACCAATTTACCTAGATTGTCAGTATGTTTGTCCTTTTAAATTTTCAACACAAATTTCAATCGATTCGAGATACGATATTAATGTTTTAGAGACTTAAACTTAATTGTGTATCACTCCACTTGAATATACTCCCGTATCCAGATCCCAAATATTCAGTCTTACAGGTGAGTATACCACAGCTGATATCTGTAAATGGGTTAGGTGCGAAACCGTGAGAGCTCAGGTCAGAACTTCCGTTCAGCAGAGAGATGACGGCTCGACTTTTGGTGGGTCCCCTTTAGAGGATCTTTTTGCATTTCAACGGCAGCGACTATCAATTTTATTGTTTCATCAGCATGCAGACGGCGACGCTTTTTCAAGCATTTGCATAAAGTATTATCCGGGGACTAGGTCAGTACTTCCATACAGCAGAAGTCCCGGGATAATACCCCAGATATCACTGAGTATAAAGACCTAGTATCTCAGAATACGGGACCTTTCAAACAAGATTTCGGGGGTTACCCATATATTCAAGAATAGTTACCCACGAATCAAGCAAGTTTGAATTAGGTTTATATCTCGTTTCAATTTACTAAATGTGCGAAAATCTACTGACACATCCGCAGTAAGATTGTTTAACACTTTTTAAGCTTTTCAATTCTTTAGCGTGCCGTGATAGTCCACTGATGTACTATCATTTCCTCTTTTTCGCAACAAAACTCATTTTTGAATTTTATCATGTTTTTGACTTTTTCAAATTTTCAAATGTTTTTGGATTTTCTGAAATTTCCCTACTCCCCCTAAAATTCAAACACATTTTAAAGAAAATTTGAAAACTTCTAGACTCTTGACCCACTAAAAACATAAAAAGTAAAACAAACTATACAGAAACTTGACAACCGACACTGAATCACATCAAATTGCCATTCACTAGGCATAAACAATCTGAACTCCCCCTATCACAAATCATTTTCTCATTTAGATTTCAAAACACTTAAGTTTGTTTTAATCAAAATAACTTTTCCGGAAAATGAATTTGTGTTGATAACAACCACTTGTAGGATTGTTTTCTTTTAAAATCGGGGATGTGGTTCATCATCTTGTCTATCTTTTGCCATATATAGTAAATCAAGTACAATTTAATGTCCCTGATTTACCATTTGCCTTTAAAAACCTTCTGTACCACTTGTAAATGTACTTCAAAAATACACTCAAAATTTAACCACAAATACCACTTGTGGGATCAAGATTACCACTTGTAGATACCCAAAAACTACCACTTGTAGGAATGTTACATCTACATCACCATTTTACCAATCAAGATGCCGATTCCTGCTTCGCAATTACCAACCTGGAAGCTCCGGTGTAGTCCTTTCACCTGCAAAACATTCAAACATTAATCACAAACATTCAAACAAATACGTCACAAACTAGAATGATGCCGATTCCTGATCCACGATATAAACTTGGGATCTCCGGCGTAGTCCTTTAACTATTATGGGAAACAAACTTCCCTCCAAGTCTTCTCAGACTTGAGGGCTTTCAACTCTTCAGCTGTAGGGTTGTATGTCGCCTTTTTAGTTGTGTAAAAATCTTTTATCCCTTTAGCTCTCCCACTCAACATTTTCCCAAATATTTTCTTAACATTTCCGTTGAATGTTTTCTCAACATCAAATTCTTTTTCATCATCATAAAATTGATTTGAAATTTCAATTTTACCAATTTTCTTTTTAACTTCCTCAAACTTTAGTGATGGAAGAACATCATCATTTACTGAAATTTTCTCCACAACTTGTGGCTCTTCTGGCTTTGTGGAACCAGATTCATCGCCGACTTTTTCTTCTACCTTTTTTGCAACCCACACTTGGTTGTCTTTTCCTTTCCTTTGGTAAAAATGTTTCTTTGAACATTCCCCAACCTCATTTTTCGAATTTTCAAAAATTTTAGATTTTTCAACAACTTTTTCTTTCAACTTCTGAGAAACTCCCTGTTTTGCTTTGATATCTTTCGGACAATCCGATGCAATGTGACTGGTTTTATTGCATTTAAAACAGGTTTGAGTATTTCTCGGATGAAATACTCCAGTTCCATTCCTTCTCCTCTCAGCAAGAAACTCTTTGTTAGACTGTCTCCAAAATGGTTTCTGCTGTTCATCTTCCGAGCTTCCACCTGATACAAATTCAGTGTTTGATTTAGAATTTTTCTCATTTTTATGATTTTCTGGTGGAACAAAACCTAAACCTTTCTTTTTGTAGCTACGATTTTGGTTAAGTTTCTTTGAAAAACCAGAACCAGAATTGTAACCTTTTTTTCTTGTTTAGACGTTGTTGAACTCTAGAAGTATATTTTTTAGGTTTATCAAAACTTTTCAAAACTTTTAATTCAGGAATATTAACCTTTATTAGTTTAAAAGTTTTGTTGATTAATTCTGTTTTGATACTCATTATCGGAAACTCTTTGTTGTAATATAATTTGTCAGAACCATTCAAAGTATACACAACTTCGAATGTTTCATCATTCAAATCTGCCTTTGATAACAAAAATTCTTTACTATAAGACCGTTTAATCGACGAATTTTGACTGTTGACTGACGACTTTGACCCTCCAGACTCAGACTTTGACTCTGATTCCTCATCAGTATCCAACACCTGATCGACCACCTTTTTGATTAACTCAGACTCATGATCAGTATCGGATGAGGTAAACGTCACATCAATGTTTTCTGGTAAGACATCAGTTGTATCGGTTTTAAGCTTTATATTGACTGCTTTTGCAAGTTGCTCCTCATTTGGTTTCCTAGGTGAATACCCATCCCAAATTGGAGGCGGACACTTGTTATAGCTAACAGTTGTTTTCTTACCACAGTCTTTCTTTTCTTTCGGCTTTTCGTCTTGAAAAGCTTCTATACCTGCAACAGTTGGATAAACACGATCAATAAGATAATCAGAGGTAGAATAACCCAACAATAACCTCCTAATTCTCTCATTTTCAATCTTTTCAGTTTCCAACTCTTGCTTCCATTTGGCACTCTCTTCAATGTAAAAATTTATAGCTTTTTGCTTCGACATTAAAGTTGCATTCATCATTGTCAGCGCCTGTTCTCTTTCTGAGTTTGTTGTTTGGAGACCAGTTACTGTTTTGTTCAACACGTCGTACGATTCCTTCACATAATTGAGATTGAACAATAACTGCTCTTTCTTTTTCTCGTACTCAGCTATGATGTCACTTTTTGCTGCACATTCTTTGCAGGCTTCCAAACACTTCTCATATGGCTTGACGACTTCAACAATTTTTTCAACTTCGACTGTTTTTACAACTTCAATCACTTTCTCTACTTCAATCACCTTTTCTACTTCTTTCTCTACCTTGATAACCTTCTCATCAACACTTTCAACATTCTGAGCATCACCTTCAGATTCAGATTGTTGTTCTTTTGCAGCTTGTTTTTCCTTCAGTTTCTTCATTCTTTCTGCAAAATAAAAATGAAAATTTTCAGGAGACAAATGAGATTTTGCAATATTTATGTGTTTCTCTTTCTCATCATCACTGCTGCTGTTATCAGGTGATTTATCAAAGTGTACAGATTTATCAGAATCACCATCTGATATATCAGATTCAGACGGTGTTTTGTCAAAAACAACTTCCTTTTCTGGAACATTTTCATTTTGCTCAAGTTCATCTAAACTCTGTATGCTATCATCTGAGCTATCTGAAACATCTCCAGAGTGTTCTGAAAGTTTATCAGTACTGTCTGAACTTTCATCAGATGACACAGACTTTTCATCTTCACTTTTAACATTCTCTCCGATAGATCTCATCCAAGTAGCAAACAAATTTGGTTCTCGGACAATTTTGGCAATGAAGGCTTTGAACTCTCCCTTCTTATCCACAAACATATCCCAACTGAAACCTTCAGGTAGTTTCTCATCATCTTGATCGATAATGCGTGCTTCTGTGGCTTCAGATGATATGTAATCACTCCAGCTGAAATCTACCAAACATGCTCTCTTAGGATCTTCAATCTTTCTCCCATGAGCAGTCTGAGGTTCTTGGGATTGTCCAACTTGCTGATAGATAGCTTTGCGATAATAATCATCTTTCCCGAATGGATTCTGTGCTCCGCTAGCTTCTCTTCCTTTGCACTCCCGCTTGAAATGGCCTTTTTCCCTGCATCGAAAACAAGTAACTTTAGATTTATCAAAACCTAAAGTTGAAACATGAGCATCTAAAAAGTCATTTCTCCCGGTAATGGTTTTGAATTTCTCAGCCCGACGAAGAACACTTGCAAGACACCATTTGATATCCATAAGTTCCATTTCCTCAGCGTCTATTTGATCATAATCCTCTTTAGTGAGCATAGGATTTCCGATCCGACCAGCCACTAGACCTTCATAGGATAACAGAACTGAACCCAGAAGTGCCATATGATCTTTCGCAGTGTCTTCAGAAAAGCTTTGACCTTCTGGTAGGTTGAGAGCTATGTTGCATTGAATCACATATCCGTTTCCAGTTTTTGTACTTTGAGATTGAAAACTTGTGTTAGTCTCTTTCGGATTCACACTTGGAAACGATGAAAACCCGCTGCTACTCTTGTTCGAGCCCTGATCAGCTTTCTCAGATGAATCACCAGCACTGAAAGCGGTTTGAATTTTCGGACTTCTTTCAGATTCAGTAGCTGGAATACTACCCCTGTAATACATCTTCACGTCCTGTTGACCACTCGGACTGTTCATTCTAGCAATCTTTTGCTGCTCAAGATCCTGACTCTCAATTTTCTCAATAAACTGTGAAATTGTCAGCCCATCATACACACCAGTATTCTTTAAGATCATCAAATACGTTCCCCACTCTTTCTGAGGTAACGCATCCGCCAACTTATCCACCCATTCCTCTCGACCTTTTTCAACTCCTAACATCGATAACGATCGCACTAGGTGACAATATCTTTCAATTAACTTTTTAGTATCCTCTCCTGGCAAACTACTAAACAGATTGAACTCTTTCTTTAATAATGCTTTCTTGCTCTTTATCATGTTTTCACTTCCCTCGAACTTGACTTTTAATGCATCCCAAATAGACTTAGCAGTTTTGTCGTGTTGTAACAAAATGAAGATATCTTCTTTAATAGCCTGCTGCAACAAACTGATCATCATTTTCTCGGCTCTATACATTGCTCGTTCTTGTTCAGTAAACTCAGATATCTCTTTAATAACTTGCAACTCTGTTCTAGGCAAAGTGTATTTCTTCAATATACACTCCCAAGATCTAAGATGGTTTGCTTGAACCCAGTTTTCAAACCTATCCTTCCACCCATAATACTCCTCAATGCTCATCAATCTAGGGGGCTTTTGAGTCGTTCTCGTCTCATTTTCTAAATTCATTGCTTGAGCGATTGCGGCTAGAGTTGTCGATGTAGCAAAGGCGTTGTAAAACTCAGAATTCATGTTGTCTTAGCACGATTTTCAAGACAAATGACAAACGAGCGATTCAAACACTGAACAAATAAGCGATCCCAGATAATAACCAAATGAACGATCTTGATATGTCCTTTGGAGCGAACTAGCAATTTCCTTTGAAGCGATCCAGAAAATATCTTTGGAGCGGTCCTAAAGTTTACACTCGAGCGGTCCAGAAACAGAATTTCGAGCGGTCCAGAAATAGAATTTCGAGCGGTCTAGAAACTAAATTGATCACTCGAGCGGTCTAAGATATGTTCACTTGCGCGGTCCAGAAACTGTCTAATAAGCGATTCAGAAGGTAATATTTGAGCGATCCAGAAGCAAAAATGTACTAATGAGCGATCCAAACAGTGACCTAAGAGCGAACTATGATGACGTCAGTTCGAGCGATCCACATTTCGAACATGTTTTGATCTGTTTTTAAGCTGTATTTCGGCCTGAAACTTCCAAGGGTTTGTCTAAGTATGAATATACACAGTCTGTGAGTTTTTGAACGGAATTCAACCGTGAAATCTTCCTGAAATGAGAAAAGAAGGTGTAGAAACGAGAAGAAACAATGAAATCCGGCTATAATCTGCAGAAAACCTCCTCCCAAGCTCTGATACCACTTGTAGGATCGAATTCTGACCCAAACGAGTCGTTCAGAGGTTAACTCTTGCGTTTCAGATGCGGAATAATAAGAAATGCAAGTAGATATAGCTTATTCTTCCTCCTAACTGCTTGTATTACTGATTTGAAATGATTTACAGCTCGATCTTCACACCGGCAAAGCTTCGGCGTGGAATACAAGGACTTCTTCCTAAGGATCGCTCTTACTCACCTATATATAGACCTCTGGGACCGCTCATGTGACACTTGTCCATATGAGCGATCCAGACTTGTTCACATAAGCGGCCCACATGTGCCAAATAAGCGACCCAAGCCTCTAAAGACCCTATGAGCGATCCATGCTCCTAAAGCCTATACAGACTCCTGTTTTCTCGTATTTCGTGCCCTATGCTATACAATACGGTGTAAGACCTGATCCTAGACACCTAGACGAAATCAACAGATGTAGTGCACCAACATATTACACATTGGCTAACTCTTTGTCCAATGGTAACGTTTTCCACGTTTTGTATACAAAACCCCAACATACCGGCAGTAATTAAAGAATTACAGACTCAATCACTGCTAATTATAATTTAAAATACATAAATGTTTTGTAAAACAGTTTACAAAAATGTTTACAAAAAGGAGATTACTCACATTGCAACTTTAGGGTTTTCCTTTATGATTTCCTAGTGATTATCTATTAATTACACAATGCACACGTGTTATTATAATAACTTAATATTTACATTAGTAATACCCTCCCCGAGATAGAATTCCAACGACTACGTCGGGCAGAACCTCGACAGCCCTAACAGAACCCTAGATCAATCGGGCAACGTATCTAATACGTAACCGGGGGTTAAAATACTTTCAACGAGGTAGAACTTTGTTATTATAGGGGAGTATAATGCCCGGGTATAGTGCCTATTATAGAGAAATTAAGAGAAAAAGTTGTGTGTGAACAATTTCAAATGGACAGCTGATGCCATCTATTTATAGTGCCTGATTCGGACTCCCTCGCGGCCCCCGTAAGCCGAAGGCAAAGCCTTTGTGGCCCGCGAGCTGGGGGTGTGGGTTTTAGCTTTGATGATTCGTCGGTGTAGGTTCGACACGAGTGGTGACACGTGGCAGCCTGGGGGCTCGCGCTGGTGACCAGCTGTCGCGGCCCGCGTAAGACTAAGAAGAAGTCTTCGCGGCCCGCCAAAAACAATAAATTTTTTTATTTTATTTTTAATAACATAAAGGTATTTAGGGTCAAATCTCGTATATAGGGTCTATTTTAAGACATATAGGGAGGTTATAATTATATTAGGGGTGTCGGAAATATTTTACAAGGGTTGTTATATCCTCCCCACCTTGTTTTAGAACTCGTCCTCAAGGTCTACTGGAATAAGTGTGGATATTTCCTTTGCATCTCTGATTCAAGCTCCCAAGTGTACTCTGGTCCTCGTTTGGAATCCCATTTTACTTTGACCAGAAATAATCTTTTGTGTTTAAGAATCTTGACCTTCCTGTCTTCAATCTGTAGCGGCTTCTCTACAAATTTTAGTTTCTCATTTACCTCTATATCCTTAAGAGGCACTATTAATGATTCATCGGCTAAGCACTTCTTGAGATTAGATACATGAAATACATCATGTATTCCTGCCATTTCCTCTAGCAATTGTAGTTGATAGGCTACAGATCCTATTCTTTTAATAATCTCAAAAGGTCCAATATACCTGGGGCTTAGCTTTCCCCTTTTGATGAATCTTACCACTCCTTTCCAGGGAGAAACTTTCAATAACACCTTGTCTCCTACTTGAAACTCCAGTGGCTTTCGCGTGTTATCAGCATAACTCTTCTGTCGATCACGTGCTGCTTTTAGTCGTTCCTTGACTTGAACAATCTTGTATGTTGTTTCTTGTACTATCTCAGGTCTGGATAGTTGCTTTTCTCCAATTTCTGCCCAACAGACTAGAGTTTGGAACTTCTGTCCATAAAGTGCTTCAAATGGCGCAGCATTGATACTTGTATGATAGCGGTTATTGTAAGAAAATTCTATTAATGGTAGATGATCGTCCCAATTACCTCCGAAATCAATTACACAAGCTCTAAGAACATCTTCCATTGTCTGAATTGTCCTTTCGCTTTGTCCGTCCGTTTGAGGATGATAAGTTGTGCTTAGATTCAACTTGGTTCCCATTGCTTTTTGGAAACTTGTCCAAAAATGAGAGGTAAAACGGCTATCTCTATCAGAAACAATTGATAAAGGAATTCCATGCAATGAAACTATTTCATTTACATACAACTTAGCTAATTGTTCCATACTGAAAGTTTCCTTCATTGGTAGGAAATGAGCTGACTTAGTTAGCCTTTGTACAATCACCCAGATTGTATCATTACCTTTTCTTGTTTTGGGTAATTTGGTAATAAAATCCATTGTTATCAATTCCCACTTCCACATCGGCATTTCTAACTGCTGCAATAAACCTGAGGGTTTCTGATGTTCAGCTTTAACATGTGAATAAGTTAAACACTTAGAAACATAAGCTGCTATATCCTTTTTCATTCCTATCCACCAGAAGTTCTTTCTTAAATCCTGATACATCTTATCACTTCCAGGATGCATCGTATACTTAGATTTACGAGCTTCTTCTAATATACGGTGGCGTAGGTTTCCTAATTTGGGTATCCACATTCTTTTCTTATGGAATCTGCAAATTCCAACTGTTCCTTGTTCTAGTTCCTGAATCATTCCTTTCAATTTCTCAGTATCATCCTTGATTACTGATTCTTGTGCCTTTCTAATCTGTTCGTTTAAATCTACTTGTAGATTTAATTTAAGAGAACGTACTCTTTTTGGCTTTTCGGATACTTTCAACTTAAAGCATCAGAAACTACATTAGCCTTTCCTGCATGATACTGGATATTACAATCATAATCACTAAGTATCTCCATCCAGTGTCTTTGCCTCATATTCAACTCCTTTTGCCCGAAAACGTATCTTAAACTCTTATGATCTGTGAAAATGGTAAACTTACTACCGTAAAGGTAATGTCTCCAAATTTTCTGGGCAAAAATTATGGCTCTTAATTCTAAATCATGGGTTGAATAATTTTCTTCATGACTCTTAAGTTGTCTAGATGCGTAGGCTATAACTTTTTGATATTGCATTAACACACCTCCATAACCTAACTTAGAAGCGTCACAATAGACTACAAAGTCTTGAGTTCCTTCTGGTAACGCTAGTATGGGTGCATTGGTTAATCTTTGCTTAAGAATTCTAGAGGCTTCTTCTTGTTTTGGTCCCCATTCAAACTTAACGGATTTACAGGTTAGCTTAGTTAAGGGAATGGTTATTCTAGAAAAATCTCGAATAAATCTTCTATAATAACCGGCTAATCCTAAGAATCTTCTAACCTCGGTTGGTGACTCAGGGGTTTTCCATTTAGTAATTGCCTCAATCTTTGTTGGATCCACATGAATTCCTTCATGATTCACTAAATGTCCAAGAAACTGCACCTGTTCTAACCAAAATTCGCTCTTCGAAAATTTTGCATAAAGCTTTTCTTTTCTTAATAAACTTAGACGTGCGTGTAAATGCCTTGCATGTTCCTCTTTACTGTTAGAGTAAATAAGAATATCATCTATAAAGACAATTATGAATTTATCTAAATATGGCTTACATATTCGGTTCATCATGTCCATAAATGCGGCTGGGGCATTGGTTAGACCAAATGGCATGACAGTAAATTCATTGTTTCTTTAACTCTTGCATTTCAGCTGGTGCCAAGCGGTAGGGTGCTTTGGCAATTGGTGCTATCCCTGGTAGCAGATGAATTTTGAATTCAACTTCCTTTTCTGGAGGTAGTCCTGGTAATTCTTCTGGAAACACATCTGGAAACTGAGATACTACAGGAATATCTTTCAATTCTTTTCCTTTAGTGTTAGTGATTATGGAAATCAAATACACTAATGATACTTTTCTTACATAACTTGTTGTTTTGATCACAGAGATGAATTTCATAGATCTAGATGGCTTATCTCCTTTAATTGTGATCTTTTCACCCTTTGGTGAATTTACTTGGATTGACTTTTGATCATATAGAATATTGGCTTTATTAGCTACTAACCAATCCATTCCTAATACAACATCAAATCCTGTCAAATTCATTGGATAAAGATTTGTGATAAACTTTTGATTTAAAAATTCTATTCTTGCTCCTTGCAAGATTTCGGTAATCTTAATGGTTTCCCCATTTGTTGTCTCTACTAGACATTCTTGTGGGAGTTTAGTTAATGGTTGATTGAGAAGTTTGCAAAATGAAGTATTAATAAAACTTTGGTTTGCACCAGAGTCAAATAATACTTTAGCAAAAACATAATTAACTAAAAACGTACCGGTGATCACGTCCGGGATCATCTTGGCTTCTTCTGCAGTCAGAACAAATGCGCTAGCATTTTTAGTATTCTTGTTGTTTGTAGCTGGAGCTAGTTTCAGACAGTTTGGCTTGATATGACCTTGTTCTCCACAGTTGTAGCATATCCTATTGTTAGGTTTCTTCCTGCAGTCTTCTTCCTTGTGTCTAGATATTTTGCAAAAATTGCAATATATAGAGCATCTTCCAGAATGCTTTCTTTTGCAATATTTGCAGTAAGGAGCAGAAGTAGAACCTACATTTTTCCCACGGTTGGAATTTCCATAACGAAATTCTTGGGTAAGTTTCTGAGCTAGGTTCCTCCTCTGGTTCTCTTCTTGTGTGCGTACTAACTCATCTGTCAAGTTGTTTGCTAGTTCTACAGCTTCTTCTATAGTTTGTGGTCTAGCTGCCTTGACTACATGCCTAATCTCGCTGATTAATCCCCAGATGTAGCGGGAGATTAATACCGGTTCAGGTGATGCATGGGTTGACACTATTCTAGCATATTCGAAGAATAACGTAGTGTAGCCCTTACTATCCACTCCAGTCATCCTAAGGTTTAAGAATTTATTTGCTATCTATTCCTTTTCATTAGGAGGACATAATTTCCTTTCTACCATATCCTTAAACTCATTCCATTCCATATTATAGACTCGGTCACTTCTGTCACACCCCGACCACGTAAAACAACAAGATGTGGCGGAAATGTCAGGGAGTGTTGCAACAGAATCATTGTTTCACAACCATGGATCAAATAATTTTGTTTTATTGAATAATTGAAGTCTTTGTTCTATTACAAATCAGCTAAATACAAATATTATCTTTCCAAGTTTTAAAGTCGCTAAGGCACGAGTCCATCCTAAGTGTAGCATGTATCAACAATCTTCACAAAGCAGCACCTGAAGCATGTGTAAAAATAGGTACGTCAACATAAAAATGCCTGTGAGATACATAGGTTTTATTGATTTAGGATTCATGACTTATGAGTTTAAAGAAAAGGTTTAAATAAAAGTAGTCATGATCCTTGTAAAATGCTTTTGTTTTGCAAATCATATAAAAATCGTTAAGAAATCAGATGATATAAAATAATAATACATAGGTAATTAAATAAGTAAGTAGAATAAGTTTGTATAAAATATATTGTTTGAAAAACAATATTTTGATAAAAAGATTTATAGTATATATAAAAATATACTTTGTTTTAAGAAAGTCGAATAAATAATATATTAAAATATATTTCAGTTCCAAAATTGTTAACCCAAGTGTACTAAATAACGCCACGGTATGTAATCTGATGAAAACACTTATATATAAGAAGTACCAGCGGCGTATCTACCATGTTTTCATCACATTACACCCGTCCCGTTATCTAAACACTAACCAAACCCAATAGTTAAACAAATAGTATATTAAATATACTTTAGTTGGTAAAAATAATAATTTTCAGTAGTATATCAAAAGTATACTTTGGATTTATAAATAACATATCAAACTATGTTTTAATGATTAACAAAATATATGTTGGTTTTGTACAATATCACATATGAGAGCATATTAAACTATACTTTTGGGAGTATAATTAAATATACAAAAATAATGTGACTTAAGAATTCATTCAGACCCAATGCATCAAAATACACCTTTGAGACTATAGGGATACCACAAAGGCAATCCCTATTTGGATAGAGAAATAAATTGGTTTCAGACATTCCATGACAACAGGAATGGGGTGTCAAATCCTATAGAGCGGTAACATTTGTGCTTGAAAGCATTGTGAACAGTTTAGTTATCAATAAAACAAAGTTATTTGATCCCAATGTTTGTTTGGTTATGTTTTACATTTTTCATGTTTTGACTTTTGTTCGATTTTAAACTCTACATCGCTTTCTAGAGAATTATACACAAACTGGTGTGTAAACGTACTCAGTTTAACGCGACAAATACTCCGGAACATCAACATATACTTAACATACCTTAAATAACCTTTACCTAACTTAGAAGTAAGTTTTGAAGGCTTTGGTATGGCAAAAACAAGTTAATTAGCCTACAGGGACTAAATTTGACAAACTACAAAAGTATGCCAATTTGAACTGTAACAGACATTCCGGAACATGACCATAAGTTAAACATACCATAAATATCCTTTACATAGCTTAGAAATAGGCTTTGAGGGGTTCGGTATGCTAAAATAAACTTTTAGATCATTCAGGGGCTAAAAGTGTCAAAAAGTGCATAAGTTTGCACTTTCGCATATAACTTACATTCTGAATACATCCGGACATCCAAAAATTTATGAAAAGCATCATGATATTATGCCTTAGTGTTTGGCATGAGAAAAATCCATTCGTCATGCATTTTGGATCGTTTTACGCGCTTATGCGCATTCCGTCGTAATTAATCGAACATCGCGATCGTACGACCAAACGAACCGACATCCGGCATATTTTTGAGCATGTTTCATGTCCACGATGTTTAAGCATCATTTTAGGGCCTTAAAGTTGGCTTAACAAGCCTTAAACATGTCGGAAAAGGCTTTAAACACCAACAGGGACTAAAACTGTCATTTTCCAAAGTTGGCTGCAGATCAGGACACCCAGGCGGGGCGCGTAAGCCCTGTCTGAACCTTACGCGGGCCGCTAGGCCCCCCCATATATGCAGAAACTCGTTTTCACAGCTGTTAGCAGCCTTTCAACACTCCAAAGGGCAATGCCTCTTGCAAATCTCTGGGGTTGGGGTCATATTGTGATACCATAACATTTTAACACTTGTACGGATGTGATTCAAGCATGTAAATCAATAAACGATCCTAACGGTCTTGCATATCCTATAAATACCCCCCCCCCCATTCTTGCAAAAACCCACAAATCTGATCTAAAAGCTCTAAGTTGGAGCCATTGCTTCATACCTGAGCTCCTGGATCAAGATTAGCTTTCGGGGACCCTTCGTAAGTGTTCTTTCGTTCTTTTATCGCTTTTCGAGTCCTAAAGTCAAACTTTGTTTGACTTTCTGCATTGACCAGTTTATGGTCAATGCGAAGTTCGTTTGAACTTCATAACGTGAGCGTGATCACGATGGTTATAGTCCATAGTGACTATACCTACTGATTTCCACGTTATCTAGGCTCAGTGACGAGTCGTAGTTTCGGCCAAAATGGGCATTCTTGCGTATTTTGTAACCAAACTACTCATAGGTATCAAAACCGTTTGTTTTGATACCAAACCTGTTTTCTAACTTAGTTAAGCATGTTTTAACATGCTTAGCTCGTTACTTTTAGTTTAGTGCTTATATAGGGCGTAAGGTAAGCGGTCTAAACAATCACTTATACTTTTGAACCCGACCCATTTGGTCGATCTTTAGGATCCGACCAAACTCATTAGGTGACCATAGTATATAGGGAATAACCTTCCGAGCTTATACCTTATGGTCACGGCGTTTAGTTAGTTGTATGATAGGTAGTTTATATGCCTTAGCTAAATTACCAAAATGCCCTTTTTACGCCAAAATTCATATTAAGCATATGTAACATAACTTTTGATATCTAAACTGATTTGGCAACAATATTAGATATGCTAAGGCATATTTTACTTATCATAGGGCTAGTTAGGCGTTCCAAACGCGCTTTACGCGAACGACGCGTTAAAGTAGCATAAGCTACCTAAACGGGTCGTAATGGGTCGTAAGCACTTAGGTTAGTTTTCATTTTAGTATGTAGGCTTTGTTAAACCATATTACACGAGTCTCCATACTCGTTTGGTTTACAAACCCTCATTCTATCCAATCCTCCGATTTTAGGTCCGGTATATTAACATAATTACCTATATTAGGTGCCGTTTGATATCCGTGATCTCTAACATTGTTTGGTTGTTATACAAGGACTTCTAAGCAATCTCAGGTGAGTACATAGACCCCTCTTTTACTGTTTTCCAAACTGTTTTGGGGTGAAACACATGTGCCTACTTGTTACTTTCGTGCTTTCCTGTTTTCACATCATATACTTGCTATGCTCATTAGTACACTATTAGTACATGATTTACATTACATTGTTTCGCTATGTATGTTTACTTAGCATACATAGTACATTGTTTTACTTTACATTTCTGCTATGTGTGTTGACTGATAGCATGCTAGCACATTGATTTACATGACTTTTCTGCTTTGTATGTTAACTTAGCATACTTAGTACATTGTTTTCATATAACATGTCTACATTTGCTATAACATTTGGTTTGCACAAACGGGACTTATATACGTTCATTAACATTAGCTACGCTGCTCGGTAGTAAGTAGTGGTACCATAGGACTTGACAAATCCCATTCCTGACATCCCGGGTTTGTTTGGATGTAAGGAATGACTGAATCCGGAAACATTTCTTTTGATAACCTTGACTTAGGGTTATCCGACTGTCTCAAGGCTTGAATGTATGCGTTAACTTACCACATAAATGTATGTATCAATGTAACATGCTTTTACTTTGCAAAACATAACTTTTTGATATATTCAAAATACTCTGTTTTGTACATTTTCTACATTTGGTTATGTGACAATACTTTATTTACAATACATAACATTTGTTACACATTACTTGACTACATTTGGACTTATTAACAGTTGCCAAGGTTTATACAAGGACTTTTGACAATTGATTTAAACATAGACATTATACATTGTTGATTGGTTTGAGTGACTTAAGTAACGAGATGTGAGTAGTATAATACAAACATGGTAAATACGCTGCTGGTACTTTTTATATATAAGTGTTTGTATTATATTACATATCATAGCGTTACTTAATTTATTCATTTTTGACTTATACATTTTACACAAGTAGCACGTTTTTCACAAGGCTTTGGTTTGCTATATAGTTTATTTTATACAACTCATTTTACTTGGTTATTCATTTAACCATACATTATTCTTTTATCTATACATATCATTTGATCTTATCGCTTTTAAATGATTTACAAAACCAAACAATTTACAAGGTTCATGACTGAATTTTATTAAACATTTCTTAATCTTAAGTCATGAATCCTATTTTCACAAAACCTGTGTATCTCACAGGCATTTTTATGCTGACGTACAAATTTCACATGTGTTTTCAGGAGCTTTTGCGTAGGACGATGATCGTGACACTAGGGCGGACCTGTGCCTTAGAGACATAAAATGAAGATAGACTTAGTTTAACTATGTTATGTACTCTTGGTTTTCATGTTTAAGACAATGTTACTCTATTGTTGATAAATAAAACGTAACTTTGTATGCCATGGTTGTTAAACAATTAATTCTGTTACCAGACTCCCTGACGTTTCCGCCACGTTTGATTGTTCCACGTGGTCAGGGTGTGACAGAAGAGTTGGTATCAGAACCAATGGTTATAGGGAATTAGGTTATTAGTAATACTTTGACCTAGACTATAACTTTCTAGGACCGTAACACAAGTTATCTTGTGTTTAGATTTTTAAAACATGCACTACACCTATCCTTAGGTGATAACCACAACGAGAACATCGATTCCGAATCCGCTTTGAAAATTAATCATCTGTTCTAGGATGATTGATTACTAGGTTTTGAACCCTCTGTTATATGGTTTTGAACCCCTTTGAATTTTCAAAAATCTCGTCAAATTTTTGGGTTTTAATAGCGTGAACACGTGCAAACTGGAAGAGTGAATGTCTGTACCCTGGGTTTTCCGTCTAAGGCTAGAGTGTTCGTACAAATCCACATAATCGGACCAGTCACTCTTACCTGGGAACTCTTGGGGTGAGTGTTCACTTATAGGCGAACATGTCTTCGCGATACATTATTTTTGACCCAATTGCTTTGATAAGACACTGTGTGTCGCTTGTTTGCTTTGCGATGCTGACAAATGACCACCATTTTTACTTTTGTTGAAATTGTTTCATCTTATTCTCTTCATCCAATCATCTCACTCATTTCCTTTCATGTTTTCCTCTTTTAGAATGCCTCCTCGACGCGAAAACCAGATAGCGACTGCCAAACTGGCAGAAGTTATTGCGCAGCAAATGGCTGCTCAATTCCCAAACCTCTTTGCTCAATGGAACCAAGCCAACAACAACAACAATGCTCCATGCAATTTCAAAAATTTTAACTCGGCTAAACCACTCAAGTTTAGTGGTTCTGAGGGAGCAACTGGGCTTCTTCAATGGTTCGAGAGCATTGAGAATACTTTCCGTCACGTGCAGTGTCCTGACAATCGCAAGGTCGAGTTTTCTTCAAGTGTGTTTTAGAAGAGGGCTCTTACATGGTGGAACGGGGTAATGAGAGACCGTGGTGCAGAAGTTGCTCTAGCACAGACATGGGGGCTAAACTTAGGGCCCTTATGATGAGGGAGTTCTGTCCTCGTCATGAACAGCGAGCTTTGGAGAAAGAGTTTGATGACTTAAAAAAATACAGTGGTGAGCACCGGGCATATACTGATAGGTTTGAGGAGTTGAGTCTGCTTTGCCCAACAATGGTTGCCCCACTCGACAAGGCTATCGAAAGGTACACCGACGGCCTACCTGACTTGGTACAAGACATCATTACTGGTAGTAACCCTACCACACTCCGTCAGGCGATCGAGTTAGCAGCGACATTGACTGAGTCGCAGGTTCGAAAGGGAAAGCTGCACAAAAAGGGTGACAAGGGTAAGAAGCAGGTGTCTGACAAAGAAGATAGCAAGAAAGGTCAAAACAAGAAGGGAAAGGATTCTGGTTCTCCAAGGGGGTCTAAGAAGCGAAGGCTTCGCAAAACTATGCCGTTACTGCACAGGCTCAAGCTGCACCAAATCATCCTACGCAACCACTAGCCAAGAAGCCTTATCTTGGCAATGCACCTTTGTGCAACAGGTGTAACGGCCATCACCCACCACATCTTCAGTGTCGTCAATGCACCAACTGTGGAAGAAATGGTCATCTTGCTGCCACCTGCCGCATTCCTGCTAACCCGAATCAGGCAGTTCAGAACCAAGCCCAACAAATTGCTCAGCCTCTTGCTCAGCAACAAGGTCAAGCTGCACGACCTCATTTTCCTCCTGGTTCGTGCTACAATTGTGGGGATCTGACCCACTACAGAAACCGGTGCCCAAGGCTAGCCAACCAAAATCAGAATCAAAATCCAAATCAGGCTCAGGCTCGAGGTCGAGTCTTCAACATGAATGCACAAGAGGCACAAGCAGATGATAATGTGGTGAATGGTACGTTCTTTATTAATAATCAGCCAGTATCTGTTCTTTTTTATTCGGGCGCCGATAAGAGTTTTGTGTCATTATCTTTTGAACCATTGCTTCACATGTCTAGAACGAAACTAGGTAAACCATTGACAGTAGAAGTGGCTAGTGCTGAACCCATTATCCTTGATTCTGTTCTCCGTAACTACCAGTTGAACCTTAACAACCATCTTTTTCCCATTGATCTCACGCCTATGCCACTTGGAAGCTTCGACATTATTGTGGGTATGGATTGGTTACCCAAGCATCATGCAGAGACAGTTTGTTTTGAGAAGATCATTCGTATGCCGCTCTCGACAGGTGAAATCCTACAAGTTCGTGGTGAGAAACCTGCTGGTGGTCTCAAACTCATGTCTTGTTTTAAAGCTCGGAAGTATCTGCGAAAGAACTATGTGGCATTTTTGGCACATGTTGTAGCAGATAAGGGCAAAGGTAAGTCTATCCAAGATATTCTTGTTGTACGGGATTATTCTGAAGTATTTCCTGAAGAGTTACCTGGTTTACCCCTAGCACGCCAAGTCGAGTTCCGTATTGATCTCGTACCTGGTGGAAATCCCATTGCCAGAGCTCCATATCGTCTTGCACCGTCCGAGATGCAAGAGTTGTCTAAGCAGTTGCAGGAGCTCTCTGACAAAGGTTTTATCCGTCCTAGCTTTTCACCTTGGGGTGCTCCCGTTCTTTTTGTCAAAAAGAAGGATGGATCTTTTAGGATGTGTATCGATTATCGTGAGCTTAACAAGCTTACCATCAAGAATCGATATCCTCTACCTCGCATTGATGATCTCTTTGATCAGTTACAGGGCGCTTCTTATTTTTCAAAGATTGATCTGCGATCTGGATATCATCAACTTCGTGTGCATGAAGAAGATATTCCCAAGACAGCGTTCCGCACTCGTTATGGGCATTATGAGTTCACAGTCATGCCTTTCGGTTTGACTAATGCTCCTGCTGTTTTCATGGACTTGATGAATCGGGTCTGCAAGCCTTATTTGGATAAGTTCATCATCGTTTTCATTGATGACATTTTGATATATTCTAAGACGCGAACTGATCATGAGCAACATCTTCGTCTTACTTTGGAACTCCTAAAGAAAGAGCAACTTTTCGCCAAATTCTCCAAGTGTGAATTCTGGCTTAAAGAAGTTCAATTCCTAGGACATATTGTCAATGAACAAGGTATTCATGTAGATCCCTGCAAGATCAGTGCGATTAAGGATTGGGATACGCCTACTACTCCTACTGAAGTTGGTTCTTTTCTTGGTCTAGCTGGCTATTACCGCCGCTTCATTGAAAATTTCTCAAAGATTGTAGTTCCTCTAACTGCTCTAACTCAGAAGAACAAACCCTTTGATTGGGGATTCAAGCAAGAGGAAGCGTTTCTGACTTTGAAACAAAAACTTTGCGACGCGCCTGTTCTAACTCTGCCTGAGGGCAATGATGATTTCGTCGTTTATTGCGATGCATCTAAATTAGGTCTTGGTTGCGTCCTGATGCAAAGGAACAAAGTCATAGCATACGCATCAAGACAGTTGAAGATACATGAGAAGAACTACACCACTCATGATCTTGAGTTGGGTGCAGTTGTCTTCGCTCTTAAGATCTAGAGACACTACTTGTACGGTACAAAATGTGTGGTTTTCACAGACCACAAAAGTCTTCAGCATATCTTCAATCAGAAAGAACTCAACATGAGGCAACGACGTTGGTTGGAGCTTCTAAACGACTATGACTGTGAAATTCGCTACCATCCTGGTAAGGAGAACGTCGTAGCCGATGCTTTAAGTCGCAAGGAACGTACTAAGCTTCATTGCGTTCGTGTTCAATCTGATATTCAAGCTCAATCTGATATCCAAACCCGCATTTCTCAGGCTCAACACACTTGTGTTTCACAAGGTTTGATGGATAATGTCACACCCCGACCACGTAAAACAACAAAACGTGGCGGAATCGTCGGGGAGTGTTGTAACAGAATCATTGTTTCATAACACATGGAAAATTGAAATGTTGTTTTATTGATTTAAGAGTTACAATGTCTTATCAAACAAAGAAGTAATACCAAATTTAACTAGTCTTGCATCTTTTTAATGTCACTAAGGCCTCGTCCAATCCTATGTGAGCATGCATCAATATCATCGTCAAATTTCATCAACTATTGTACCTGAAACACATATGAAAATACATCATCATAAAAATGCCGGCGAGTACATGTAACATCTCGAAAATTTGCTAGAAATTTATTTAGATGAACCCATTACTTAAAATCTTTTTTCCCGAATGAACATATTGACGGGTTGCGCGGGTAAGACTTTACTTTTAATTAAGATGATAAATAAGTTGGATACTTACAACTCAGTTTAAATGAAGTAAAGGGGGGTCGTTTGTTATCATTAAAAAGATGGTTTATGTACTTTGGAAACTAATCGCCTACATGGAAGAGTCTAGGGACCCAGGTGCAAATGTGGACTTTTGAAATGAGATAAATGATAATGACCTAGGGTATTGCAGCCGCAAAAACAAGAACTAGAGAGTGAGAGGGAGTTCGAGCGGAGAAAATGCGGTTAACGAAGAGAACTTGGCTTCCGATTGATTCTTTATTCGGTTTGTTTGCATGGGTTGTTGGGGTGTTGTTCGGAGGAAACTTTTAGGTCGTGTGGGTGCATGATGGTAATCAACGGGGATCGCCGGTGTAACCGTTGGTGATCGTAAAGTGGTAGTGGTAGTGCTAATGGTTAATGACGATGATGATGCTCGGTGATGGTGGGTAGTGTAGCGGTGGTGATGATGGGTTCTAGTGGCAACATAAGGGTGTCGTGGGATGGTTGTGATGAGGATGGTTGAGGTTGTGAAAGTAATGATGGTGGTGTCGTGTGGTGGCGGGTGGCGTCAGATGAGTTGGATGCGGACCGATTTAGTGCCTGTGAAGGTGTGATGTGGTGACGACTATTTTAGACGGAATGGTTGACTCGAAAAGATACCATCACAAGATTCGTGATTAAGGTTGAGTGCTTGGTGGACGCAACAAGGGTTTTGAGGAAATGATGAACATTGTTGGAGAGCCGTACACGATTGATGTTGATGATGATTGTTGGTGCGGTTCCGTTGCTCGGTGAACCTTGTCGAGTAGGCGAATACGATTAGAGTTTGCATGGAAATTGTAAGGTCGCACTCGAAATATCGAGATGTTATCAGTTGTGCATTAATTTGAGTATGATGATTTTGTATGGGGATGAAAAGTGGCTCACTAATGTTGATGATGTGAAACTGTGGAAGTTACACTAATGGTTGGGGTATTCGACGCATGGGTTTGTAATAATGTTTTAGTTTGGGTCGTTAAGGGCAGGTTGTACAGGATGTATGTGGTTGTTAAAGGGTTTCGTTAGGGAACGTTTTGCATGAATTGATGTGTGTGCATAGAACTTCGATAATTAAAATAGGATGATGAGGGGCAACGATGATGGTTAAAAATGGTGGTGATACATGTACACACAGAAACTATTATGGCTGGATTTAATTGGTGTCTAGCGTACTTATGGCCAGAGTTACGGCTTGGAATGATTATTATAAAGTTGAATTAGTAGGTTGAGCTGTGTGTGTGCTTGCTTCAAATTTGGAACGAGACAGATGTGAATTTAGTTTTAGGAAGCAAGCTACCACACAACTTAATTAATTAAGCACACAACTACACACCTCAATTCTCTCACCTATATTTTTAAGAATTTAATTTGCGAACAACGTTTGGGTTGTTACTATGTTATCATATGGGAGAGTCTACTGGGTTTTAGTAACGTTATTCGCGTGGCGACTTGTTCGTATTCGAGTACGCAATTGTGGGACGCCGGCTTACGGATGGAAAGCTTCGCCACTGGTGAGTTCTAATCCCCTTTCTCTTAAATATTTTCGGGGCTAGCATACATGTTTTTCATATGTTTTCATACGTGTCATGAGTTTATATATTAAAGAGTTATGCGACAAAAATGTTTTATAAACAGTTTTTTTTCACAAACAATATTTTTGTACGACGTAGTGATTAATCTGGCTTCATTAGTCCTGCATAGGCGTATGTTGTTTTACTTAGTGATGTCGAGGTCGTATAGGTATGGGGCGTGGTAGATGTTGATATTTAAAGCACTACTTGTGTCATGATAAATTTTATTCTATCATAGGTGTGACAACTGGCAAAAATAATGGTAATTCCGTACAACTTAAGCACTTGATTTAACGGTTAATTACGTTCATTACGATTTAATTATTGCATGATTAGGTCGTACAAAGTCTAGCAATCATAGGGCATGGTTATATATGTCAAACAACAATAATACAATCGCCACGTCGCGAGAAAACTGCAAACTATGTCCTAATATGTTGGCAAAATGCTGAAAACACTATTCACTTGAACACGCTATTCATGCCAGCAAGTTTCGAAAAATGTCTAAACGAGCGACGAAGGGCATGAACACACTTGGTAGATGAAATACAAATAAAAATACCTAATTAGGGACACTAAACACCTCCTTTAAACCCCTTTTAAGCCATTTCAAGAGTGATTAAGGAACTGCAAGCATGGAGGTGCATTAGGAATCACTTGGGAGCTCTTATTTTCTTTAATCTTCATCTTAAGCTTGTGCAAAGTTGTAAGACCCTACGCACCCACTTTTTAAGCATGATTTATTATGTAGATTATGTACAAATGTTCATCTTGAACCCTACAACAAAACCAAGCTTAAAAACTCTAATCTCACAATAAAAGTCTAATAAATAAGATGTATATTTTGTTGGTTATGTTAATATGTGTTAGATTATGCTTATGTTAATGTTGGTTATGTTAAAGTAGAGTGTTTACAAAGATGATCTTGTGTAAATTAGACTAACAAGGATTATCTAAACATTTTTATGTTTAGATCTTAACAAGATCATCATCCATATAATACATGAACTTTATATTAAACTTGAAAAAGATTTATGGCCAAAATAACTTTTATAAAAAAAAAAAAACATCATGATGTACACTATAAAAGTGTTAAAAGTATGTTAAATTTATTTTCTAGTAAACCTATTAAAAGATTTAATAAGTGCTATCATTTTCTTATTAAAAATGTGATTAAGAATATATAAAGTTCAAAAGTTATATGGAAAATTATGTGGAACATATTACTTGAAAAAGTAGTGCTTTGGAACTTGATTTGAAGTTGATTGTGATTATGGGCTTAAACGTGAAACTAATACGTTTTTAAGACGTGGAAAACGCCATAGTTTAGGGGAAATTATGGCGAAATTTTCTAAAAATCTAATCACCTTTAAAGTATAATTAACGAGGTGATTAACGGGGTTAAACGTGATTAGTGATCTTAATTGTCATTAAGAAAGTTTTAACAAAAAGGTTTAAGTCCTAAACTATGAAGGTTTTTAATAAAACAACTTATATATCTTTATAAGTTAAAAAAAAAGAGGTTATTTATTATATCTATATATATTTTTTTAGGGACATAAAAAAAATATACGTATATGTTTTCCAACCATTATATGTGTATGTGTATAAATACATGTGTATTGTGTGTATGTATTAGAGTTAGGATTGTACTAACTAAATACAAAATACACTACACATAACAAACTCCAAAAGCATGGCGACGAAAGAATGTAAAATACATGAGAAAACGAATGCAAGTTATATTACACTTTGACACGAAGCGCGAATAACGGACAATCGAACCGGGCGAACTGTACAAATAATATATATCGACCAAATAATGTATGTAGCCAAACACCGACGCGAAATATCAAATAAGCGTCATAGCGTATAAATGCGTCGCCATCGGCAACGGTCACCATATCGACACGACACGGGGTGGATACTTATCACGGACGACACGCGGGCGTTCCGGACAATAAAATACATGGTAACGACTCCTACGACGAACTCTAAAAATAATACATTTTTAGACATGAAATATATATATATTTAGACGCCAAAAATTTCGGAAAGTGTAAAATGAAAATCACCAAGTGTACACATATACAAGAATATACGTATGCGAATACATATAAAATGCACTCAAAATACACTTGTAAAAATACAAGAATACTTGGTTTGATAATGGGCTAGTAAAAGCCCATTTATTTAATAAGTTGGGCTAAGCCCATTAATATGTAAATTGGGCTAGGCCCGAATGCACTAATAATAAGGATTAAGCCCAACAACTTAAAAGACATGGGCTAAGGCCCAATGAAAAATATATGTATATTTTTAATAAAATATATTCTAAAAATACATTACAAATACGGTTTACCTACACCTAGAAATACGGTATACCACACGTATAAATACGGTATACCTACATGTATAAATATGGTATACCACATGTATTAATACGGTATACCACACATATAAATACGGTATACTACACGTATAAATACGGCATACGTATACATACAAAATACGTAAATACATAACGATGTACTCATATACACTTGTTAAAGTGTACACTCACAATAAATACCGTACATGTACATTAACATATACACGATGTTAAAAATAAATATTTTTTAACAACTATATCTTAAAAAGATATACATACACATATATATTTGTGAAACAAATATATACCTAAAACAAACTGATCATACGTATACATGTGAACGACGTTCACTGAACTTAAAATATATATTTTTGAGGAATATATATTTCATACAACAAACATGCGTCGTGCACGGCACAAAGACGCTATTGGACTCGGTCCACTTATACTTGTACGACACAAGGACTTATACATGCTAGACCCACATATACTCGTGCAAAGCATGGATACTTACAAAGGGCGATGCCCGTTCTTACACATTATGAACTCAAAAAGTATATATATATATATATATATACATTATACAAACATACTAAACAAATGCCAACATATCTAAAATACACAAGGGTTCCAAATACATTGATGTTCAAGATGAGCAACGTGTACATAAATTGACATTAACCCAAGTGTCTAATGAGTTAGAGCACTTGTAGGTTATTACGCGCAAATTGGATACCCGACTTGCTAGCATACATACGGACGCAAATTTGTGAGTTCATGTCCCCCTTTTCTTTTAAACGTTTTGGTTTTACAACTCTCGGGGGGAAATACATGTTACTATGGTATGGTTAAGCAACAAAATGAATTAGTAGATCACGTGCGAATAGGCTGATACTTAAAGCACCATTAATCTTGTTTAAGACCACGGAACAAAGGGGGTAGATCTATCGGGTACAGGGCGAGCCCCACTCATGGGTCCTTGTGTGGCCACATGGAGTTTCCTTTGTTACCCTCGCCGGGTGGACCGGTACTAAATCGCTTACGGGTTGGTGGCTTCCTATGTCGGCACACATATTAATGTCCTAGCTACACATTAATGATCAACATGTTCATTTACGCTTTACATACCAGATTTCGATACTTAAACTTTCAAATGTTTTACAGATTCATTTGATGCTTACGAACTTAAAACACATGAATTCGCTCAACTTTTGTTGATGTTTTCAAACTTACATGTATTTCAGGTAACTAAGTGGATCTTGGTGCAAAAAAATTATGAAGTTTCAAGTTTACTATGAAGTCGATGTCATCCGTATTTTGGAGGGTTTGATCCATATATCCCGTCTTCGAACGGGACATAGGATGCAAAACCTCGTTATTTCAAAAACTTTATTTTGAACAAGTCTTGTTTGTAAAACTTATAAACTTATGTCGTCTTTTGCTACAAAACAACTTATGACTTGTATCTTTACATTATGGAATGGATGAACATCGTGTATGTTTTATATCATATAGTTTGTTTACTTACATCGTATGCTGTGGAAACCGATCAAGTCACACTACGCGCTTCCGCCTTTGACACGGGTGTGACAGGTTGGTATCAGAACTTCGATTGTAGTGAACCAGGATTCCTTCTCGAGTCTAGTCTACAATCACTAGGATCCTCTCATGAAACGGATTTACAAAATGCATGGTTTTCATTGCATACACAAAGCACAAGATCCACTACCCAAAACGTATTTCAAAAATAAATAAATAGATAATGTCCTCGCATTGTCTAGGCGACATTAATTGGGGCTTAGTCTATGTGGGATAGACTTGATAAACTAGATCGACTCGCACAACTTACGTGGTTATATTTGACAATCATATAATTGTACATACATATATATATATAATAAATAATGAGATTATTTATTGATATATACATACATGTTGTACGGATTATTTTTGCCTGGGTACTATAGCTTCATCTGCTAGTATTGGTGGTTACGACGACCCTGACTTTATGGATACCTCTTTGGACTAGTTCATGCACTTTGCAGAAGACATCCCTGTGGAGGACGATGTTTTAGCCGCGCCACTCCTGTTCCACGAAAGCATCATTATTGGCCATTCCGATGGCGATCATCGCGTAGCGATATTGCCAAATGTTGCGATCCACCTAACTGTTGCTCCCTTTATTATGGAGTTATTTAATGACGAGGACGAGATCCCCACCTTGCAGCTATAGGTTGAGACTCTCTGTAGGGGAATCTGGAGATGGAGCGTCATGCTGACGCAATGCCATCATCACCCCTAGCCTACCCTCCGCCATCTATTCCACTACCACCATCATCACCACCACACCATACCTCACCTATTGACCTTGACATCTTCATTAGAGCACACGTCTTAGCGCTCTAACAGCAGACGAGTGCCTTTCTTGCAGTATTTGTTTTTAAGCTTGGGGAGGAGCGTACCTATCTTCGTAGTCTAATCTTCCCTACCCCTCTCCCATCCCCCTACCCTTAAGGTATTTATTTGCAAGCACTTATGCTTAGGACTAGAAGACCCACTCTTGAGGGATATATGAAGACTATGTACTAGCTACGACACTTGAAGACCTTGAAGAACAATGTGGAGAAAAATATTTTGCCACTTTTATATATATATAAACTTGCACGACCGGGGTAATGTAGCCTCGTGCCCTTTTGTTTTCTTCACAAAACAAAGTATCAAGTTGTCAATATATATATAAAAGTTCAGTATTATATTTTCTTTATTTGCACATTGTGCTTTATTCTATGCGTGATTGATTGGTTGTGGATTTTTGTTGGGTTGGATGGTGTGATGATTAGTATTTATTTATTTATTTAATTTTTTTTAGCCGACAATATTTATCATTATTAAATATTTGTCTAACCCGTTCGTTACTTGTGTGTGGAAGACTATGGCACCGAAACGGAGGAACCTTAGGCGCAACACCTCAGACCCTATGCCTACTACACAGGCAGAACTGAATCAGCTCCTTGAAGAGCGAATCTCGCAAGCAATCGCCCAATATGAGGCCAACCGCAATGAACACAGTGGCGGATCTGGCGGAACTGGCGGCCAAGGTCAGGGAGGCACATCTGGTGGCAACACCACAAATGGTAATAGAAAGTGTTTTTATAACACCTTAAATGTTACATCTCCTATTCTAGTCGTGCGTTCTCATGTTTGTCGTTTATATAATATGTCTGTTCAACGTTTCAGGGTGCACGTACAAACAATTTCTCGACTGCAAGCCTCTCAATTATGATGGTACTGGAGGTGCAGTGGCATTTGTACGATGGACAGAGAAAACTGAGTCCACTATTCGCATGAGCCGATGCACTCCTGAACAGACAGTGGTTTACGCTACAGGGCTATTTGTGGACGAAGCTCTAACTTGGTGGAACCTTCAGGTTCAAACTCTAGGAGACGTTGCAGCCTACGGGCTAACTTGGGAAGAATTAAAGGAACGAATGAGAGAAAAATATTGTTCTAGAGCTGAGCTGCAAAAGCTGGAGACAGAATTTTGGCACCTTGAAATGGTAGGTGCCGACGTTTCAGGATACACCCAGAGATTTCATGACTTATCACGAGTGATTACGTATATGGTCACTCCGGAATTCAAAAGAGTCGAACGATACATATGGGGTCTTCACCCTGAGATCAGGAGTCTAGTCAGCTCGGCACAACCTACCACCATAACTCAAGCTGTTACCTTAGCAGTGAGCCTCACTGAGGAGGCAGTGAGAATGAAGAAGATTCCTGCAAAGGGTTCGGAAAAGAAGGAGACTCACGTAGAGTCTACTAGTGGTGGAAAGCGAAAATTTTCACACTCTAACAAGGGTATGCGTGTGAACAACAACGACGGCACCATGCTAACAAACGAAGGGAAGTAAACCCACCAAGAGGTGGCAAGGCTTTCACAGCAACCAACGACACTAGGGGTAAAGGCTATTTAGGCACCCTGCCTAAATGCGACAAGTGTAAGTATTATCATGAGGGCCGTTGTGCAAAGTGTGATAAATGCGGTAGGATAGGCCACTATAAGGAAACATGCTGGGTAGGAAGGGGAAAAGGAAACACAAACCGTGGAGGAAATGGTAACAACAATCAAGGTAGAAATGACAACGGGAATGGAACTGGAAACAGAAATGGAAACAACAATGGCAACGGAAATGGAGCTGGAAAGGGGCAAGGATGCTACAACTGTGGTGACAACGGGCATTATAGGAAGGATTGCCCTAAGGAAAACCAGGCTCGTGGGAGAGCTTTTGTGATCGGAGCCCGAGATGCACGACAGGACCCGAACGTTGTTACGGGTACGTTCCCTATAAACCAACACTTTGCATCCGTTCTATTTGATACTGGCGCAGATTTTAGTTTCATATCTATAGAATTTAAGAATATACTTGGCCTAGATTCGAGTAAGCTAGATGTCCCGTATTCTATAGAATTGGCGAACGGAAAATTAGTCGAAGCGGATGAGGTTATTAAGGGTTGTACACTCGAGCTTGGGGAGCGAAAATTTTCTATCGACCTTTTACCCGTTGGGTTGGGTAGTTTTGACGTAGTTGTCGGAATGGATTGGTTGTCCGACAACCGGGCGGAAGTAGTTTGTCATGAGAAAACTATCCGCATCCCACTGCCAAATGAAGAAACGCTTGTAATTCATGGGGAGAAGCTTGAGACACCCCTACGAATCATTACGTGTATGAAGGCGCAAAAGTGTCTCCGAAAAGGCTGTATAGCTTTCCTCGCCCACGTAGTCGACAAGGAAACCAAAGAGCCGAAGCTAGAAGACATCCCTGTCGTGAAAGAATTTCCAGAAGTCTTTCCAGAAGACTTACCTGGACTGCCTCCACAACGCCAAGTGGAGTTTCAAATTGATTTGGTGCCAGGAGCGGCACCAGTGGCGAAATCACCATATCGGTTAGCTCCGTCAGAAATGCAGGAGTTATCTACTCAACTGCAAGAGTTACTAGATAAAGGATTCATTAGACCGAGTTTCTCACCTTGGGGAGCTCCGGTACTATTTGTTAAAAAGAAAGATGGTAGCTTTCGCATGTGTATAGATTATCGGGAATTGAACAAACTTACTATTAAAAACCGTTACCCGCTACCGAGAATCGACGACTTGTTCGATCAACTACAAGGCTCAAGTTATTACTCCAAGATCGACTTGAGATCGGGATACCATCAGTTGAGAATACAAGAAGAAAGCATCCCCAAGACGGCTTTTAGAACTCGTTACGGACATTACGAGTTTCTCGTTATGCCATTCGGCTTAACAAATGCGCCAGCGGTGTTCATGGACCTCATGAACCGCTTGTGTAAGCCGTATTTGGACAAGTTTGTGATCGTGTTTATTGACGACATCCTAATATATTCACGGTCAAAGGAGGAACACGAACAAAATCTAAGAGCTATATTGGAGCTTTTAAAGAAGGAACAATTGTACGCGAAGTTTTCTAAATGCGAATTTTGGATTCGCGAGGTGCAATTTCTCGGACACGTGGTGAACGAGAAAGGAATTCATGTCGATCCGGCTAAGATCGAGGCGATAAAGAACTGGGAAGCGCCTAAGACCCCCACCGAAGTACGACAATTCTTGGGATTAGCAGGCTACTACCGAAGATTTATAGAAAATTTTTCAAAAATTGCTCTACCGCTAACGTCCCTAACGCAAAAGGATAAGAAATTTGACTGGGGCGAGAAACAAGAGGCGGCTTTTCAGCTACTGAAAGATAAACTTTGTGACGCACCTATTTTATCCTTACCTGACGGTACCGATGACTTCATGGTCTATTGTGATGCATCGCATCAAGGTCTCGGTTGTGTTTTGATGCAACAGGACAAAGTTATCGCGTACGCGTCTCGCCAATTGAAGGTGCATGAGAAAAATTATACCACGCACGATCTTGAGCTAGGTGCGGTGGTATTCGCGTTAAAGATCTGGCGTCACTACTTATATGGTACTCATTGTACAATCTTTACAGATCACAAGAGCTTACAACATATATTTGATCAGAAGGACTTGAATATGCGGCAACGACGATGGGTCGAATTATTGAACGACTATGACTGTGAGATAAAGTATCACCCGGGCAAGGCGAATGTCGTGGCGGACGCCTTGAGCCGCAAGGAACATGCAAAACCTCTGAGGGTGCGGGCCTTAGAGATGACCATACAAACAGATCTCACCTCTCGGATTCACAATGCTCAACAAGAAGCGCTTAAACCAGAAAATATACGAGCCGAATTTTTACGAGGAATGGAGGCACAATTGGTGCCAAAGGAGGATGGAACACTGTACTTTTTGGGACGAATTTGGGTTCCATTATTCGGCGACCTACGAACGATTATACTAGACGAGGCTCATAAGTCAAGGTACTCTATACATCCGGGATCGGATAAAATGTACCAAGACTTAAAAGGATTTTATTGGTGGCCTAAGCTTAAAAGTGACATTGCTACCTATGTCGGAAAATGCCTTACATGCGCCAAGGTTAAGGCGGAATATCAAAAGCCTTCAGGATTACTGCAACAACCTGGAATTCCCGAATGGAAATGGGAACAAATCTCGATGGACTTCATTACTAAGTTACCCCGAACCTCAAGAGGTCACGACATGATTTGGGTAATTGTTGATCGACTTACAAAGTCCGCACATTTTCTTCCGATCAGTGAGAAGGATAGCACTAAGAAACTGGCTGAAATATACCTCAAAGAGATCGTGGCACGACATGGAGTGCCTGTTTCTATTATATCGGACCGAGATGGTCGGTTCGTGTCAAGGATATGGCAATCATTTCAAAAGGCCTTTGGATCACAACTGAATCTTAGTACGGCCTTTCACCCTCAAACGGACGGCCAAAGTGAACGAACGATACAGACTTTGGAGGACATGTTACACGCTTATGTGATGGATTTGGGTGGAAATTGGGATACCCACTTGCCCTTAGTGGAGTTCTCATACAATAATAGTTATCACACTAGCATTCAGGCCGCCCCGTTTGAAGCTTTGTATGGACGAAAGTGTCGATCCCCGCTATGTTGGGCGGAGACCGGGGATAAACAACTCCTTGGTCCGGACTTAGTTCAGGAGACCACAGACAAGATCATTCAAATACGAGACCGTATCAAGGCGGCTCGCGATAGACAAAAGAGCTACGCAGACAAGGGGCGCAAACCATTAGCTTTTGAGGTCGGAGACATGGTATTGTTGAAAGTCTCGCCTTGGAAGGGCGTAGTAAGGTTTGGTAAACGTGGAAAGCTGAACCCACGCTACATTGGACCTTTCGAAATACTGGAAAAGATCGGAACAGTTGCTTACAAATTGAAACTACCAGAAGAGCTTAGTAGTGTACACGACACGTTTCACGTGTCTAATCTCAAGAAAAGTCCTACTCAAGAAATGGTCGTCATCCCAGCGGACGAGATACACGTTAACGACAAACTCCAATTTACAGAGGAACCTGTTGAGGTTACAGACTGGAAAGTGCACAAGACACGGAGGAGTCGTAGGAAGTTGGTTAAAGTTCGCTGGAACTCGCGTCACGGACCCGAGTATACGTGGGAACGTGAGGATCAAATAAAATCCAAGTACCCTCACCTGTTTCAAGACTCCCCTGCAACCAGTAACACGACTTGAATTTCGGGACGAAATTCCTCTAACGGGGAGAGAATGTGACAACTGGCAAAAATAATGGTAATTCCGTACAACTTAAGCACTTGATTTAACGGTTAATAACGTTCATTACGATTTAATTATTGCATGATTAGGTCGTACAAAGTCTAGCAATCATAGGGCATGGTTATATATGTCAAACAACAATAATACAATCGCCACGTCGCGAGAAAACTGCAAACTATGTCCTAATATGTTGGCAAAATGCTGAAAACACTATTCACTTGAACACGCTATTCATGCCAGCAAGTTTCGAAAAATGTCTAAACGAGCGACGAAGGGCATGAACACACTTGGTAGATGAAATACAAATAAAAATACCTAATTAGGGACACTAAAAACCTCCTTTAAACCCCTTTTAAGCCATTTCAAGAGTGATTAAGGAACTGCAAGCATGGAGGTGCATTAGGAATCACTTGGGAGCTCTTATTTTCTTTAATCTTCATCTTAAGCTTGTGCAAAGTTGTAAGACCCTACGCACCCACTTTTTAAGCATGATTTATTATGTAGATTATGTACAAATGTTTATCTTGAACCCTACAACAAAACCAAGCTTAAAAACTCTAATCTCACAATAAAAGTCTAATAAATAAGATGTATATTTTGTTGGTTATGTTAATATGTGTTAGATTATGCTTATGTTAATGTTGGTTATGTTAAAGTAGAGTGTTTACAAAGATGATCTTGTGTAAATTAGACTAACAAGGATTATCTAAACATTTTTATGTTTAGATCTTAACAAGATCATCATCCATATAATACATGAACTTTATATTAAACTCCACAACGCCAAGTGGAGTTTCGAATTGATTTGGTGCCAGGAGCGGCACCAGTGGCGAAATCACCATATCGGTTAGCTCCGTCAGAAATGCAGGAGTTATCTACTCAACTGCAAGAGTTACTAGATAAAGGATTCATTAGACCGAGTTTCTCACCTTGGGGAGCTCCGGTACTATTTGTTAAAAAGAAAGATGGTAGCTTTCGCATGTGTATAGATTATCGGGAATTGAACAAACTTACTATTAAAAACCGTTACCCGCTACCGAGAATCGACGACTTGTTCGATCAACTACAAGGCTCAAGTTATTACTCCAAGATCGACTTGAGATCGGGATACCATCAGTTGAGAATACAAGAAGAAAGCATCCCCAAGACGGCTTTTAGAACTCGTTACGGACATTACGAGTTTCTCGTTATGCCATTCGGCTTAACAAATGCGCCAGCGGTGTTCATGGACCTCATGAACCGCGTGTGTAAGCCGTATTTGGACAAGTTTGTGATCGTGTTTATTGACGACATCCTAATATATTCACGGTCAAAGGAGGAACACGAACAACATCTAAGAGCTATATTGGAGCTTTTAAAGAAGGAACAATTGTACGCGAAGTTTTCTAAATGCGAATTTTGGATTCGCGAGGTGCAATTTCTCGGACACGTGGTGAACGAGAAAGGAATTCATGTCGATCCGGCTAAGATCGAGGCGATAAAGAACTGGGAAGCGCCTAAGACCCCCACCGAAGTACGACAATTCTTGGGATTAGCAGGCTACTACCGAAGATTTATAGAAAATTTTTCAAAAATTGCTCAACCGCTAACGTCCCTAACGCAAAAGGATAAGAAATTTGACTGGGGCGAGAAACAAGAGGCGGCTTTTCAGCTACTACTGAAAGATAAACTTTGTGACGCACCTATTTTATCCTTACCTGACGGTACCGATGACTTCATGGTCTATTGTGATGCATCGCATCAAGGTCTCGGTTGTGTTTTGATGCAACGGGACAAAGTTATCGCGTACGCGTCTCGCCAATTGAAGGTGCATGAGAAAAATTATACCACGCACGATCTTGAGCTAGGTGCGGTGGTATTCGCGTTAAAGATCTGGCGTCACTACTTATATGGTACTCATTGTACAATCTTTACAGATCACAAGAGCTTACAACATATATTTGATCAGAAGGACTTGAATATGCGGCAACGACGATGGGTCGAATTATTGAACGACTATGACTGTGAGATAAAGTATCACCCGGGCAAGGCGAACGTCGTGGCGGACGCCTTGAGCCGCAAGGAACATGCAAAACCTCTGAGGGTGCGGGCCTTAGAGATGACCATACAAACCGATCTCACCTCTCGGATTCACAATGCTCAACAAGAACCGCTTAAACCAGAAAATATAGAAAATATACGAGCCGAATTTTTACGAGGAATGGAGGCACAATTGGTGCCAAAGGAGGATGGAACACTGTACTTTATGGGACGAATTTGGGTTCCATTATTCGGCGACCTACGAACGATTATACTAGACGAGGCTCATAAGTCAAGGTACTCTATACATCCGGGATCGGATAAAATGTACCAAGACTTAAAAGGATTTTATTGGTGGCCTAAGCTTAAAAGTGACATTGCTACCTATGTCGGAAAATGCCTTACATGCGCCAAGGTTAAGGCGGAATATCAAAAGCCTTCAGGATTACTGCAACAACCTGGAATTCCCGAATGGAAATGGGAACAAATCTCGATGGACTTCATTACTAAGTTACCCCGAACCTCAAGAGGTCACGACATGATTTGGGTAATTGTTGATCGACTTACAAAGTCCGCACATTTTCTTCCGATCAGTGAGAAGGATAGCACTAAGAAACTGGCTGAAATATACCTAAAGAGATTGTGGCACGACATGGAGTGCCTGTTTCTATTATATCGGACCGAGATGGTCGGTTCGTGTCAAGGATATGGCAATCATTTCAAAAGGCCTTTGGATCACAACTGAATCTTAGTACGGCCTTTCACCCTCAAACGGACGGCCAAAGTGAACGAACGATACAGACTTTGGAGGACATGTTACGCGCTTGTGTGATGGATTTGGGTGGAAATTGGGATACCCACTTGCCCTTAGTGGAGTTCTCATACAATAATAGTTATCACACTAGCATTCAGGCCGCCCCGTTTGAAGCTTTGTATGGACGAAAGTGTCGATCCCCGCTATGTTGGGCGGAGACCGGGGATAAACAACTCCTTGGTCCGGACTTAGTTCAGGAGACCACAGACAAGATCATTCAAATACGAGACCGTATCAAGGCGGCTTGCGATAGACAAAAGAGCTACGCAGAGAAGGGGCGCAAACCATTAGCTTTCGAGGTCGGAGACATGGTATTGTTGAAAGTCTCGCCTTGGAAGGGCGTAGTAAGGTTTGGTAAACGTGGAAAGCTGAACCCACGCTACATTGGACCTTTCGAAATACTGGAAAAGATCGGAACAGTTGCTTACAAATTGAAACTACCAGAAGAGCTTAGTAGTGTACACGACACGTTTCACGTGTCTAATCTCAAGAAACGTCCTACTCAAGAAATGGTCGTCATCCCAGCGGACGAGATACACGTTAACGACAAACTCCAATTTACAGAGGAACCTGTTGAGGTTACAGACTGGAAAGTGCACAAGACACGGAGGAGTCGTAGGAAGTTGGTTAAAGTTCGCTGGAACTCGCGTCACGGACCCGAGTATACGTGGGAACGTGAGGATCAAATAAAATCCAAGTACCCTCACCTGTTTCAAGACTCCCCTGCAACCAGTAACACGACTTGAATTTCGGGACGAAATTCCTCTAACGGGGGGAGAATGTGACAACTGGCAAAAATAATGGTAATTCCGTACAACTTAAGCACTTGATTTAACGGTTAATTACGTTCATTACGATTTAATTATTGCATGATTAGGTCGTACAAAGTCTAGCAATCATAGGGCATGGTTATATATGTCAAACAACAATAATACAATCGCCACGTCGCGAGAAAACTGCAAACTATGTCCTAATATGTTAGCAAAATGCTGAAAACACTATTCACTTGAACACGCTATTCATGCCAGCAAGTTTCGAAAAATGTCTAAACGAGCGACGAAGGGCATGAACACACTTGGTAGATGAAATACAAATAAAAATACCTAATTAGGGACACTAAACACCTCCTTTAAACCCCTTTTAAGCCATTTCAAGAGTGATTAAGGAACTGCAAGCATGGAGGTGCATTAGGAATCACTTGGGAGCTCTTATTTTCTTTAATCTTCATCTTAAGCTTGTGCAAAGTTGTAAGACCCTACGCACCCACTTTTTAAGCATGATTTATTATGTAGATTATGTACAAATGTTCATCTTGAACCCTACAACAAAACCAAGCTTAAAAACTCTAATCTCACAATAAAAGTCTAATAAATAAGATGTATATTTTGTTGGTTATGTTAATATGTGTTAGATTATGCTTATGTTAATGTTGGTTATGTTAATGTAGAGTGTTTACAAAGATGATCTTGTGTAAATTAGACTAACAAGGATTATCTAAACATTTTTATGTTTAGATCTTAACAAGATCATCATCCATATAATACATGAACTTTATATTAAACTTGAAAAAGATTTATGGCCAAAATAACTTTTATAAAAAAAAAACATCATGATGTACACTATAAAAGTGTTAAAAGTATGTTAAATTTATTTTCTAGTAAACCTATTAAAAGATTTAATAAGTGCTATCATTTTCTTATTAAAAATGTGATTAAGAATATATAAAGTTCAAAAGTTATATGGAAAATTATGTGGAACATATTACTTGAAAAAGTAGTGCTTTGGAACTTGATTTGAAGTTGATTGTGATTATTGGCTTAAACGTGAAACTAATACGTTTTTAAGACGTGGAAAATGCCATAGTTTAGGGGAAATTATGGCGAAATTTTCTAAAAATCTAATCACCTTTAAAGTATAATTAACGAGGTGATTAACGGGGTTAAACGTGATTAGTGATCTTAATTGTCATTAAGAAAGTTTTAACAAAAAGGTTTAAGTCCTAAACTATGAAGGTTTTTAATAAAACAACTTATATATCTTTATAAGTTAAAAAAAAAGAGGTTATTTATTATATCTATATATATTTTTTTAGGGACATAAAAAAATATACGTATATGTTTTCCAACCATTATATGTGTATGTGTATAAATACATGTGTATTGTGTGTATGTATTAGAGTTAGGATTGTACTAACTAAATACAAAATACACTACACATAACAAACTCCAAAAGCATGGCGACGAAAGAATGTAAAATACATGAGAAAACGAATGCAAGTTATATTACACTTTGACACGAAGCGCGAATAACGGACAATCGAACCGGGCGAACTGTACAAATAATATATATCGACCAAATAATGTATGTAGCCAAACACCGACGCGAAATATCAAATAAGCGTCATAGCGTATAAATGCGTCGCCATCGGCAACGGTCACCATATCGACACGACACGGGGTGGATACTTATCACGGACGACACGCGGGCGTTCCGGACAATAAAATACATGGTAACGACTCCTACGACGAACTCTAAAAATAATACATTTTTAGACATGAAATATATATATATATATATTTAGACGCCAAAAATTTCGGAAAGTGTAAAATGAAAATCACCAAGTGTACACATATACAAGAATATACGTATGCGAATACATATAAAATGCACTCAAAATACACTTGTAAAAATACAAGAATACTTGGTTTGATAATGGGCTAGTAAAAGCCCATTTATTTAATAAGTTGGGCTAAGCCCATTAATATGTAAATTGGGCTAGGCCCGAATGCACTAATAATAAGGATTAAGCCCAACAACTTAAAAGACATGGGCTAAGGCCCAATGAAAAATATATGTATATTTTTAATAAAATATATTCTAAAAATACATTACAAATACGGTTTACCTACACCTAGAAATACGGTATACCACACGTATAAATACGGTATACCTACATGTATAAATATGGTATACCACATGTATTAATACGGTATACCACACATATAAATACGGTATACTACACGTATAAATACGGCATACGTATACATACAAAATACGTAAATACATAACGATGTACTCATATACACTTGTTAAAGTGTACACTCACAATAAATACCGTACATGTACATTAACATATACACGATGTTAAAAATAAATATTTTTTAACAACTATATCTTAAAAAGATATACATATACATATATATTTGTGAAACAAATATATACCTAAAACAAACTGATCATACGTATACATGTGAACGACGTTCACTGAACTTAAAATATATATTTTTGAGGAATATATATTTCATACAACAAACATGCGTCGTGCACGGCACAAAGACGCTATTGGACTCGGTCCACTTATACTTGTACGACACAAGGACTTATACATGCTAGACCCACATATACTCGTGCAAAGCATGGATACTTACAAAGGGCGATGCCCGTTCTTACACATTATGAACTCAAAAAGTATATATATATATATATATATATATATATATACATTATACAAACATACTAAACAAATGCCAACATATCTAAAATACACAAGGGTTCCAAATACATTGATGTTCAAGATGAGCAACGTGTACATAAATTGACATTAACCCAAGTGTCTAATGAGTTAGAGCACTTGTAGGTTATTACGCGCAAATTGGATACCCGACTTGCTAGCATACATACGGACGCAAATTTGTGAGTTCATGTCCCCCTTTTCTTTTAAACGTTTTGGTTTTACAACTCTCGGGGGGAAATACATGTTACTATGGTATGGTTAAGCAACAAAATGAATTAGTAGATCACGTGCGAATAGGCTGATACTTAAAGCACCATTAATCTTGTTTAAGACCACGGAACAAAGGGGGTAGATCTATCGGGTACAGGGCGAGCCCCACTCATGGGTCCTTGTGTGGCCACATGGAGTTTCCTTTGTTACCCTCGCCGGGTGGACCGGTACTAAATCGCTTACGGGTTGGTGGCTTCCTATGTCGGCACACATATTAATGTCCTAGCTACACATTAATGATCAACATGTTCATTTACGCTTTACATACCAGATTTCGATACTTAAACTTTCAAATGATTTACAGATTCATTTGATGCTTACGAACTTAAAACACATGAATTCGCTCAACTTTTGTTGATGTTTTCAAACTTACATGTATTTCAGGTAACTAAGTGGATGTTGGTGCAAAAAAATTATGAAGTTTCAAGTTTACTATGAAGACGATGTCATCCGTATTTTGGAGGGTTTGATCCATATATCCCGTCTTCGAACGGGACATAGGATGCAAAACCTCGTTATTTCAAAAACTTTATTTTGAACAAGTCTTGTTTGTAAAACTTATAAACTTATGTCGTCTTTTGCTACAAAACAACTTATGACTTGTATCTTTACATTATGGAATGGATGAACATCGTGTATGTTTTATATCATATAGTTTGTTTACTTACATCGTATGCTGTGGAAACCGATCAAGTCACACTACGCGCTTCCGCCTTTGACACGGGTGTGACAATAGGTTTCTAACCTTAATGGTAGTGAGAATGTGAAGGTAGTAGTTGTCGAGTAGTTGACGTGCTATTAACATTGTATGTGTACATGTGTCTTATGTGAATTAGCATCCTTGAGGTGCTTAATGTTGGTTACTCGTGATGGTGGCCTTACCTTTGGGGTGACGTCAGGTCACGAGATGTTGGTTACTTGTGATGGCGGCGTTACCTTCGGGGTAGCGTCAGGTCACGAGATGTTGGTTACTTGTGATGGCGGCGTTACCTTCGGGGTGGCGTCAGGTTACAAGATGTGGGTTACTCGTGATGGCGGCGTTACCTTTGGGGTGGCGTCAGGTCACGAGAAACACCCTTGTGGTGTTTAGATGATTAGCCCTAGTGGCAACGACGGACCCTTCGGGGTTAATATGCTGGTGACGGACTCTTCGGAGTCAAATTGGAGGGGACGAAACCCTGACGAGGGTGCCCTGATGAGGGAAAATGATGATAGCCTACGGGCAATAAATGATGTGTTAGGTTCCCACCTTATGTGCTTATGTGTTTCACGCTAGTTAAATGGTGGGTATGTGATATTTATTTGTGTAGTTGACGAATGATGTCAAATGATGCGGGTGACGAATGATGTTAAACCATGTAGTTGACGGAAGAGGTTAAGTTACAATTGAGTTTTAGAACATTAGTTGTTATGTCCTAGATACGGATCGGTTTGGCTAATCGTCCTATGAGTTAAGATGCATATTGGGTCGTCTTTTGATGTTTAAGTGATCTGATCCAAATGGGAGAGGATTACATGTAGGATGATTAGGCCTAAGATATGGTTAGAGTTTTGGTTACGGGTTGGACCCGTTAAACTTTAAAAATGATGTCAACGTAATTTAATAAACGCTGGTGTTTTTGTAAAGGTGGTGGCTTGGTTTTCAAATAAATCATTTACGATGTGTTTTAAAATCCTTAACTTAAACTATTAGAACCCACTCAGCGTAGCTGACTTTTGCATGTATGTTAGATTGTTTTGCAGGTGTGTGATTCGAGTCAGTGTTGCTCTTGGCCAGCGGATGAGATTACTTGTGTTAGGGTGGAAGGCATTCGATTTGTTAGAAACTAAATAACATTTTGAGTTTTTATTTAATCATGTACTGTTTTAATTAAAATTTTCCGCTGCGTATATCGAGTGAAGTCTTATTTTTAAACAGTACACTGTGATGTGACCCGACTATAGGGCACCCGGTTTGGGGGCCTTACAAGTTGGTATCAGAGCAGTAGTTTAAGAGAAATAGGCATTCTTGGATGCCTAAACTTAAACTGTAATGGGAAAAAAGTAACGAATGCCACCACGAGTGACCGCGAGCCAAGAAGTATGTTTTTGGTATTGTGTTCAGTAATTGAAATTTCGTTGCGTTGTGTGTTTTCATATCTGGAAGGTAAAACACTAGCGTGATCATGACGGGTAATGTTTAGAACGTCTGCAGTGACACGGACAACCGATAGCACTTGATCAACGTTGTTGGTAGTCTATTGTTACTTCTCATGTTCTTAATGATGGCCTGGAATGAATCATGCGAATGTTCTACCTTGGTTGGGTAGTTAATCACAGGTTGATGGTGGCATTATGCCTTGAGATGAGATGCCTTGTACTATCGTCTTTTAAGTGATGGAGTCGTTTATGAGTCTTGCTATATGCATTTTGTGATTTAGTCCTCGGTGCGTACGTTGTCGTTGATGTTGGATTATGTGTTGTCTTACGTGGCCAAGTGGCAATACTTGAATGGCTTGATTTTGTATTAGCATAATCCTTGATGTGGTATAACGGTCATTGTGGACCACTTTATTTAAATAGACTAGTATAAACATGGTTTACGAGCTGTGTGTATTTACGGTGTTGGTTGCGCCTTGCGCATGTATATTGTTTAAAGTGATGTTATGTGAACGATTACTTTAGTGCAAACTATAGAGAACGTGTAGATGTTTCTAGCCTGGGTATGATATTTAGCATGACGATTGGTACGACCCATAAGGGTACGCCTGTTTGAATTTTATATGATTATGTGGTTAACGTGTGGCGGTAGCTACAAAACTAGATAAATGTATTTACCCAGGTTTAGAAATTGGGTATATGAAGTAAAATGAGGGTAGTTGGGGTATAATAAAGTAAGCATTCTATGCTTTGCTGTTTTGAATCTTGTGATGTTAATTTCTATCACTCTTAGTCTTGCGTAGGACGTGTCGTGTTTGTACTTGATAGAATACTGTTATCTTATTTGACGTTTCTCCTGACGAACAATGTGGTGGTAAGACGTTGGGTGTTCTGATGTTGCGAAGTTCAAACGAACTTCGTGTTGACCATAAACTGATCAATGCAGAAAGTCAAACGCATAAAAAGAACGAAGGAATACTTACAAAGGGTCCACGTAAGCAAATCTTGATCCAAGTAGCTCAGGTATGAAGCAAAGGCTTCAACTTAGAGCATCTTAGATCAGATTTGAATGAAGATTGCAAGAACTATGGTGGGTATTTATACGAAATGGACCACCGTTAGGATCTTTTCTTGCAAAAGGGGGCACAATCTAAACCGTACACTTGTCAAACTCTGATTGGGCACCTTGATAGGCACATAAACCAGCCCATATATTGCTAAAACAAGCAAAGAAAACAAGTGCAAGCTGCAGGGTTTTTGAAAACTAGTTTCTACTGTGCTGGGACTCCTTTACGGACCATAAGAGGTCCCATACGGTCTGTAAGGACCCTATGTGCTGGCAGAAACTTTCAGCAATTAGCAAAACAGGCCCCTACACCTCCAAACTTGATTTTTGATGCGTTTTCCACATTTAAGCCCCGTTAACCCCATTTTAAGGCTCTAAAATAAAGTTAAAGTAGGAACTTGAAATGTGCTAAAAAATATCCCGGATATCAGTTCGTTTGGTCGTACAATTGTGTTGTTCGGTAAATTACGACGGAAGTCGTAACGGACGCAAAAACGATCCAAATTAAGCGACGAACGGAATTTTATCATGCCAATCACTAAAATAAAATATTTTAATGATTACATAAATTTTTGGATGTCCGGATGTATTCAGAACGTAAGATATGCGCTAAAATGCAAACTTATGCACTTTTTGATGCTTTTAGTCCCTGTTGATCAAAAAGTTTATTTTTGCGCACCAAACACCTCAAAGCCTATTTATAAGCTATGTAAAGGATATTTAGGGCATATTTAACTTATGATCAAGTTCCGGAATGTTCGTTATAGAATGAATCGACATACTTTCGCAGTTTCTCAAAATTAGTCCCTGTAAGCGAATAAACTTGATTTCGCCACACCAAACCTTCCAAAACTTATTTCTAAGTTATGTAAAGGTTATTTAAGGTATGTTAAGCCTATTTCACTATTCTGGAGTGTTCGTTGCATTAAACTGGTTATATTTATGCATCAGATCGTGTATAACCTTCAAGAAAGCGATTTAGAGCTCGAAATCGAACAAGAATTGATATGTGCAAACGATACACATAGTTTTACAAATCTCAAGTATGAAACACAATATTTGATTAGTTTGGTTGTTGGTGCATCTAGTGTCTGTTAACTTCGTCTTTATCGAGTCTTATGTCTAGAACTAGATAGATCACAGTTCAGAAATCAAGAAAGTGTGAATTAGAGGTAATTCCGCTTGAAATGACACTAGGTCATTTCAAGCGAAATCAGATATTTATAATTCCGCTTGAAACTTACATGATGATTTCGCTTAAACTTGTTTGGAGCGAAATCAGGTTTCGCTTGAAGATGTTTCAAGCGGAATCAGGTACTCTATATATATGTGTGTTGTTGTGTCATTTGGAGCGGAATTAGGTCATATGTTCTGAGCCAAGGTGCTGTCCGTTTGTCATTTGAACGTGTAAAAGCTTAGGAAATCAGTAATAGATAAAGATTAGAAAGGAACAAGCTGTGTTGACATCTTTTACATTGATTCCGCCTTTGTATTTGATTATGAACTACTCATACTGACTATTTAGGGTCACACGACGGTCCAACAAGTGGTATCAGAGCTCAGGACGAGGAGTTCATACCAATTCAGCTTTATTTTACCGGATTCTCTCACTTCTACCTTTTCTTTTCTGATTTGAACGAAATTTTACAGACAAAATGGCTTAAAACTCTCATATATCAAGCGAAACTTAGTTTTAACTAATCCTTGAAAGAATTGGACCTTCATTCGGTCAAAATTGGACAAAAACTTGTAATTCCGCTTGAAATATGTTCGAATTTGCTGATGTCATCTTGATTCCGCTTGAACTTGCACGCTTAATTTCAAGCGAAATTAGCTTCTTTTGTTAATTCCGCTTGAAACTGCAGTTAATTTCAAACGAAATCACATATTCCGTTTGAAAAGTTTTTTCTGATTTCGCTTGAAATCAGATTTCGCTTGAAAGATCAAGCGAAATAAGTGATTTCGCTTCAAGTGACCTTATTCCGCTTGAAAGCGTATTCCACTTGAAAAAGCTATCTCGCTTAAAATCTGATTTCGCTTGAAGCTATTTCGCTTCAACTGATTCCGCTTGAAGTTGTTGTTTTCAAAATTTCAAAAATTTTCTAAGTGTTTGTTGATCATTTCAGGTATTTGAAGATGGATGATTTCATGAATCCATTCTGTGACGTTTTTGCCTTTGCTGGAAATGGTGGTGATGATATTTCAAACGACACATCAAACAACACAAATGAGAAAGCTCCGAATGTGAGAAAAACTCTCAATGATGCTTTGAGTGTAGAAAGTGCCTATGGTACATACAACAAGCCTCCTAAACTATTGGCGATCAAAGATTACAACTGGTGGGCTACCAGATTTGAGGAGTGGCTTAAAGCATTCGCATACTTAAGCTGGAAAAGTTTAAAGAATGGTTACAATTCGGGAGATCGTGTTGGTGAATGTTTGACAGATACTGATGATATTGAAAGATATGTTGTGCGGAACAAAAATGCATAGCGTTGATTCATCAGTCAGTCAGAGATGATATAATTTCATTGATCGAGTATACAAATTCGACAGATCTTTGGGAAAAGTTGAAAGTTAAATGTGTAGGCAGTGCCGAAATCGTGAAAAACAAAAAGAAATTGTTGCGTAAAGAGTTTGATTTATTTGGTTGTATGAAAAATGAATCTGTTTGTAAAAAGATCGAGAGATTTGGGCATCTGAAGATGGAGCTAGCAAGACACAAAATCACATACACTCAAGAGGAGTTGGTCGACAAATTGTTTGATTCATTGCCGAATGAGCAAGATTGGCAATACTTTGCCCTGATGTTGAACAATACAATCAAGTTTGAAGAGTTGACAGTGGATTTGCTTATCGAAAGACTAGAAAGCCATGAGTTGGAGATCAAGAAATCTAAAGTCAACAATTCAGTTTATCAGCAGAATGTGGAGCTGTATTACAGAGGAAATCTTCCAAAGACTGGATCTCCAAGAACAGCATTTTCTGCAGAAAGTACAAATACTGTGAATCATGAAACTCCTCACAATGGTTTTGACAGTGGATCTTCTTCAACAACTTCCAGCCAATCTGCATCAAAGAATTTATTCCAGTGTAACATTGCTGTGGATCTGAAAAACGCTCAAAATTTCAGTGAAGAATCAGCAAAACAGCAGATGGTATTCTTAGTATATGTGCTTGAATCGTACGAGAGCCTCGTGGCAGGCAAGATTGGAAACACCAACCTGAAAAAAGAGGACTATGATCAGATAGATACTGAAGAGATGGAACTGATCGATATCAGGTGGTGTATGGCCAGTGCAGTTCGACGGGTAGAGCGTTTCATGGAGATTACAGGAAGAAAGTCTATTGGTGGACCATCTATCAAGTTAGGCTTTGACAAGTCGAAAGTCACATGCTTTAAGTGTAAACATAAAGGTCATTTTAAAAGAGAGTGCCGAAATGCTTATGCTGATGATTCTGAAAATCCATTCAGAGAAGATTACTACAAAAGAGCGATCTATCACCAGAACAAATCAGAACCACCCAGGACGAAGCAGCTTGAGGATACCCCCAAAGAAAAATCCAGAGCTCTCGCTGGGATTCATGACGACGAAGGCTTTGATTGGAGTGATATACTGCCTGAAGAAGATGCAGTAGGTTATGCGTTTGTAGCAACAACAGAAATTAAACCTTTTAGAGACACCAAAACAGCAGCAAAAAATCAAATGATAGACAACAGAGAGCTCAATACAAAATGATGAGAATTTCTCGTGTATACGGTGAAGCTAAAAAGGCAAAAAGATGGGATGCGGATAGAGAGTGTTACCTTGATCCTGAAGGAAACATTGCTATAGATGCAAAGACTCTTAGTCTTGAAGCTTTCGCTGAGGAATTTGCTGAACTAGAAGAGTCTCAACAGAGAAAATGGTGGGGAGGTGGTGAAGAGAATAAGAAAGAAAAAGAAAAAGAGCAGGAGTTGAAGCCAAAGAAGATCGATGAAGGGATCATTGATACGTCACAAGAGTTGAACGCTGAAAACTTGATGAAGACGGCTAACAAGGTGATGGCTGCTAAGGAAGTTGAGGTAGACTCTAAGTCTGAATCTGAGTGTAAAAGACAGGTCAGTTCAATTGTGTCAACGAGTGAGTCAGGTAAGAAAGTCAATGATGACAGTGACTGCGAAAATTGCATGAAAAACTATAAAGTTTGTAGTACACTCGCTTATCTCAATGGTACGAAGGTTGATGATCTGACAAAAAGAGTCAGAAAGGTTGAAGATCAGGTTCTTGATCGTGATAAATGCTCAAATTTTCAAAGGATCAAGTTAAAAAATTAACTGAGAAAAGTGACAATGATAAAATTGAAGAAGAAAGAATTAGGAAACAAAACAAGAAACTAATTCATGAAAATCGTCAACTCTCAGAAAATTTTAACAAGTTAAAACAAACGATTCAAGAAGCTGATGAACGAAACAGTAAAACAAGAAAAGAAAATGAGCATTTAACTGGAGTTCTTAGACACAAAGAAGAACAAATCAACAAGCAACTGGATGAGATTGCTAAGTTGAAGCTTCAGTTTGAAGAAGCTAAGATTGAGAGTGAGCGCATCAATCTGAAATTGACCAGTTACAATTCCGCAAGCTTTGTTTTGCAACACATTGTTCCCAAACCTATCGGGAAAAACAAAGCAGGCGAAGATGTATTCTCTGATGGAACAGGGGTGGGGTATCATCAAGTTCCACCACCAGTTCTAAACAATTATTCGAAAAAACAATCAGGGTTGGTTAATGATGAAGATGCTAATGAAGTGAAACTTCCGGACACGATTGATGTCACGTTCACTTCATCTTCCAATGAGGATAGTGTCCAAACTGAAGTGGTGAAAAGTGTAGTTGAGAATGTTTTTAAATCTGAAAGTGACACTACTGAGGAAGATGAATATTTCTTGGACAAATACATTCCGAAACCACAATCCAAAAACAATTTAAATGAAGAACCAAATCTTTTCATGTACAAGATGTTGGGTTCGGATAAGTTGTTTTCGGATTCTGAGTTTCCGCTGGAGAATGTAAATGTTGCTAAACTGACAAACGTGTTCAAATTGATTGAAGTTGATCTGTCAGAAGTGAACAATTTAAATCACACAAAAAGTCAAATGAATTTTGAAAAAGATAAAGCTTACTACAAGAAGCCTGTTGTTCCACCAGGTTTTTATAACAACAATCAAAACAAATGGTCGGGTGGATATCAGGGTGGTAAGACTTATCAGAAAAAGAATGGTCAAAACAGAAGGTTTGTTGAGAAGAAAGTGTTTGTGACAAGTTCAAGTTCACTTTCTAATGAAGAATTAAAAATATTTTCAAAATCAAACAAAGAGTTCTTTGAGAAAAAGGCCTCACAGCCTCAGTCTGAAGGCACAAGTCGGGTAGTTGACACCCGAACATGCTTTAAATGTAATCAAGTTGGACATATTGCATGAGTGTGTACCAACTTGAAGCCTAAGACTGAAGTTGTTGAGATTCTAAAAAGGAAAGTTGATGGGAAAGGAAAAGCTCCATTGGTTGTTGAGAAAAAGGTTTTGAAAAATGAAAACATCAAAGACAAAACCGAACCTGTTAAGAATGTGGTAACTAAAAATGACAAATTTTATAAACGGGTTGCATCACCTCAACAAACATGGAAGCCGAAAGTTGTTGAAAAGAAAACAATTTCTCCAAAACCAAAGGTTTCTGAGATTCAAAAACAACCATCTTCTACCACACTAGTAAAGATGAATGTTCCTTTGGATTACGATGTGAAACTTGAGAAAGAAATGCAAAATTCTGAAAAGAAAGATGTTCAAAAGAAAGACCAACCATCTGGTCAACCTCAAAAAGATGAGTTTTTTCTATATAAAAAGGTTGAGGTTGGGTCTGAAGAAAGCCTAAAAATGAATGACAAAAATTTTCCGCCACTTTACACTACAAAATCTCACATCAAAATTGATCTACCTGAGTCAAAAGAGGCTTGGGTAGCATCCAAATCTAACTGAGTGTTTGTGGTATGTGCAGGAGCTTCCGAGATCCGTTTTGCGATGGATTATGGATAGTGGAGCTTCTCGGGACATGACGGGGAAGATAGCTTTGTTGTATGATGTTAGGAATTTCAATGGAGGTTATGTTGGGTTTGCAGGCAATCAAGGTGGTAGGATTATTGGAGAAGGAACGTTATCCAATGGGATTGTTACGTTTGAAAGAGTTAATTACATCGCTGAGCTGGAGAATAATCTTATGAACAATCTCAAATCTGTGACAGAATGTACACAACACATTTCACAGACAAAGAATGTTTGATCTTGAAACCAGGATTTGTTGTTCCCGAAGAATGGATTATCATGAGAGCACCAATAGTCAATGATCTGTACATGTTAGATATGAGTGTAGCAACTACAACCACGGGTCAGGCTCACTGTTTTTATGTCAAGAGCAACTGAGAAAGAATCAAAATTGTGGCATCGAAAGATGGGCCACATTCACCAACAAAAAATGAATCACCTGGTGCATATCGACTTAGTTACTGGTGTTCATATAAAAGGTTTTCATCTTGAGGGGGAGTGCATTAGCTGCATCAAACACAAGCAGAAGAAGTCACACCCTAAAAAGCAAGTTAATTCAGTCTCAAGACCTCTGGAGAGACTTCACATGGATCTTTTTAGTCCTGTGAATGTCAAAAGTATTACAGGAGATCTCTATTGTCTTGTAGTTACTGATGATTACTCAAGATTTTCGTGGGTATCATTCTTAAAGTCAAAAGATGAAACGTTTGACAGTTTGATGGCGTTGTTCAGGAAAATTGAAAATCTGTACCAGAGACGAATCAAGAAACTCAGGAGTGATAATGGTACTGAATTCAAGAACAACAAGATGGAAGAGTTTTGTGAAGAAAGAGGTATATTGCAAGAGTTTAGTGCTCCGTACACTCCACAATAGAATGGAGTAGCAGAACGCCAAAACAGGACACTAATCGAAATGGCCAGAACAATGCTTGCTGATTCAAAACTACCGATAAATTTTTGGGCAGAAGCAGTTGCAGCCACTTGCTATACGCTCAACAGAGTTCTCACTGTCAAGAAATTCAACAAAACATGCTTTGAGTTGATCAATAACCGCAAACCAAATATAAAATATCTTGAACCGTTTGGGTCACCCTGTACTGTTCTAGAGCCTTTTGGAAAGTTTGGTCCGAAGAGTATAGAGGGAATATTCATTGGTTATGCAAGTCCATTACGACGAGTCTTTGTTCCAAGTCTGAAGTGGATTATTGAAGTTCACAATGTTGAATGTCAAGGTCATACAATGCCCCCGCAGAATCCTGGAGATTCATGATGTTTTAACTACGATACTTTGTGGGATTCGTTTGACATGATGGAAGAACCAGAAGAAGAAGAAGATTTCTTTGATGAATTGGATATTCTGAGGGAGTATGAATCATCGCAGGAGAAGTTTCCAGCTGCATATTCTAGGCGACCACGACAAACTTCGAATGATAATGAAGCCGATCTAAGTAATGCTGGTGAACATGATGATTTACAACAATCTTCAGAAGTTGCTCTTGGTAATCAGACGCCAGTTAATGAAAATCAAGAATCTGAGGATAGACCAATTTTTGATCATGGTGATTCAGATTCTGAGGGGGAGCAGATCCAGATTTCAAGTCAAACAAATCCTGTCAGTGAACACGATGCAAACCAAAATGTTACAAATTTGGAAGGTGAAGTAGATGTTCCAGGCGAAGTGATGCCAAGAACTCTTTCATACCATCCAGAGGAGTTGATCATTGGAGAGTTACAATCAGGCATTCACACTAGACGTCAAATTGACCAAGGGCTTACTTGTTTTTATTCTACAGTAGCACCTTTACAAACTGAGTTTTCACTAAGTTGTTTTATTTCGCAGATTGAACCACGAACTTATAAAGAGGCGCTAACTGAAGATTCTTGGGTCAATGCTATGCAAGAAGAGTTGAGTCAGTTTGAAAAGTCGGGAGTGTAGAAGTTAGTAGACTTGCCTGATGGTCACAGGAAGATTAACATAAAATGGGTTTTTAAATGCAAGAGAGATGATTGAGGGGTTGTTGTTCGAAACAAAGCTCGACTCGTTGTCCAGGGCTTTAGTCAGCATGAGGGAATAGATTTTACTGGAGTGTATGCTCCTGTTGCTAGACTTGAGGCTATTAGGATCTTCTTAGCTTTTGCGTCGTGGAAAAATTTTAAAGACTTTCAGTTAGATGTCAAATCGGCTTTTCTATATGGGAAGGTAAAAGAGGAGGTATATGTCAGACAGCCACTGGGCTTCACCGACCCAATCCACAAAGACAAGGTTTATTTGCTGGACAAAGCGCTGTATGGTTTACACCAGGCCCCGAGAGCTTGGTACGAGACATTGTCTCAATACCTACTAGCCAACAGCTTCATTCGTGGAAAAGTGGATGCCACTCTCTTCACCAAGATAGTCGATGGTCATCTTCTGATTGTTCAGATATACGTGGACGACATCATATTTGGGTCTACAAATGAAGAATTATGCTAAGACTTTGAACAAGTTATGAAGCAGAAATTCGAAATGTCATCGATGGGTGAGATGAAATTTTTTTTAGGTCTTCAGGTTGAATAACTACCTAAAGGAATTTTCATACATCAGACGAAGTACGTTCATGATATTCAAGAGAAATTTGGGATGTCAGGTTCTACTCCAGCTTTCACCCCATTAGCAAAGAACCATGGGATAAACCCTGATCTCACCGGAGAGAAGGTAGATGAAACAATGTATCGTTCCATGATCGATTCGCTAATGTACTTGACAGCTTCAAGACCCGATATCATGTATCCAACGTGCCTCACAGCAAGATTTCAATCTAACCCGAGAGCTTCGCATATGATAATTGTGAAAAGGATATTACGCTACCTGAGAGGAACTCCATCGCTGGGGTTGTGGTATCCACATGATGGCGACTTTACGCTCGAAGGGTATTCCGATTCGGATTTCGGGTGCTGCAAAGTTAATGCAAAATCAACAATGTCGGGTTGTCAGTTTTTCGGACCTCGTTTGGTCACCTGCCAGTGTAAGAAGCAAACCTCTGTGGCTCTATCCACATGTGAAGCAGAATATGTATCTGCTAGCAGCTGCTGTTCTCAGATCTTGTGGATCCAGCAACAGATGCGCGACTACGGTTTGCAATTTCTTACTACTCCGATTTATGTTGATAATGAGGCAGCTATAAATATTACGAAAAATCCAATACATCACGCTAAAACGAAACACATAGAAATTCGTCATCACTTCATCCGAGATTGCTTCGAGAAGAAGTTGATACGAATTGAGAAAATCCACACTGACGAATAGAAAGCTGATTTACATACCAAAGCTTTTGATAAAATACGTTTTAAATATCTTTTAAAATTGAATGGTATGAAGCTTTTATCGGTGTCGGAGGAAATTCTTGGCGTTGATGTGGAAGATACTATTGAAGATGCTGAAAAGCAATCTACAATGGATTGTCGATTTTTTACTTGTTTTGGTATTTAGGGGGAGTTAGTATATTTTCAGAAAATACAAAAACAGTAAAAAATTCAAAAATCCAAAAACATGAGAAAATTTCAAAATTCAAAAACAATAGAAAATTGAAAAAGAGCTTGTGTGAAAAGGGAAAATGATAGTATATCGGCTTGACAGTTACGGTATGCTAAAGATTTGTATAGTTTAAAGAGTTAAACAGTCTCGCTGAGGATGTGTCGATAGGTTTTTACACATTTAGTAGGTTTATTCGGGATATAAACATAAAAATTCAAACTTGTTTACTTCGTGGGGAACACTACTTCGATATATAGGTAACCCCTGAAATCTTGTTTGAAAGGTCCCTCTTTCTGAAATACTAGGTCTTTATACTCAATGATATCTGGGGTATTATCCCGGGACTTCTGATTTTGCGGAAGCAATGGCCTAGTCCCCGTATAATACTTTCTGCCTTGCTTGAAATATAGCACCACCCTCAGCATAAAAAATGATGAAACATTGAAAAATGCTAATCATGTGCTGTTGAAACAAAAGATCCTCTAAAGGGGACACACCTAAAGTCGAACAGTCATCTCTCTACTGAACGGAAGTTCTGACCTGTGTAACATTTGTGCTTGTAATGATTGTGAACAGTTCAGTTATCAATAAAACAATGTTATTTTATCCCAATGTTTGTTTGGTTGTGTTTTACATTTTTCATGTTTTGACTTTTGTTCAATTTCAAACTCTGCATCGCTTTCTGGAGAATTATACGCAAACTGGTGCGTAAACGTACTCAGTTTAATGCGAAAAATACTCCGGAACATCAACATATACTCAACATACCTTAAATAACCTTTACATAACTTAGAAATAAGTTTTGAAGGCCTTGGTATGGCAAAAACAAGTTAATTCGCTTACAGGGACTAAATTTGACAAACTGCGAAAGTATGCCAATTCGAACTGTAACGAACATTCCGGAACATGTCCATAAGTTAAACATACCATAAATATCCTTTACATAGCTGAGAAATAGGCTTTGAGGGGTTTGGTATGCTAAAACAAACTTTTGGATCATTCAGGGGCTAAAAGTGTCATTAAGTGCACAAGTTTGCACTTTCGCGCATAATTTACGTTCTGAATACATCTGGACATCCAAAAATTTATGTAAGCATTATAATATTATGCCTTAGTGTTTGGCATGAGAAAAATCCATTCGTCGCGTCATTTGGATCGTTTTTCGCGCTTATGCGCATTCCGTCGTAATTAACCGAACATCGCGATCGTACGGCCAAACGAACCAACATCCGACATATTTTTTGAGCATGTTTCATGTCCACAATGCTTAGGCATCATTTTAGGGCCTTAAAGTTGGCTTTATGGGCCTTAGAAGTGTCGGAAATGGCTTAAACATGCAATAGGGACCAAAACTGCCATTTCTGAAAGTATGTGCAGATCAGACATGCCCAGGCGGCCCGCCTGAGTTTTGTCTGATCCTGACGCGGGCCGCGTGGCCCCTACAGTTGCAGAAACTTTGTTTTCTTGCAAAACTTGGCCTTTCAAACACTCCAAAGGGCAATGCCCTTTCACAATCTGTAGAGTTAGGGTCATTTTGAGCCACCACAACATCTTGACAAGTGTACGCATAAGATCGTGGCACGATATTCAAGAAACGATCCTAACGGCATTGCTTTTCCTATAAATACCCCCCCCCATTTGTGTTAAAACCCACAAAACTGATCAAAGAGCTCTAAGTTGATGCCATTGCTTCATACCTGAGCTCCTGGATCAAGTTTAGCTTTCGGGGACCCTTCGTAAGTGTTCTTTCGTTCTTTTAATCGCTTTCTAGTGCTAAAGTCAAACTTTGTTTGACTTTCTGCGTTGACCAGCCTTCATTGGAACTTCATAACGTGAGCGTGATCACGATGGTTATAGTCCATGGCGACTATACCTACTGATTACCACGTTCTAGGCTCAGTGACGAGTCGTAGTTTCGGCCAAAATGCGCATTGTGTATTTTGTAACCAAACTACTCGTGAGCATCAAAGCCGTTTGTTTTGATGCCAAACCCGTTTTCTAAACTTAGTTAAGTATGTTCTAACATGCTTAGCTCGTCACTTTTAGTATAGTGCTTATATAGGGTCGTAAGGTAAGCGATCTAAACCATCGCTTATACTTTCGAACCCGACCCATTTGGTCGATCATTAGGATCCGACCAAACACATTAGGTGACCCTAGCTGTAACCTTCCGAGGTTATAACTTATGGTCACGATGTTAGGCGTTCCAAACGCGTTCTACGCGAACGACGCGTTAAGGTAGCATAAACTACCTAAACGGGTCGTAATGGGTAGTAAGCACTTAGGTTAGGTTTCATTTTAGTATAAAGGCTCTGTTAAACCATATTACACGAGTCTCCATACTCGTTTGGTTTACGAACCCGCATACTATCCGATCCTTCCGATTTTGGTCCGGTATATTAATATAGCTACATATTAGGTGCCGTTTGATATCCGTGATCTCTAGCATTATTTGGTTGTTATACAAGAACTACAAAGCAATCTCAGGTGAGTACATAGAACCCCATCTTTTACATGTTTTCAAGGTGTCTATGTGAGTACATAGACCCCTCTTTTACTGTTTTCCAAACATGTTGGGGTGAAACACATGTGCCTACTTGTTACTTTCATGCTTTCCATGTTTTCACATCATATACCTGCTATGTTCGTTAGTACATTATAGTACATGATTTCATTACATTTCATGCCATGTATGCCCATTGTGTGCATACTTGGTACATTGCTTTACATTACATTTCATGCTATGCATGCCCATTGTGTGCGTACTTAGTACATTGTTTCACATTACATTTCATGCTATTTATGCCCATTGTGTGCATACTTAGTACAATTACTTACATCACATGCTTTCATCTTGGTATGACATTTGGTTTGTTTAAACATGGAAATCCTGGGTTTGTTTGGATTGGAAGGAATGACCGAATTCGATATACATAACTTAGATAAACCTTTAATTTGTTTAAGGGTTTATCGCCATAGTCTCAAGGCTTGGATGTATGCATTTTCACAATACCGCATAAATGTTGTATCAGTATAGCATGCATTGTTCCACAAAACATAACATTGATTTAAACCATGTTTTACTTCAATACCTTGTTTTGTGCATTTTACATATGGTTTAGTTGATACATCTCACTTACCATACAAGATATATTTTGGGTACACATTACATGATCTACATTAAACATAAACATTTTGACATTGATATACATACTTGGTGGTTTACATTGAACATAGACATTTCGATATGGTTTACACAATAACACTTGACAATTGGTTTATACATGAACAATTTACATGGTAGTTGGTTTGGGTAAATGGTTTGAGTAACGTGGCGTATGTAATATGATACAAACATGGTGGATACGGCGCTGGTACTTCCTATATATAAATGCTTGTATAATAATACATATCGTAGCGTTATCTAAATCATTTCAGTTTAGACATATCACATTTTACACAAATAACATGTTCTTCATAAGACATTGTTTTTACAAACAACTTATCTTATACAAACTCATTTTTTTTCTAGGTTATTCATTTAACCTTACATTATTCTCTTATTTATACATATCATCTGATCTTATCGTTTTTCATACGATTTACAAAACAAAACAAATTACAAGGTTCATGACTGACTGTTATTAAACGTTTCTTTAAACTCAAGTCATGAATCCCACTTTCACAAAACCTATGTATCTCACATGCATTTTTATGCTGACGTACCTACTTTCACATGTGTTTTCAGGAGCTGTTCCATAGGATGATAATCATGACCCTAGGGCGGACCTGTGCCTTAGAGACTAAAAATGAAGATAGACTAGTTTAATTATGTCACGAACTCTTTGTTTTCCTGTTTAAGACAATGTATTACGCTTGTTTAATAAATAAAATGTAACTTTAATTTCCATGGTTATGAAACAATTAATTTTGTCCCAACACTCCCCGGCGTTTCCGCCGCGGTTGCATGTTATACGCGGCCGGGGTGTGACAACCTGAGCTCTCAGGGTTTCGCATCTAACCCTTTACAGATATCATCTGTGGTATACTCACCTGTAAGACTGAATATTGGGATCTGGATATGGGAGTATATTCAAGAGGTGGGACACATGAATGAGTTTAAGTTCTTAATTCATCTAATTCGTATCCTGAACAGATTGAAAATTGTGTGAGAATTTAAGTGGATCAGCATATCGACAATCTAAGTGAATTGTTTAAATCTGAATATGTAATTAAAGCTTAACGGTACTCGTAACTTATCTGATAGCTAATATGATTCCCTAACACGCTCACCAAAAATATGTTTGTAAATAGTTTACTTTTACTACATTTTTATTTCTGTTTCTTAAAGTCAAAAAGCTCAAAAAGATTTTATCGCTTTCTAGTTTAGAATCTTTATAAAAATCCAAAAAGATTTTTTTTTCTGCTTTATTTTCCGACAAACTAAAGTGGAAAGCTGATCTACGGATTCACAGTCTGGAGCAGATGCAGGAAGATTCTAGCTGGATGATGAGTTTGGAGCTAACTATGATTGTACTGGAAAGTTTCAAAGTTAAAACAAGTTCATTAGCTTAAAACTTGTAATTTTCAGAAAATGTTTGAAAATACTTGAACAAAAATCACTTTGTTTTGTCACAGATCAACCAAGGTCATTAAGTTGGACTTAGTAGATTAATTGAGTAATCAGGGTCATTAATTTGGACCTGAATACTTAAGTGGATTTCTAAAACTGATGAACAGTTGAAAATTGTTAAGTTTGTATGGATTGTAATGTTATATGTTTGAGAAACAGGAAACAGGATTCAACACCCCCATGGCAACACAATGTTAAAGTTTGAACCAGAAATTCGAGTCCCAGCATACCGAGAGGGGGAGTCTGCAAAAGGGGGAGTCAGAATTCTGGATCAATATGCAAAGGGGAGATTGAAGATAGAAGATTGAAGGAAGCTTTTACAATGCCAAATCAAATTGGAAAGAGACAAAGACTAAAGACTCGACGCCGAAGACTTCGTCAACATCCAAGGGGGAGTCTGTTGGTGCATCTAGTGTCTGTTAACTTCGTCTTTATCGAGTCTTATGTCTAGAACTAGATAGATTAGGGTTCAGAAATCAAGAAAGTGTGAATTAGAGGTAATTCCGCTTGAAATGACACTAGGTCATTTCAAGCGAAATCAGATGTTTATAATTCCGCTTGAAACTTACATGATGATTTCTCTTAAACTTGTTTGGAGCGAAATCAGGTTTCGCTTGAAGATGTTTCAAGCGGAATCAGGTACTCTATATATATGTGTGTTGTTGTGTCATTTGGAGCGGAATTAGGTCATATGTTCCGAGTCGAGGTGTTGTCCGTTTGTCATTTGAACGTGTACAAGCTCAGGAAATCAGTAATAGAGAAAGATTAGAACGGAAGAAGCTGTGTTGACATCTTTTACATTGATTCCGCCTTTGTATTTGATGATGAACTACTCATACTGACTATTTAGGGTCACACGACGGTCCAACATTGGTATTTGTTTGATGGTTGAAGTGACACAGGTGTCACACTTATGTCCCGATTAGCTCGTAAGAGTTGACTCCCATAAGCCGCTGACTAGAGTTAAGAATTCGATTGAAGTCAATTTGCTGGTGTTTGTTGCCGGTAATTAGGGTTATCCAAATACTGAGGTCGGTAAAATACTACGCTCACCCTTTTGTCCATCGATCTAGCAAGTCGATTGAGTAATACGCGGTATGCTGCGAGAGTGTTGTGGATGTGATCACACTTCGGAGTCTAAGACGTCAATACCTAGAGTTCCAGCAAACGAAGTGTAACAACCCGTACTCTCGTCACCAGTAAAACTATTATTTTTATTGTTATTATTATTATTATTATTATTATTACTATTATTATTAGTTGCGAAATAATATTAATCCACGACGAGAGGTTCATTCACTTAATTAAACCCGGACCAGTCTATTTGAACCGGACGCAAAATCGCTCAATGGGTTCACGCACTTGGGCTAGGCCCAACCCAACTAACCGAAAATCCTACACTATATAAGCTTCTTATGTCCCTCTCACCCATCACTCTCACAAACCTTTAAACCCTAAAAACATCAACAGCCGCACAACACTCCTGCACCCCTCCTCCCTCTTTTGTGCGACCAGAGAAACCCGACCACCGGAGCCGATTCCGGCGAGCTCCGACGGCTCCTTCTGCCGACGACACACACACACTCCCCTATCTTAATCGATGACTTCATCATCAAATAAGAGGTAAAAACAGTCGAAGAGAGAGAGAAAGAGACGAAGAAAGGTGGAGACGGAGCCGATTCCGGCGAGCTGCAGCGGCGGAAGACGGTATCGCCGCCGTCTGCAGTGGCGGTAGTATTTGTCCGATGATAAAGACTAGAGGCAGTTGATGGTGGCGGTTCGAGACCGAAGAGACATAAATAAAGGGGGGCAGCGGCTGAGGTTACAATGATGATTGGTGGTGGTTATCCGACGAACCAGTAGCGCCGACGCCGGAAACGATGACGGCAGCAGATAGTTTGTTCAACGTGTGGGTTAGTTGGCCAGTAATGTGTAACCTTTGAATGTTTATATTTATTTTGGGTCTTGGTTGAAAAGTTCTTGTATAATAACTGTTTAGTAAACATAAGGTTTGAAAGTATGTATTAGAACAAATTAGGTTTATTGATGTAATATAAATGGTGTTTATTAATTAACGAGATTTGAGGATCTCTATAAAAGGGCATGGCTGTGATTGATTAGTGAATTAAAGTATGAATTATGTGGGTTGATTGTTTTGATATCTAAGAACTATTGAATGAGGACTCATAATAGAAGTTTCATAGTATTGGGGTAAAACATAGATGGCTATTTAAAATGCACATGTGAGTTGATGGCCTTTTGTGGTTAAAGTGTTTAATTGCAACATGGCTTTCACTCATAAGGTTGATAGTGTTTGATCGTGTGTTGACAGTGTTCTACTTCATTTTGATTCTTGATTTAGAAATGAAAGAATGACCAATAATAGGGTGCTTGTTCTGTGACAATTGCTTAGGTACAATTTGACCATATGCTGTCAATTATTTAAATTTCGAATGATATTAAAAAAAACATGATACTGCTTTAATTTCTAATGGGTAGAAAAGTACACAACTTGTGGTTTCTAATTTTTAAGGTTTTAGATGATTGAGTACAAACTGTTTTGTTGGAAAATAATACTGTGTTGTTTAGCATAAACCTTTACACGAGGCCATATGTTGGATATGTAATATGTGATACCTGGCATGCTATTTGTTAGTTATGTGTACTAATATATGAAATACGTGCATACGAAACCCTGACTAATATTGATAACCATACCAGGGTATGGTTGACCAACTTTGAATGGGTAACGAAACATACTGAGCAATCTAAGGTGAGTTCATTACTTTTGAGCATGCGTCCCGGTGGTTGGAACAGTCAGTGGGTATCCCTGGGAAGGATAAGTCTTTTGGGTAAAACTGGGATGTTGGATAATATTCTCACTCTGTCACTTTTAATTCCCATCTTTTGTTACCGGGGAGGTAACGGGGTATTGGTTAGTAGCGCTACTTAGGTTTGGCACCCTCACCCCGTACCGGAGAGGACAAGTGTGAACTAATGACCCAGTCATGCCCAGTGTTTTGATAGGAGCACTAGGGAACGGGCAAAACATACATCAGGAGCCGTCTTGTTCAGTATCGAGATATTATCAACATTACTTTCGGAATTGTAATCAATGAACGGAACTAAACACTTGGTAACTAACGTTTTCGTAAAACTATGAACTCACCAGCGTTGTCTAATACACGTGTGTGCATGCTCGCAGGTTATAGGTATGTGTGGATGTGGAACTTGCTGTCTGGGATGCTGGAGCGGTCATGGGTCGTAAAGCATGGGATCGCAAGACGAGTCTAATAGTTTTGGTTCATACGGTTTATGTAACATTTAACAAATGATTTATGCTTCCGCTGAATACGATGAGTTATGCTTTATGTAATGTAATACTCTACTTTAATAAATGAAAGTTTTTATTTAAATCATGTATGAGTTCAATGTGATTGGTGGCTAGATCCTGGTACGTCACATGCCTCGAGGAGGTTCCCGCACGTGTTATTTTGGGGGTGTGACAGTTTGGTATCAGAGCCACTGGTTATAGTGAACTTGGTTTTAAATCATTTTTGTAAAACAAGTCTATAACCGAACAGTTCTGAATACGTGAATACGACCATGACACTCAGCTCCAGTCTATAACCGAACAATTCATCTTTCTCACTTGTTGCAAACATTACATGACTGTAGAACCGTTTTCGATGCACCAACAATGACTAGTACACATTTACTTATGACGAAACATATGAACACACACTCATCACTATAGCATGATGGCATGGATTGCTTGCTTACTTTATCATGCGTTGATAGTATGCCTTAGTCCTTAGATTCTTGTGATCTTATCGTTTGATAACCCCTGTTTGGCATTCGAGTTTGAGGAACCACTTGACATGAGTTAGGAGGAACTTGTGACAACCCGAATTTCCAAGGTTTTTACTTGACACATTACTTGTTTCGTGATTTATTTTTGTAATTCTTTGCACTATAACTTGCTCATGTTTGGTACATGTGGATGTAACTATTCTAAATATTGAACTGTGAACCATGTGTTGTTAGTTAATATAAATTGTGAAACTTGATTCTGTGATGTAATTAGTAACCTTCGCCACCCACACATACTCGGCGAACATTGGAACCTTCGTCGCACCTAAACACACGACGAAGCTTGAAACCTTCGCCACAACACCCACTTGACGAAGCTTCACGAAGCTTGAAACCTTCGCCAACCTTCGCTGCGCCCATTAGTTCGACGAAGCTTGGGAGCTTCATCAGGAACGGGCTTTGGCCCAAGACTGTTCGGCCGGCCCAACCATGTTTACGATATAACCCTTAGATCAGTTACATTAGAGCACTCTGGGAACCCTAGACACCTCCTTCTCTCTCGTGAAGCCGACGGCAACTCCCATTCTCTGAAGTTATCATTTGAATCGGTTAGTTTATCGCTAATGTTTAATTGTTTATGGATTGACAATAGGTTCATGCTGATTGTTATATATGCAATATCTTGATGATCTGTGAAACGCTTGGTTTGTATGATGAGGGTTTATGTGTCCGAATCTGAACTACTATGATCTATGCATGATTTCAAACATTAGGGTCTTGATGATTTAGAACGTATTGATTCGATTAGAGTTTGTTGGTTGAGACCTGTACGATTGAATTCATGATTCATGGCTCATGATTAATATTTACTGGTTTATGTTAAAGTGATATTACATACTGTGTATGTATATCTGATTTCAAGAAAGGATGTGGCAATGATTTAATATTTAGGATCTGATAACTGTATGATCGGTGGGGTAGTGAAGCGACTGATGATGATGGTTAGGGTTCTGTGTTTCGTAACTGATGACGATGATCATGCTTACCTGGGGAACCTTCAGTTGAGGAAGGTTAAGGTTCCACGTGAGGAAGGTTAAGGTTCCTAGTTAACCTTCGTCGTGGCCCTATGTCGACGAACCTTAAGGTTCCCCGTGAAACATTTAAGTAACAGTAGTCAGGTACGTTAACTCTGTTAGTGTGATAACTCTGTTAATACGTTAACTCTGTTAGTGTGATAACTCTGTTAGTATGATAACTCTGTTAGTGTGATAACTCTGTTAGTATGAGAACTCTGTTAGTGTGATAACTCTGTTAGTATGATAACTCTATTAGTGTGATAACTCTGTAAGTATGTTAACCCTATTAGTATGATAACTTTGTTAGTATGATAACCCTGTTAAGTCTGTTAAGTAATAACCCATGTTAGAATAGACTGAAAACTCAAGTATGTGAAACACGAATTATATCAATGTGAGATAACTATTATGTGATACATGATGATTGCTTAGGCACACTTTGTGACATGGATTGTATGTGAAACCTTACAAACGTGAACTGATTGTGTATACGTGCATAACTATAGGACTTGACTGATTACTTCTGAGCATATAGTTAGCATACCGAGCAAACCAAGGTGAGTTCACACTTCTAAGGCATGGGATTCCCGGTGGATTGGGAATGGGATTAAATAGCTAAAACGGGACTTGTACTTTCGCCACAACTAGACTACTTACTTCTGTCCTCGGTTTGGGAGGGACATCAGCGCTTAACCTATGTACTCATTACGTACCACTGTCCTCGGTTTGGGAAGGATGCCAGCGCTAAACATACGTACTCATTACGTACCACTGTCCTCGGTTTGGGAAGGGCACCTGCGCTAAACCTACGTGTTCTTATACGTACACCGTCCTTGGATTGGGAAGGACGCCTGCGATAAACCTATGTACTCATGTATATACCTCTTTCCTCTGTTTGGGAAGGACATCAATACATGCATCTAGTCTAGTGATTTATAACATGGGGTAGCCCCCACTGATCATGGTTTGGAAAACAAAGAAAGTTCATTTACCATAGTTGCAAACAAACTCTTAGTTCTTGAGAAACTACTTTAAAACAAACACATCCTGTGAACTCGCTCAACTTTGTTGTTGACTCGTTGTTACATGCCTTGAAGGTCGTTAGGTACTTCTGGATCTTGCACGGAGAGGCGTTGATCGTTGTGGGATATGGACTGTTATGTCCTATGCTTAACATTTGAACTTTAAACTATGTTTTGGTTATTTAAACATTACTATGCGTCCGCTGATTTCTTAAACACGTTTGGTTTATTTTGAAACACCAATTATATTGGGTTTGGTTTTATTTACTTAATGGTATTGTTCAATATGATTGGTGGCTTGATCCTGGTCAGTCACGCCTCCAAGCATTGGTACTCCGCATGTGGAAATTTGGGGGTGTGACAGATTGGTATCAGAGCCATTGGTTATAGTGAACTTGGTTTTAAAAAGGGGAAAACTTTTTGGTAAAACCAGACTATAACCTGTACAGTGCTCAACGATCCACAACGACGCTTCGCTCCACGTGCAAGACTCAACACTATAGGTGATATGATTTATGTTTATTTTGCCTACTTGCTAGTTACATAGTACATTGCTCATGGTATGCTTAGATGAACGTAACAACTGTTGTTTGAAAACACATGTGTGCTTACTCTCTTCTGTCATTGCACTTTCGCGAACCTCTCTCACCCATGTTTCCTTTGATATGAAGATCATGAGAGGATGCGTTAACCTAACTCAAGCCCAGCTAACGACTCTAATCAATTAACAAGTTACTGCAGCACTCGCAGCCGCTCAGGCAGGAGGTATAACCTGCCATTGCAACTTACTCTAGGATCTCTAGATCCTACCCTCGTGAATCAACACTTGTGTTTAACTTTGTCTCTTCTTACACACACGACAGGTCAACATGCTCAGCCTCCTGCATGTACTTTCAAAACTTTTATGGACTGTCGACCTACTACTTTTAGTGGCACTGAAGGAGCGGTAGGCCTCCTGCACTGGTTTGAGAAGCTCGAATCTGTCTTCGAGATGTGTGAATGCCCTGAAGCTCGTAGGGTAAAGTACGCTACTGGAACACTCGAAGGTGCTGCGTTAACCTGGTAGAAAGCATAGGTTCAGATGTTAGGGCTGGCAGCTGCTAATGCCACCCCATGGAACGACTTCAAGTATCTGATTAAGGAAGAGAATTGTATTCGTGATGACATCCACAAGCTAGAGGTGGAGTTTTTCAACTTAAAGATGTCGGGGTCTGAAATTGGGGCTTATACGAAGAGATCAAATGAATTAGCTATATTGTGTCCCACTATGGTAGACCCTCCCATCAAACGTATCAAGCTGTATCTCAAGGGTCTTGTGCCAGAAATTCAGAGTCATGTGATCGCGGCTAATCTTGGCATCATCTAGCAAGTCACTCGACTTGCTCATCGTCTCACTGATCAGGCGGTAGAACAGAACAGACTACCAAAACGTGTTAATGCTGCTACAGCTACTTCAGATGCTCCTAGTGACAATAAACGCAAGTGGGATGGAAATTTGAACAAGGGTTCCACTTCGGTTCAGTCTCAGTCCCAGCAGCGAAAGACAGATGAGTACAGGAGCCCCAGTCAGCAGTCTTTTGGTAATCGAAGTCAGGGTGGATACAGGGGAAACCACCCTAAGTGCAATCGATGTAATTTTCACCACAGCGGGCCGTGCAACAAAAATTGTTGTCAGAGATGTAACAAGCTGGGTCATGAAGCCAAAGATTGTAGGAGCTCACGTCCTGCAAACCAGAATCGTCAACAGCAGCCACAAGCCCCACAGAACCAGCAACAACAACAACAGGGTAACAGGGGATGCTTTCAGTGTGGTGCTGAAGGCCACTTCAAGAGAAATTGCCCCCAGTTGAACCAGAATCAGAATAACAACAATAATCAGGGGGACGGGAACAACAATAGGGGTAACAATGGGGGTAACAATAATGGCAGTGGCGCCCGGGGACGTGCGTTCGTAATTGGTCAGGGTGATGCTAGGAATGATCCCAACGTTGTGATGGGTAAGTTTCTACTGGACGACTTTTATGTTAATGTTTTATTTGATTCGGGTGCCGATACCAGTTATGTGTCTCTAAAAGTTAGTCAAATTCTTAAACGTACCCCAACACTTTTAAACACCAAGCACATGGTAGAACTAGCAAACGGTAAAAGTCTTGAAGCCACACACATAGTTAGGGGTTGTAATCTCATCTTAGCTGGTCAGACCTTCTCTATCGACCTCATTCCTATCGTTCTGGGTAGTTTCGACATCATTATTGGTATGGATTGGCTATCTCAACATCGAGCAGAGATCCTTTGCAAGGAGAAGATCATTCGCATTCCTAGTTCAAATGGAGAACCTTTAGTAATTCATGGCGACAAGAGTGGTGCCGTTATGGGAATCATTTCTTTTCTCAAGGCCCAGAAGTGTTTGCGCAAGGGCCACACTGCTATTTTAGCCCTCGTTACTGACACCTCGAAGAAAGAGAAGAAGATAGAAGATATCCCGATTGTACGTGACTTTCCTGAGGTATTTCCTGAGGAATTACCTGGTCTTCCGCCTCATCGGCAAGTTGAGTTTCAAATCGAGCTAGCTCCTGGAGCAGCACCCATAGCTCGTGCACCTTATCGTTTAGCTCCATCAGAACTTGAGGAACTGTCCACGCAACTACAAGAGCTCTTAGATAAGGGTTTTATTCGTCCTAGCTCTTCGCCTTGGGGAGCTCCAGTACTATTTGTGAAAAAGAAAGACGGTACCTTCAGAATGTGTATTGACTACCGTGAACTCAACAAGGTGACTGTAAAGAATCGCTATCCTCTTCCACGCATTGATGACTTATTCGATCAGCTGCAAGGATCGAGCTACTACTCGAAGATTGACCTGAGGTCAGGTTACCATCAACTGAGAGTCCGAGACGAGGATATCTCTAAGACAGCGTTCAGGACTCGTTATGGGCATTACAAGTTCCTGATTATGCCTTTTGGATTGACAAACGCACCTGCAGTCTTCATGGATCTTATGAACAGAGTGTGCAAGCCCTACTTGGATAAGTTCGTTATTGTTTTCATCGACGACGTCCTGATCTATTCGAAGAGTCAGGAGGAGCACGAGCAACACCTGAGACTTATTTTGGAACTCCTCAGAACAGAACAGTTGTATGCTAAGTTTTTGAAATGCGACTTTTGGCTTCGCGAGGTCCACTTTCTAGGCCATGTGGTAAACAAGGATGGGATTCATGTTTATCCATCCAAGGTAGACTCGATCAAGAACTGTCCTGCACCTCCTACACCAACGGAAATTCGCTAATTCTTGGGTTTGGCAGGTTACTACAGAAGGTTCATCAAGGATTTCTCCAAGATTGCGCAACCTCTCACTTCACTAACTTAGAAGGGTGTCACCTATCGTTGGGGTAATGCACAGGAAACAGCATTTCAGCACTTAAAGGACAGACTTTGTAGCGCACCTATTCTCTCATTGCCAGAGGGCACAGACGACTTCGTGGTTTATTGTGGCGCGTCAATTCAGGGTCTTGGTTGTGTGTTGATGCAACATGATAAAGTCATTGTTTATGCATCGCGCCAACTCAAGGTTCACGAAAGGAATTATACTAAACACGATCTGGAGCTGGGTGCTGTTGTTTTCGCACTTAAGATATGGAGACATTACCTGTACGGTACCAAGTGTACCATTTACACCGATCACAGGAGTCTCGAGCATATCTTCAAGCAAAAGGAGTTGAACATGCGACAACGTCGATGGGTCGAGCTCTTGAATGACTACGAATGCGTGATCAAGTACCATCCGGGCAAAGCCAATGTTGTGGCCGACGCCCTTAGTCGAAAGGATAATACACCTATACACGTGCGTGCGTTACAACTTACCATCCAATCTAGTCTTCCTACTCAGATACGAGATCCTCGGGTTGAAGCATTGAAAGTAGAGAACGTCAGGGCGGAGTCCCTACGTGGATCAAGGAAATGATTAGAACAAAAGGAAGACGGCGCTTACTACGTCACAGGGCGCATTTAGGTCCCACACTATGGAAACTTACGCGAGCTGGTGATGGATGAAGCACATAAGTCTCGCAACTCAGTACATCCTGGTTCGGATAAGATGTACCACAACTTGAAGACTACGTACTAGTGGCCTAGCATGAAAGCCCATATAGCAACTTACATCAACACATGTTCGACTTGTGCGAGAGTCAAGTCTAAATATCAGAAACCATCGGGCCTACTTCAACAACCAGAGATACCACAATGGAAATGGGAACAAATTTCCATGGATTTTGTTACTGGCCTGCCTAGATCTCAACGTGGAAATGACACTATTTGGGTGATAGTGGATCGATTAACTAAGTCTGCACACTTTTTGCCTATCAAAGAAACAGATAAGTTCTCTACTTTAGCAAACGTTTACTTAAAGGAAGTGGTTTCGAGGCACGGGGTGCCAACCTCCATTATTTCCGATCGTGATGCGCGTTTTACTTCTAAACTGTGGCAAGCAATGCACAAGTCCTTTGGCTCACGTTTAGATATGAGCACCGCTTATCATCCAGGGACGGATGGGCAGTCTGAGCGCACCATCCAAACCCTTGAAGACATGCTTAGGGCATGTGTAATTGATTTTGGCAATGGCTGGGAAAAACATCTCCCGTTAGTGGAATTTTCGTATAACAACAGTTACCACACCAGTATTCAGGCCGCTCCATTTGAGGCATTGTACGGACGTAAATGCCGATCACCTCTTTGCTGGGCAGAAGTTGGCGACAGCCAAATCACGGGTCCAGAATTTATAGTGGACACAACGGAAAGAATTGCCCAGATACGACAACGAATGGCGGCAGCTCGTGACTGTAAGAAAAGCTACGCTGATAAGCGCAGGAAACCACTCAAGTTCCAGGTTGGGGATCGAGTGCTACTCAAAGTCTCACCTTGGAAAGGTGTAGTTCGTTTTGGCAAACGAGGTAAACTTAACCCGTGGTACGTTGGACCTTTCGAAATCATAGAGAAAATAGGCAAAGTGGCCTACAAACTGAACCTACCAGCAGAACTCAGTGGAGTTCACAACGTATTTCACGTGTCGAATCTGAAGAAGTGTCTGTCAGATGAGACTCTCATAGTTCCTTTGAAGGAGCTCACTATCGACGATCAGTTGCGATTCGTCGAGGAACTAGTTGAAATCACAGATCGAGACGTTAAGGTTCTCAAGCACACCAGAATACCTCTTATTCGAGTTCGTTGGAACTCCCGTCGTGGCCCAGAGTTCACCTGGGAACGAGAAGACCAAATGAAACTCAAGTATCCCCAGTTGTTCGAGAACAATGCAACCACTATTGAGGCTGAAGCTACTGCGGAATTTCGGGATGAAATTCCAAACCAACAGGGGGATGATGTGACACCCCAGGAAAACCAGGAAACAACGCTACACAACTAGCTTCCTCAGTAACCACGTACTAAATTTCGGGACGAAATTTCTTTCAAGTTGGGGATAATGTGACAACCCGAATTTCCAAGGTTTTTACTTGACACATTACTCGTTTCGTGATTTGTTTTTGTAATTCTTTGCACTATAACTTGCTCATGTTTGGCACATGTGGATGTAATTATTCTAAATATTGAACTGTGAACCATGTATTGTTAGTTAATATAAATTGCGAAACTTGATTATGTGATGTAATTAGTAACCATCGCCACCCACACATACTCGGCGAACATTGGAACCTTCATCGCACCCACACACACGACGAAGCTTGAAACCTTCACCACAACACCCACTTGACGAAGCTTGACGAAGCTTGAAACCTTCGCCAACCTTTGCCGCAACCATTAGTTCGAAGAAGCTTGGAAGCTTCGTCAGGAACGGGCTTTGGCCCAAGACTGTTCGGCCGGCCCAACCATGTTTACGACATAACCCTTAGATCAGATACATTAGAGCACTCTGGGAACCCTAGACACCTCCTTCTCTCTCATGAAGCCGACAGCAACTCCCACTCTCTGAAGTTATCATTTGAATCAGTTACTTTATCGCTAATGTTTAATTGTTTATGGATTGACAATAGGTTCATGCTGATTGTTATATATGCAACATCTTGATGATCTGCGAAACGCCTGCTTTGTATGATGAGGGTTTATGTGTCCGAATCTGAACTACTATGATCTATGCATGATTTCAAACATGAGGGTCTTGATGATTTAGAACGTATTGATTTAATTAGAGTTTGTTGGTTGAGACCTGTACGATTGAATTCATGATTCATGGCTCATGATTGATATTTACTGGTTTATGTTAAAGTGATATTACATACTGTGTATGTATATGTGATTTCAAGAAAGGATGTGGCAATGATTTAGTATTTTGGATCTGATAACTGTATGATCGGTGGGGTAGTGAAGCGGCTGATGATGATGATGGTTAGGGTTCTGTGTTTCGTAACTGATGACGATGATCATGCTTACCTGGGGAACCTTCAGTTGAGGAAGGTTAAGGTTCCTCGTGAGGAAGGTTAAGGTTCCTCGTGAGGAAGGTTAAGGTTCCTCGTGAGGAAGGTTAAGGTTCCCCGTTAACCTTCGTCGTGGCCCTATGTCGACGAACCTTAAGGTTCCTCATGAAACATATAAGTAACAGTAGTCAGGTACGTTAACTCTGTTGATGTATGTCGTTAAGGACATGCAAAAACCCACTAAACTATGTAGATAGGATAAGTCGGATATCGAACCAGAGGAGGATTGTGGAAAGTGTTATGATGCTAAGTGTTAATTAACTAATGCTAAAAAGTAAAATTCAATTGATGGTCTGAATGTTTAGGAGAATTGTCTAAATTCATGAATAAAAACTAAGGTTTAAATTAATAGGAGAGAAGACGGTTCCTCCAGATTTTAGGTTTTCTAGTTAACATCAACTATGTGTTTAATCGTTACCTACATAGACATAGGTGTTAAACCCGATTAACTAATTGTGATAACCAACGACTAAGTACTCCGATCAATACATAACGGGAGGTTATCGAATGATTATCAATTACAATTACAAACCCTAACCCCATGTCAAATATATCCCAGTTACTAGAACTCTCGGGAACTGAATGCTTAGAAATTAAGGTTTAAATAAATGCAATTGTTTACAACCAATAAATCAAATCAAATCAAGGTGAAAAGCATCGAATGCTTAGATCACCAAGATAAAACGATTGTGGCAAACACATAGAATTGTCTAACTTACAAAAACCCTCCATCCGGAGGAAACCATACAAAGACTAGTCGTTCATCTATGTTGACTGATGATCTTCGTAGACTTGAAATACGGCTGATGGCCTCCTGTTTTTGCCGTCGAAGATGATGATATATGTGTGTTGATGTGTTATAAAATCCTCTCTCAAAAGTCGGCTCCCCCATAGACGTGTGTCTCTCCAATCAAGCCCAAAAATTCGGCCCATACTCCAACAACAAGTGCAGCCCACTATGACTCGAAGATGCCGGCCCACTTCAGTATATGCATGTGTTCTAATTTCAATTGATGTGATAAAAAATCAAATCCCCTCAAGCCCTTATGTCGGCTCCAACATGTGCCCCAAGAATTAATGTCGTGTGATATTGATGATGAGTTGTAATCATAATCCAAGATATGCCGCCAAAGTCCTCCAAACAATTAATGTCTCCTTTTAATTAACCCTCATGTGCACCCCTCCTTCTCTATATTTTTTCTCAACATTCACGTGACATATGTTACTCCTCTGAAAGTAATGATGATTTGACTTTTGATAAACCCTCCAATGTTAGCAGCCAAACTATATGTGTGTATGTTCACTTTTTAATAATATTAACGTGAGTTCGATTCCCTGATGTACCATCATGTCCCTCTCTTCATTCTTTGAAACCTTTTTCACAAGTAAAACATATGCGCTGCTTGGTCATCTTCACCGTAGCCTACGGTTTAAACCGTAGGTTACAGTTCGAATATTTTGTTACTTCCTTTATCACAACACAACCGCCAACCTTGGAGCCGCATGTCACCACTCCTTTTCCTCTTCACAAGCAACTTTCAACAAATGACGTTCTTGCCCCCTTGACTTGATCTTTCATTTTATTTTTGTTTCCAATAAATCCAAGTTACCATCCATAAACATTCCACTTCGCCTTTAACCATTGTAACCTCACCGAATTACATGCTTAACCTGCAAATCAACAAACACTCGTAGTTAACCTATTCAATGCATGTAACACATAAAACACATACAAAACTCACAATATAAGCACTTTAAAGCTCGGGTTTCATCATCTCCATCACATCCCCACACTTAACATTGATTGTCCTCAAGCAACCGTTACAAACATTACTCACCTTATTAACAAATCACTATTAAATCCCTTACCGAATTCACAATTCAAGATCCCAAGTCATACCCGTCCCATAGACTGACACAATCGAGATTAACAATCTGACAAATAAGTGATACGCATATAAAACAATATAAGACTTTCCTAACTAAAACTAACATGCTTATGATACTACACACATGCCACACGCCCCTCACAAGAATCACTCCTCTCGGCTCAATCAAGACTAGCGTGTAATGTGCTAGTGTATAATTCACTCAAAACCAAATACGCTACCTTGCAATCAAAAGCTTGTATAGCAATCACACCTCCACTGTATCAAATAACGTAACACATATCAAAAGGACTTTTGGGTTTTGGGTTAAAGGTAAAGGTAGGGAAATATTTTTGGGTTTTTATATTTATATGGCGAACACAAACGAATATACCAAACCATGACAACTTATTCACAATACTACTAACACATTGGGTTATTTTCACCCATTTACTTAACACGAACATAATGATGATTTTTTTTTTCTTTTTTTTCTTTTCAATTTTTTTCTTTTTCTTTTCTTTTTTTTATAACATACTTCTAAACATACTTGTCATTCATGGTTGGTAATCAACGGGTCAAACAAGGTGTACAAACGAAAGGTGAAAGGCTCAACATGGTTTACTAGGGTGGGTGAAATCAACAATCAACATATAAATAATGAATGAATCCTAATGCCTTTATCATCTATGTGTAAACGTTAAACCACAGTCTCAGCATGTATCAAACACAAGTTCTGACACAAAACAACATATGGCCTACTCTCAGCAAATGAACAGTCATTGAAATTCAACTAACAACTAAGTAGGCTCAAATATCTCACCGAATTAAAGGAATATGGGTTGCCGACATGTAGCATGTGTAATTCCTAAAGCATGTTACCCCTAGTTAGGCATCTCTTCTCAACTATTTTCTAAATTTGTCAGAAATACTCTCATGAAACTTAAAAGGACAACCAAGACTAGGGATCTAAGTTAGTTTAATATTAGCAAGAAACCCTTTAGCAATTGAAAATGTTGGTTTTCATGTAGTTCAAGCATACTTGAGAAACAAAAATTTTAAAAATTTTATCAATTTTAAGCAAATTCAACCCTTTCAAGCATTTAATATCAACAGTCATACCAACCCTTTTCTCGAGTTACCGCACCGCATCCCCATACTTGGGATACATTGTCCCCAATGTATAGTGCAATTTATAATCTAAACTCGAGATATACCACCCACAAACCATGAACGGCTAATAACTAGACGAATCAACACAAAGAAACCACTCCCAACACAAAGATTTCACACCACCAAGTACACAAAAGCAAATAAAACACAGGATAGAGAAACACATGCACCTGATCAGAAAACAAGTGAGTGTTTGTATTGGTGTAGCTGCTACGATCTAACCGGAACATACGCCCCTCATAGATTCTTTGAGATCTCACTGGGGATGTTGCCAAACATCCCCACACTTGATTCATTGCATCTATGTAGATGGAATGTAGAAACCTGTCAAAACACAAACACACCAAAACGAGACCAAAATAAAATACAATACAATACTCTACATCCTCAGGCTGCCTCCCGAGAGCGCTAAGTTTAAAGGTCTTCAACCAGACTGTACCTGCTATGCGTTGCGGTGGTCTCAATGCACACTTACTCAAAACATTTCCAACGAATGCCCGGAAATTTACATGCCATCTCCATAAGCTTGTCAGTATAATTGGCATGTTTAGAAAGCACATGCGGGTTTCGCTAATCCACTTCACGAGATATACACCGATGTCTTGTAGCTTCACCCTCTTCATCTTCTTCCTCGAACCCTCTTCCCCACTTTTGTTAATTGGAATGATTGATATGGGAAGAGGTTTGGTACACACATTCATCTCATCAGACTGCTCTGCCTCATCATCCTCACACACCATCTGATCCACCAGTGACTCTTCATCAGATAAAGGATTCATTGGTGTGGTATTATCCTCCACAACCTCCTCCTCCATGTGAGAATAATCTCTAATATCAACAGGTAATGGTGAGAGACGCTCTTCTATTTCTATCTTCATTTTTAACTTCTGATACTTGGAAACTAGGTAGCTGATTCGATCTTCATCGGAAAGGTTGGGTGCTAATAAATACTGCTCGAGTTTGGACAAACTCGCTTCCAACATAGCAAGCTTTCTCTCATCCTCGGTCTGATAAGTATAGACACCCTCGGGCTTAGAATATTCCTCGGGATGATATATCCCTGATACGGTGTTGAGATGTACGCATCCATCATTTTTTTATTCCAATACTCTGGATTTTCCAAATACACCGCGCACACATCATCATAAACAGAGGTATGATTACGATCGCAACAGAAACATTGTCCATCCGTCCTTGGTTCATAATAAGCATCCTCATCCCGATCCCATCCGTCAGAGTAATAACCATCCTCCACCGTTGTATCAGAAGCATAGAAATATGGTGGAGGGGAAGGATAATCATAGCAAGGCATCAATGGTTCTTCCAATTTCGCTTTTTCCTGTCTAAATCGGGCCTCGTGGCAACCGATACACGGGTGAAGTGGTTCCGCGCACAAAATGCATGTAGAAGAGCCGCAAAATATAGTAAGATCTGTCATCCTGCACAAACACAGCTCAACTACCCACGTAAATCACAAACAAATAAGATAACAAAATAAATACAAATTTCTTCTAGTTTTTTTTTAAAATAAAAGCTAACTAAAACAAGAAAACTAAACTATTTTTGGATTTTTTTCTTTTAACTAAAACTTAACATTGAACACTTTGTGCACGCCTCCCCGGCAACGGCACCATTTTGATGTATGTCGTTAAGGACATGCAAAAACCAAGTAAACTATGTAGATAGGATAAGTCGGATATCGAACCAGAGGAGGATTGTGGAAAGGGTTATGATGCTAAGTGTTAATTAACTAATGCTAAAAAGTAAAATTCAATTGATGGTTTGAATGTTTAGGAGAATTGTCTAAATTAATGAATAAAAACTATGGTTTAAATTAATAGGAGAGAAGATGGTTCCTCCAGATTTCAGGTTTTCTAGTTTACATCAACTATGTGTTTAATCGTTACCTACATAGACATAGGTTTTAAACCTGATTAACTAATTGTGATAACCAACGACTAAATACTCCGGTCAATACATAACAGGAGGTTATCGAATGATTATCAATTACAATTACAAACCCTAACCCCATGTCAAATATATCCCAATTACTAGAACTCTCGGGAACTGAATGCTTAGAAATTAAGGTTTAAATAAATGCAATTGTTTACAACCAATAAATCAAATCAAATCAAGATGAAAAGCATCGAATGCTTAGATCACCAAGATAAAACGATTGTGGCAAACACATAGAATTGTCTACTTACAAAAACCCTCCATCCGGAGGAAACCATACAAAGGCTAGCCGCTCATCTAGGTTGACTGTCGTAGACTTGAAATACGGCTGATGGCCTCCTGTCTTTTGCCGTCGAAGATGATGATATATGTGTGTTGATGTGTTATAAAATCCTCTCTCAAAAGTCGGCTCCCCCATACACGTGTGTCTCTCCAATCAAACCCAAAAATTCGGCCCATACTCCAACAACAAGTGCAGCCCACTATGACTCGAAGATACTGGCCCACTTCAGTATATGCGTGTGTTCTAATTTCAATTGATGTGATAAAAAATCAAATCCCCTCAAGCCCTTATGTCGGCTCCAACATGTGCCCCAAGAATTAATGTCGTGTGATATTGATGATGAGTTGTCAGCATAAGTCCAAGATATGCCGCCAAAGTCCTCCAAACAATTAATGTCTCCTTTTAATTAACCCTCATGTGCACCCCTCCTTCTCTATATTTTTTCTCAACATTCACGTGACATATGTTGCTCCTCTGAAAGTAATGATGATTTGACTTTTGATAAACCCTCCAATGTTAGCAGCCAAACTATATGTATGTATGTTCACTTTATTATAATATTCACGTGAGTTCGATTCCCTGATGTACCATCATGTCCCTCTCTTCATTCTTTGAAACCTTTTTCACAAGTAAAACATATGCGCTGGTTGGTCATCTTCACTGTAGCCTACGGTTTAAACCGTAGGTTATGGTTCGAACATTCTGTTTCTTCCTTTTTCACAACACAACCGCCAACCTTGGAGCCGCATGTCACCACTCCTTTTCCTCTTCACAAGCAACTTTCAACAAATGACGTTCTGGCCCCCTTGACTTGATCTTTCATTTTATTTTTGTTTCCAATAAAACCAAGTTACCATCCCTAAACATTCCACTTCGCCTTTAACCATTGTAACCTCTCCGAATTACATGCTTAACCTGCAAATCAACAAACACTCGTAATTAACCTATTCAATGCATGTAACACATGAAACACATATAAAACTCACAATATAAGCACTTTAAAGCTCGGGTTTCATCATCTCCATCATGAGGAAGGTTAAGGTTCCCCATTGTTCCTCGTGAGGAAGGTTAAGGTTCCCCGTTAACCTTCGTCGTGGTCCTATGTCGACGAACCTTAAGGTTCCTCATGAAACATATAAGTAACAGTAGTCAGGTACGTTAACTCTGTTAGTGTGATAACTCTGTTAGTATGATAACTATGTTGGTGTGATAACTCTGTTAGTATGATAACTATGTTAGTGTGATAACTCTGTTAGTATGATAACTGTGTTAGTGTGATAACTCTTTTAGTATGATAACTCTGTTAGTGTGATAACTCTGTATGTATGTTAACCCTGTTAGTATGATAACTCTGTTAGTATGATAACCCTGTTAAGTCTGTTAACTAATAACCCATGTTAGAATAGACTGAAAACTCAACTATGTGAAACACGAATTATATCAACGTGAGATAACTGTTATGTGATACATGATGATTGCTTAGGCACACTTTGTGACATGGATTGTATGTGAAACCTTACAAATGTGAACTGATTGTGTATACTGCATAACTATAGGACTTGACTGATTACTTGTGAGCACATAGTTAGCATACCGAGCAAACCAAGGTGAGTTCACACTTCTAAGGCATGGGAATCCCAGTGGATTGGGAATGGGATTAAATAGCTAAGACGGAACTTGTACTTTCGCCACAACTAGACTACTTACTTTTGTCCTCGGTTTGGGAAGGACACCAGCGCTAAACCTACGTACTCATTACGTACCACTGTCCTCGGTTTGGGAAGGACTCCATCGCTAAACCTACGTACTCATTACGTACCACTGTCCTCGGTTTGGAAAGGGCACCTGCGTTTAACCTACGTGTTCTTATACGTACACCGTCCTCGGATTGGGAAGGACGCCTACGATAAACCTATGTACTCATGTACATACCTCTGTCCTCGGTTTGGGAAGGACATCAATACATGCATCTAGTCTAGTGATTTATAACATGGGGTAGCCCCCACTGATCATGGTTTGGAAAACAAGGAAAGTTGATTTACCATATTTGCAAACAAACTCTTAGTTCTTGAGAAACTACTTTAAAACAAACACCTCCTGTGAACTCGCTCAACTTTATTGTTGACTCGTTGTTACATGCCTTGCATGTCGTTAGGTACTTCTGGAGCTTGCACGGATAGGCGTTGATCATTATGGGATATGGACTGTTATGTCCTATGCTTAACATTTGAACTTTAAACTATGTTTTGGTTATTTAAACATTACTATGCTTCCGCTGATTTCTTAAACACGTTTGGTTTATTTTGAAACACCAATTATATTGGGTTTGGTTTTATTTACTTAATGGTATTGTTCAATATGATTGGTGGCTTGATCTTTGTCAGTCACGCCTCCAAGCGGTGGTACTCCGCATGTGGAAATTTGGGGGTGTGACAGAACTGAGATTAGCATGCAAGTCACAATATTATTGTGGGTGCATACATAATAATATTGTGGGGTGCATGCGAGTCCCAGTGAGGCTTAACAAGTGAAAAAAGGGGGTTCTGTTCTGTTACTTGATCGATGTGAAACACAACAGTCTATAGGAGTCATACCAGTGATTGTCTCCTACTCGAACATGATCTTTTCACTCCTTTCTGAATCGTTATGAATCTCGATGCTATCGAGTATTACCTGAACGCACATCTGAACGCCTAGCGAACCGTGTAGAATGTTAGTTGCTTGCACGAACGTCCTTAAGTTGGTCTATACCATTCTTGCTTTCCTTCGTTGGCTGGAACTTAATGTATGGACGCCTTAGACCCCGAAGTGCGATCACTTCTGTAACACTTTAGCAACATACCGTGTATTTCTCAGTCAATTTTCAAGAGCGATAGACAAGAGGATGAGCGTAGTGCTTTACCGACCTCAGTGTTTGGACGACCCCGATTACCGGCAACGAACACCAGCGAATTGACTTCAATCGAACCCTTAACCCAAGTCAGCGACCTATGGGAGTCAACTTTTACGAATCAATCGGGACATAAACGATGACAGTTGACTATAGGGTGGAACGTGTAATTGACAACACAACAAGTAGCGCCTTAGGACGTGAGATGGAAGGTGACAGGATGGATCTTGTTGGTGAAAGATCGTAGGGCTCCGTCTCAAGCAATGACATTAGGGGCAACATCAAGGCACTTGTAATCGTAGCCTACATTATAGGAATGAAGGTGCCTACAACATGGATTGGTTGTTGCCAAATTAAGACGACAACAACCAAGGGAACGACGACAGTACTGGAAATTCTCGTAACAAAAACAACAACACCGGAAATGAAACTAATGGAAGGGAATTTAGGATTGGCGTGGGCGACGCCAGGATTATAGCAGCATGGTGGCCTGCACGTTCTTGGTAATTAATCGCTTCTCCTTTGTTCTGTTTAACGCCGATGCTTCTTGGAAACCGAACTTGTTACGGTATTGGCTGACGGCAATCAAATGAAACCTCATATGTTTGTTGGAATGCAAACTCGGCCTTATGGGACAAGTGTTCGACATCGACCTTCCTTCTATTATCCTTGATGTTTTTGATGCAGTAGATAGTGTGGACTGGTTGTCCAGATATCGCGCAGATACACCGGTGAGGAGAAAGTTTTGAGTATCCCTCTCCCTAGTGGAGAGTCGTCGTCTGATCTAAAGTGTTAGAGTGGTGTAGAGGTTAGCATCATTTCAGCAATGGAGGTCCAAAAGTGTCTACGGAGGGGGTACTTCACTATGATAGTAACCGTTACTAATGTTAAGGATAAGGAGAAGAGGGTTGAGGATCCACCAATTGTTCGTGATTCCTCTCGGTGTGCTATCTGAGGAACTTCCAGGTTTGCTTCCACAACTGTTAGGCAGAATCTCAGTTTGATCTCATGCCAGGGGCAGCTTGTACTCTTACCGTCTTGCACCAGGAGGATTGCAAGAGCTGCAGGAACTGTTGAACTAGAGTTTTTTCAGACCTAGCTTTTCGCTTATGGAGCCCCAGTTATATCCGTGAAGATAAGCCTTTTCGTATGTGTACTGATTATCGAGAACTCAGCAAGGTGGCAGTCAAGAATTGCCCGCTTCGACCATGTATTGACAACCTGTCGACCAGTTGCAAGGGTCGAACTTCTATTCGAGGGTTAACTAACGAGCAAACTACCATCAGATGGAAGTGTAACATTTGTGCTCGAAATCATTATGAACAGTTCAATCATCAATAAAACAATGTTATTTGATCCCAATGTTTGTTTGGTTGTGTTTTACATTTTTCATGTTTTGACTTTTGTTTGATTTTAAACTCTACATCGCTTTCTAGAGAATTGTACGCAAACTGGTGCGTAAACGTACTCAGTTTAAAGCGAAAAATACTCCGGAACATCAAAATATACTCAACATACCTTAAATAACCTTTACATAACTTAGAAATAAGTTTTGAAGGCTTTGGTATGGCAAAAACAAGTTAATCAACTTACAGGGACTAAACTTGACAAACTGCGAAAGTATGCCAATTTGAATTGTAACAAACATTCCGGAACATGTCCATAAGTTAAACATACCATAAATATCCTTTACATAGCTTAGAAATAGGCTTTGAGGGGTTTTGTATGCTAAAACAAACTTTTGGATTATTCAGGGGCTAAAAGTGTCAAAAAGTGCACAAGTTTGCACTTTCGCGCATAACTTACGTTCAGAATACATCCGGACATCCAAAAATTTATGTAAGCATCCTTATATTATGCCTTAGTGTTTGGCATGAGAAAAATCCACTCGTCGCGCATTTTGGATCGTTTTTCGCACTTATGCGCATTTCGTCGTAATTAACCGAACATCGCGATCGTACGGCCAAACGAACCAACATCCGGAATATTTTTGAGCATGTTTCATGTCCACAATGTTTAGGCATCATTTTAGGGCCTTAAAGTTGACTTTACGGGTTTTAAAAGTGTCAGAAATGGCTTAAACATGCAACAGGGACTAAAACTGCCATTTCTGAAACTTTGTTCTGATCAGACATAGCCAGGCGGCCCGCCTGGGTTATGCCTGTATGCTGACGCGGGCCGCGTGGCCCCTGCAGATGCAGAAACATGTTTTCCTTGCAAAACTTGGCATTTCAAACACTCCAAAGGGTAATGCCCTTTCACAATCTGTAGAGTTAAGGTCATTATAAGCCACCACAACATCTTGACAAGTGTACGCATAAGAGCGTGGCACGATATTCAAGAAACGATCCTAACGGCTTTACTTTTCCTATAAATACCCCCCCCATTTGTGTTAAAACCCACAAAACTAATCAAAGAGCTCTAAGTTGATGCCATTGCTTCATACCTGAGCTCCTGGATCAAGTTTAGCTTTCGGGGAACCTTCGTAAGTGTTCTTTCGTTCTTTTAATCGCTTTCTAGTGCTAAAGTCAAACTTTGTTTGACTTTGCGTTGACCAGCCTATGGTCAACACGAAGTTCATTGGAACTTCATAACGTGAGCGTGATCACGATGGTTATAGTCCATGGCGACTATACCTACTGATTACCACGTTATCTAGGCTCAGTGACGAGTCGTAGTTTCGGCCAAAATGCGCATTCTTGCGTATTTTGTAACCAAACTACTCATAAGCATCAAAGCCGTTTGTTTTGATGCCAAACCTGTTTTCTAAACTTAGTTAAGCATGTTCTAACATGCTTAGCTCGTCACTTTTAGTATAGTGCTTATATAGGGTCCTAAGGTAAGCGATCTAAACCATCACTTATACTTTCGAACCCGACCCATTTGGTCGATCAATAGGATCCGACCAAACACATTGGGTGACCATAGCTGTAACCTTCCGAGGTTATACCTTGTGGTCACGTGCTTAGGCGTTCCAAACGCGTTCTACACGAACGACGCGTTAAGGTAGCATAAGCTACCTAAACGGGTCGTAATGGGTCGCAAGCACTTAGGTTAGGTTTCATTTTAGTATGTAGGCGTTGTTAAACCATATTTCACGAGTCTCCATACTCGTGGCCCCTGCAGATGTAGAAAGTTGTTTTTCTTGCAAAACTTGGCCTTTCAAACACTCCAAAGGGCAATGCCCTTTCACAATCTGTAGAGTTAAGGTCATTATAAGCCACCACAACATCTTGACAAGTGTACGCATAAGATCGTGGCACGATATTCAAGAAATGATCCTAATGGCTTTACTTTTCCTATAAATACCCCCCCCCATTTGTGTTAAAACCCACAAAACTGATCAAAGAGCTCTAAGTTGATGCCATTGCTTCATACCTGAGCTCCTGGATCAAGTTTAGCTTTCGGGGACACTTCGTAAGTGTTCTTTCGTTCTTTTAATCGCTTTCTAGTGCTAAAGTCAAACTTTGTTTGACTTTCTGCGTTGACCAGCCTATGGTCAACACGAAGTTCATTGGAACTTCATAACGTGAGCATGATCACGTTGGTCATAGTCCATGGCGACTATACCTACTGATTACCACGTTATCTAGGCTCAGTGAGGAGTCGTAGTTTCGGCCAAAATGCGCATTCTTGCGTATTTTGTAACCAAACTACTCGTAAGCATCAAAGCCGTTTGTTTTGATGCCAAACCTGTTTTCTAAACATAGTTAAGCATGTTCTAACATGCTTAGCTCGTCACTTTTAGTATAGTGCTTATATAGGGTCGTAAGGTAAGCGATCTAAACCATCGCTTATACTTTCGAACCCGACCCATTTGGTCGATCATTAGGATCCGACCAAACATAATAGGTGACCATAGCTATAACCTTCTGAGGTTATACCTTGTGGTCACGATGTTAGGCGTTCCAAACGCGTTCTACGCGAACGACGCGTTAAGGTAGCATAAGCTATCTAAACGGGTCGTAATGGGTCGCAAGCACTTAGGTTAGGTTTCATTTTAGTATGTAGGCTTTGTCAAACCATATTTCACGAGTCTCTATACGCGTTTGGTTTACGAACCCGCATACTATCCGATCCTTCCGATTTTGGTCCGGTATATTAACATTGCTACCTATTAGGTGCCGTTTGATATTCCGTGATCACTAGCATTGTGTGATTATTACACAAGAACTTCAAAGCAATCTCAGGTGAGTACATTGAACCCCATCTTTTACTGTTTTCTAAACTGTTTTGGGGTGAAACACATGTGCCTACTTGTTACTTTCATGCTTTCCTTTTTTCACATCATATATCTGCTATGTTCGTTAGTACATTATAGTACATGACTTCATTATATTTCATGCTATGTATGCCCATTGTGTGCGTACTTAGTACATTGTTTTAGATTACATTTCTGCTATGTATGTTGACTGAGCATGCTAGCACATTGATTTACATGACTTTTATGCTATGTATGCCCATTGTGTGCGTACTTAGTACATCATTTTACACTACATTTTATGCTATGTATGCCCATTGTGTGCGTACTTAGTGCAATTATTCATTACATGCCTACATTTCGGTATGACATTTGGTTTGTTTAACATGGAACAATACATTCATTAACATTAGCTACGTCATTCGTTAGTAGGTAGTGGTACCATAGGAATTGACAACTCCCGTTCCTGAAATCCTGGGTTTGTTTGGATTGGAAGGAATGACCGAATTCGATATACATAACTTAGATAAACCTTTAATTTGTTTAAGGGTTTATCGCCACAGTCTCAAGGCTTGGATGTATGCATTTTCACAATACCGCATAAATGTTTGTATCAGTATAGCATGCATTGTTCCACAAAACATGACGTTGATTTAAACCATGTTTTACTTCAATACCTTGTTTTGTGCATTTTACATATGGTTTAGTTGATACATCTCACTTACCATACAAGATATATTTTGGGTACACATTACATGATCTACATTAAACATAAACATTTTGACATTGATATACATACTTGGTGGTTTACATTGAACATAGACATTTCGATATTGTTTACACAATAACACTTGACAATTGGTTTATACATGAACAATTTACATGGTGGTTGGTTTGGGTAAATGATTCGAGTAACGGGTGTAATACGATACAAGCATGGTGGATACGCCGCTAGTACTTCCTATATATAAGTGTTTGTATAATATTACATATCGTAGCGTTATCTAAATCATCTCAGTTTAGACATATTACGTTTTACACAAAAAACATATTCTTCACAAGACGATATTTTTTCAAACAGCTTATCTTATACAAACTCATTTTACTAGGTTATTCATTTAACCTTACACTTCATTTATACATATCATCTGATCTTATCGATTTTCATACGATTTACAAAACAAAACAAACTACAAGGTTCATGACTGACTGTTATTAAACATTTTCTTTAAACTCAAGTCATGAATCTCATTTTCACAAAACCTATGTATCTCACAGGCATTTTTATGCTGACGTACCCTACTTACACATGTGTTTTCAGGAGCTATCGCTTAGGATGATGATTGTGACACTAGGGCGGACCTGTGCCTTAGAGACTAAAAATGAAGATAGACTAGTTTAATCATGTTATGAACTCTGTATTTCCTGTTTTGAAACGATGTAACACTCGTGTTTAATAAATAAAATGAAACTTCAATTTCCATGGTTATGAAACAATTAATTCTGTCCCAACACTCCCCGGCGTTTCCGTCGCGGTTGCATGTTATACGCGGCCGGGGTGTGACAGAAGAGTTGGTATCAGAGCCAATGGTTATAGGGAATTAGCTTATTAGTAATGCTTTGACCTAGACTATAACTTTCTAGGACCCTAACACAAGTTATCTTGTGTTTAGATTTTAAAACATGCACTTCACATATCCTTAGGTGATAACCACAACGAGAACTTCGATTCCAAATCCGCTTTGAAAATTAATCATCTGTTCTAGGATGATTGATTACTAGGTTTTGAACCCTCTGTTATAAGGTTTTGAACCCCTTTGAATTTTCAAAAATCTCGTCAAGGTTTTCGGGTTTTAATAGTGTGAACACGTGCGAACTGGAAGAGTGAATGCCTGTACCCTGGGTTTTCTGTCTAAGGCTAGAGTGTTCATACAAATCCACATAATCGGACCAGTCACTCTTACCTGGGAACTCTTGGGGTGAGTGTTCACTTATAGGAGAACATATCTTCACGATACATTATTTTTGACCCATTTACTTTGACTAGACATTTCGTGTCGCTTGTTTGCTTTGCGATGCGTAACCACCATCTTTGCTTTTGTTGATTGTGTTTCATTTCATCCTCTTCATCCAATCATCTCACTCGTTTCCTTTCATGTTTTCCTCTTTTAGAATGCCTCCTCGACGCGAAAGCCAGATAGCTACTGCCGAGCTGGCAGAAATTATTGCGCAGCAGATGGCTGCTCAATTCCCAAATCTCTTTGCTCAATGGAACCAAGCCAACAACAACAATGCTCCATGCAATTTTAAGAATTTTAACTCGGCTAAACCACTCAAGTTTAGTGGTTCTGAGGGAGCCACTGGGCTTCTTCAATGGTTCGAGAGCATTGAGAATACTTTTTGCCACGTTCAGTGTCCGAATAATCGCAAGGTCGAGTTATCTTCGAGCTTGTTTCAGAAGAGGGCTCTCACATGGTGGAATGGGGTAATGAGAGACCGTGGTGTAGAAGTTGCTCTAGCACAGACATGGGCTGAGCTAAGAGCTCTTATGATGAGGGAGGTTTGTCCTCGTCATGAACAACGAGCGTTGGAGAAGGAGTTTGATGATTTGAAACAAGATAGTGGCGAGCACAGGGCATATACTGATAGGTTTGAGGAGTTGAGTCTGCTTTGCTCGACTATGGTTGCCCCACTCGACAAGGCCATTGAAAGGTACATCGACGGCCTTCCTGACTCGGTACAAGACATCATTACTGGTAGCAACACTACCACACTCCGTCAGGAAATCGAGTTATCAGCGACATTGACTGAGTCACAGATTCGAAAGAATAAATTACACAGGAAGGGTGACAAGGGCAAGAAACAGTCGTCTGACAAGGAAGATAGCAAGAAAGGTCAAAACAAGAATGGAAAGGATTCTGGTTCATTGAAAAGGGCAAAGAAGCGTAAGGCTTCCCAAAACTATGCTGTCACTGCCCAAGCTAACCAGGCAGCTCCCAACCAACCGCACAGCCTCCAGCAAAGAAGCCCTATTCAGGAAGTGCACCTTTGTGCAATCGATGCAACAGTCACCATCAGCCGCAACATCAGTGCCGTTTCTGTACTAACTGTGCGAAGTCAGGTCATCTTGCCGATGTTTGTCGGTTTGCTCAAAATCGCGCAGTTCAGAACCCTGCTCAACAAGTTGCTCAGCCTCCTGCTCAGCAACAGGGTCAAGCTGCACGACCACAATACCCACCAGGTACTTGTTATAACTGTGGGGATCTGACCCACTACAGAAACCGGTGCCCAAGGCTAGCAAACCAGAACCAGAATCACAATCAGGCTCAGGCTCGAGGGCGAGTCTTCAACATGAACGCACAAGAGGCACAAGCAGATGATAATGTGGTGAACGGTACGTTCTTTATTAATAATCAACCGGCATCTGTTCTTTTTGATTCGGGTGCCGACAAGAGTTTTGTGTCATTGTCTTTTGAGCCAATGCTTCGCGTGTCTAGAACGAAACTAGGTAAACCATTGACAGTAGAACTGGCTAGTGGTGAACCCATTGTTCTTGATTTTGTTCTCCGCAACTGCCGGTTGAACCTTTACAACCATCTTTTTCCTATTAACCTCACGCCTATGCAACTTGGAAGCTTCGACGTTATTGTGGGTATGGATTGGTTATCTAAGCATCGCGCAGAGATAGTTTGTTCTGAGAAGATTGTTCGTGTGCCGCTGTCAACAGGCGAGATCCTACAGGTTCGTGGTGAGAAGCCTGCCGGTGGCCTCAAACTCATGTCTTGTTTTTAAGCTCGGAAGTATCTGCGAAAGAAGTATGTGGCATTTTTGGCCCATGTTGTAGCAGATAAGGGCAAAGGTAAGCCTATTCAAGATATTCCTGTCGTTCGGGATTATTCAGAGGTTTTCCCTGAAGAGTTACCTTGTCTACCCCCAGCACGCCAAGTCGAGTTCCGTATTGATCTCGTACCTGGTGCAAATCCCATTGCCAGAGCTCCATATCGCCTTGCACCATCTGAGATGCAAGAGTTGTCTAAGCAACTTCAGGAACTCTCCGACAAAGGTTTTATTCGTCCTAGCTTTTCACCTTGGGGTGCTCCCGTTCTTTTTGTCAAGAAGAAGGATGGATCTTTTAGGATGTGTATCGATTATCGTGAGCTTAACAAGCTTAGCATCAAGAATCGATATCCCCTACCTCGCATTGATGATCTCTTTGATCAATTGCAAGGCACTTCTTATTTTTCAAAGATTGATCTGCGATCTGGATATCATCAACTCCGTGTGCATGAAGAAGACATTCCCAAGACAGCGTTCCGTACTCGTTATGGGCATTATGAGTTCACAGTCATGCCATTCGGTTTGACTAATGCTCCTGCTGTTTTCATGGACTTGATGAATAGGGTCTGCAAGCCTTATTTGGATAAGTTCATCATCGTTTTCATTGATGACATCTTGATTTATTCTAAGACGTGAGCTGATCATGAGCAACATCTTCGTCTTACTTTGGAACTCCTAAAGAAAGAGCAACTTTTCGCCAAATTCTCCAAGTTTGAATTCTGGCTTAAAGAAGTTCAATTCTTAGGACATATTGTCAGCGAACAAGGTATTCATGTAGATCCCTCCAAGATCAGTGCGATTAAGGATTGGGATACACCTACTACTCCTACTGAAGTTCGTTCTTTTCTTGGTTTAGCGGGTTATTACCGCCGCTTCATTGAGAACTTCTCAAAGATTGCAGTTCCTCTAACTGCTCTAACTCAGAAGAACAAGCCATTTGATTGGGGAGTCAAACAAGAGGAAGCGTTTCTGACTTTGAAACAAAAGCTTTGCGACGCGCCTGTCCAAACATTGCCTGAGGGCAATGATGATTTCGTCGTTTATTGTGACGCATCTAAATTAGGTCTTGGCTGCGTCCTGATGCAAAGAAACAAAGTCATAGCATACGCATCAAGGCAGTTGAAGATACATGAGAAGAACTACACCACTCATGATCTTGAGTTGGGTGTAGTTGTCTTCGCTCTTAAGATCTGGAGACACTATTTGTACGGTACAAAATGTGTGTTTTTCACGGACCACAAGAGTCTTCAGCATATCTTCAATCAGAAAGAGCTCAACATGAGGCAACGACGTTGGGTTGAACTTCTAAACGACTATGACTGCGAAATTCGCTACCATCCTAGTAAGGCGAATGTCGTAGCCAATGCTTTAAGTCGTAAGGAACGTACTAAGCTTCATTGTGTACGTGTCCAATCTGTTATACAAGCTCAATCCGATATCCAAGCCCGTATTTCTCAGGCTCAACAATCTTGTGTTTCACAAGGTTTGATGGATAAGGAATTTCTTTATCACATAACACCTGCTCTAGAACCGAAGGACAATGGATCATATTACTTCATGGACCGCTTGTGTGTCCCAAGCCAAGATAATCTTCGTACCCTGCTTATGGATGAAGCCCATAAGTCTCTTTATTCTATTCATCCTGGCTCAGATAAGATGTATAAGGATCTTCGTATTCAGTATTGGTGGCTTGGTGTGAAGAAAGACATTGCCTTATATGTATCAAAATGCCTTACTTGTCTTAAGGTTAAGGCTGAACATCATCGTCCTTCCAGTTTATTGGAGCAACCAGAGATCCCAGTTTGGAAATGGGAAAACATTACTATGGATCTCATTACCAAACTCCTGCGCACAAAGAAAGGTCACGATGCCATCTGGGTAGTTGTTGATCGTCTTACAAAATCAGCGCATTTCTTGCCAATCCGTGAGGATTTTTCGGCGGACAAACTTGCTCAAATCTACGTGGATGAAATTGTAGCTCGACATGGTGTTCCTTTGAACATCATTTCTGACAGAGATGCTCGTTTCACTTCTCATTTTTGGAGAACCATGCAATCTGCTATGGGGTCCTAACTTAATCTGAGCACAGCTTATCATCCACAAACGGATGGTTAGTCTGAAAGAACAATCCAGACACTAGAGGATATGCTTAGAGCTTGTGTGATCGATTTTGGTGGTAGTTGGGATTCACATCTTCCATTGATTGAATTCTCCTACAACAACAGTTATCACTCCAGCATCAACATGGCTCCTTTCGAGGCTCTCTATGGTCGAAAATGTCGTTCACCAGTCTGCTGGAATGAGATTGGCGAGGCTCAACTTACTGGACCTGCCCTCATTTTAGAGACAACAAATAAGGTAAATAAAGTTCGTGATAACCTTCAGACAGCTAGAAGCCGTCAAAAGAGTTACGCGGACCTAAAACGCAAGCCCTTGGATTTTCAAGTCGGTGATCGTGTATTACTTAAGGTCTCACCTTGGAAAGGTGTGATCAGATTTGGAAAGAAAGGAAAACTTGCACCTAGATACGTTGGACCATTCAAGATCGTCGAAAGAATCGGTAAGGTAGCCTACAAACTTGAGTTACCTCCTGAACTTGGAAATGTTCATCCAACCTTTCACGTGTCCAATCTCAAGAGGTGTTTAGCTGATGAGAACCTCCACATACCGCTTGACGAAATTCGTGTTGATAAAACACTGAAATTTGTTGAGAAACCGGTGGAAATCATGGAACGTGAAGTCAAGTGGTTTAAACGCAAACACATTCCTTTGGTCAAGGTTCGCTGGGAATCTAAACGTGGACCCGAGTTTACTTGGGAACGTGAAGATCAAATGAAGGCAAAATATCCGCATCTTTTTCCACGAGTTTCCTCTAAATAAATTTCGGGACGAAATTTCTACAAGTAGGGGAGACTGTAACATTTGTGCTCGAAATCATTATGAACAGTTCAATCATCAATAAAACAATGTTATTTGATCCCAATGTTTGTTTGGTTGTGTTTTACATTTTTCATGTTTTGACTTTTGTTCGATTTTAAACTCTACATCGCTTTCTTGAGAACTATACGCAAACTTGTGCGTAAACGTACTCAGTTTAAAGCGACAAATACTCTGGAACATCAACATATACTCAACATACCTTAAATAACCTTTACATAACTTAGAAATAAGTTTTGAAGGCTTTGGTATAGCAAAAACAAGTTAATTCGCTTACAGGGACTAAACTTGACAAACTGCGAAAGTATGCCAATTTGAACTGTAACAAATATTTCGGAACATGTCCATAAGTTAAACATACCATAAATATCCTTTACATAGCTTAGAAATAAGCTTTGAGGGGTTTGGTAGGCTAAAACAAACTTTTGGGTCATTCAGGGGCTAAAAGTGTCAAAAAGTGCACAAGTTTGCACTTTCGCGCATAACTTACGTTCTGAATACATCCAGACATCCAAAAATTTATGTAAGCATTATAATATTATGCCTTAGTGTTTGGCATGAGAAAAATCCATTCGTCGCGTCATTTGGATCGTTTTTCGCGCTTATGCGCATTCCGTCGTAATTAACCGAATATCGCAATCGTACAGCCAAACGAACCAACATCCGACATATTTTTGAGCATGTTTCATGTCCACAATGTTTAGGCATCATTTTAGGGCCTTAAAGTTGGCTTTACGGGCCTTAGAAGTGTCGGAAATGGCTTAAAAATGCAACAGGGACCAAAACTGCTAATTCTGAAAGTTTGTGCAGATCAGACATAGCCAGGCGGCCCCCCTGAGTTTTGTCTGCATCCTAACGCGGGCCGCGTGGCCCCTGCAGATGCATAAAGTTGTTTTTCTTGCAAAACTTGGCCTTTCAAACCCTCCAAAGGGCAATGCCCTTTCACAATCTGTAGAGTTAAGGTCATTATAAGCCACCACAACATCTTGACAAGTGTACGCATAAGATCGTGGCACGATATTCAAGAAACGATCCTAACGGCTTTACTTTTCCTATAAATACCCCCCCCCCATTTGTGTTAAAACCCACAAAACTGATCAAAGAGCTTTAAGTTGATGCCATTGCTTCATACCTGAGCTCCTGGATCAAGTTTAGCTTTCGGGGACCCTTCATAAGTGTTCTTTCGTTCTTTTAATCGCTTTCTAGTGCTAAAGTCAAACTTTGTTTGACTTTCTGCGTTGACCAGCCTATGGTCAACACGAAGTTCATTGGAACTTCATAACGTGAGCGTGATCACGATGGTTATAGTCCATGGCGACTATACCTACTGATTACCACGTTATCTAGGCTCAGTAACGAGTCGTAGTTTCGGCCAAAATGCGCATTCTTGCGTATTTTGTAACCAAACTACTCGTAAGCATCAAAGCCTTTTGTTTTGATGCCAAACCTGTTTTCTAAACTTAGTTAAGCATGTTCTAACATGCTTAGCTCGTCACTTTTAGTATAGTGCTTATATAGGGTCGTAAGGTAAGCGATCTAAACCAACGCTTATACTTTCAAACCCGACTCATTTGGTCGATCATTAGGATCCGACCAAACACATTAGGTGACCATAGCTGTAACCTTCCGAGGTTATACCTTGTGGTCACGATGTTAGGCGTTCCAAACGCGTTCTACGCGAACGACGCGTTAAGGTAGCATAAGCTACCTAAACGGGTCGTAATGGGTCGCAAGCACTTAGGTTAGGTTTCATTTTAGTATGTAGGCTTTGTTAAACCATATTTCACGAGTCTCCATACTCGTTTGGTTTACGAACCCGCATACTATCCGATCCTTCCGATTTTGGTCCGGTATATTAACATAGCTACATATTAGGTGCCGTTTGATATTCCGTGATCACTAGCATTGTGTGATTATTACACAAGAACTTTAAAGCAATCTCAGGTGAGTACATTGAACCCCATCTTTTACTGTTTTCTAAACTGTTTTGGGGTGAAACACATGTGCCTACTTGTTACTTTCATGCTTTCCATGTTTTCACATCATATACCTGCTATGTTCGTTAGTACATTATAGTACATGATTTCATTACATTTCATGCTATGTATGCCCATTGTGTGCGTACTTAGTACATTGTTTTACATTACATTTCTGCTATGTATGTTGACTGAGCATGCTAGCACATTGATTTACATGACTTTTATGCTATGTATGCCCATTGTGTGCGTACTTAGTACATTATTTTACACTACATTTTATGCTATGTATGCCCATTGTGTGCGTACTTAGTGCAATTATTCATTACATGCCTACATTTCGGTATGACATTTGGGTTGTTTAACATGGAACAATACATTCATTAACAATAGCTACGCCATTCGTTAGTAGGTAGTGGTACCATAGGAATTGACAACTCCCGTTCCTGAAATCCTGGGTTTGTTTGGATTGGAAGGAATGACCGAATTCGATATACATAACTTAGATAAACCTTTAATTTGTTTAAGGGTTTATCGCCACAGTCTCAAGGCTTGGATGTATGCATTTTCACAATACCGCATAAATGTTTGTATCGGTATAGCATGCATTGTTCCACAAAACATGACGTTGATTTAAACCATGTTTTACTTCAATACCTTGTTTTGTGCATTTTACATATGGTTTAGTTGATACATCTCACTTACCATACAAGATATATTTTGGGTACACATTACATGATCTACATTAAACATAAACATTTTGACATTGATATACATACTTGGTGGTTTACATTGAACATAGACATTTCGATATGGTTTACATAATAACACTTGACAATTGGTTTATACATGAACAATTTACATGGTGGTTGGTTTGGGTAAATGATTCGAGTAACGAAACGGGTGTAATACGATACAAGCATGGTGGATACGCCGCTGGTACTTCCTATATATAAGTGTTTGTATAATATTACATATCGTAGCGTTATCTAAATCATCTCAGTTTAGACATATTACGTTTTACACAAAAAAAAAATATTCTTCACAAGACGTTATTTTTACAAACAACTTATCTTATACAAACTCATTTTACTAGGTTATTCATTTAACCTTACACTTCATTTATACATATCATCTGATCTTATCGATTTTCATACGATTTACAAAACAAAACAAACTTCAAGGTTCATGACTGACTATTATTAAACATTTTCTTTAAACTCAAGTCATGAATCCCATTTTCACAAAACCTATGTATCTCACAGGCATTTTTATGCTGACGTACCCTACTTTCCTGTTTTGAAATGATGTAACACTCGTGTTTAATAAATAAAAGGAAACTTCAATTTCCATGGTTATGAAACAATTAATTCTGTCCCAACACTCCCCGGCGTTTCCGCCGCAGTTGCATGTTATACGCGGCCGGGGTGTGGCAGGAAGTCCAAGGGGAGAATATTCCTAATGCGGCATATCAAACGCAGTATGGCCATACGACTTTGTATTCCATGACCTTTGGGGTAATCAACCCATTAACAGCTTTACGGATCACATGAATCGACCGTGTTTTGATGACGTTTTGAATCACTGCCAGGGAAAAGGAACACCACGAACGGCACCTAAATTTGTCCTGGAGCTCCTAGGGGAGGAGCAACTTCACGTGAAGCCTACCTAAGTGTGACTTCAGGATTTGGGGGGTACACTTTCTTGGTCACGTAGTCAATAAAGTGGGAATACATGTGGATCTTGCTAAGATCCATTTTATTAGATATTGGTCGGCACTAAAGTCCTTCAGTGATAAAGCAATTTCTTGGTTTTGCTAGTTACTAACACGGATTCATCGTGGGATTTTTGAGAACTGCGCAGGTTTAATCTCTATAGCACAGCAGGGTGCTGTGTGTTCATGGGAGACAAACAGGAGGGCATCTTTTCAGCTTTTGACAGTCAACTCTATAATGCATTGAGCATCGTATTTACCCGAGGGTGCGGGTGATCTAGCGGTATACTATGATGGTTCGAATCGGAGACCCAGTTACACGCCGATGCAACACGAGAAGACGATGACGTACGTAGTGGATTTACGAAGGAGAATTGCATGAGTCTCGACCTGCAGTGGAAATCGTGGTCTTTGGATTTAAGTTGGAGGCATTACTTGGACGGTACCAAATGCACTACTTAGACCGATCACAAGGGGCCTCCTATGTACCTTTGTTTTGAGAGAGCTAATTATGTGATGGCATCGCTGGATGAAACTCCCAAGCGAATACGACTTTGGAACCTAAACGCGTATGAGCTTGCAACTCACAATCGACCCTAGCCTACCGATCGGATTCGCCCTGTTTACATCGAAGCACTGAAGGAAGAGAATTTTCAAGTTGAGTCTATGCGGGGCATGGAGGAGCAACTTTTGGCAAGTCGGACGATATTCGCTACCTCATGGAACGAATATGGATCCCACCATACGGCAATCGTAGGGAACTTGTGTTGAGCAAAGCACGCCAGCCTCGTTATTCTAGTCGCCTGGATTTTGATAGGAGATATTAGGATCTATAAACATGGTACTGGCAACCAGGCATGAAGGTTCATATAGCAATGTACGTGAACGATGTTTGACTTGTGTGAAAGACAAGATGGAATATCAAGAACCTTCTAGTTTGTGTCAGCAACCAGAAGCACCCATTTGGTAATGAGAACAGACTGCCACGGATTTTATCATTGGACTATCTAAAACCCAGAACGGAAGCAATATTACCTGGTGATCGTTGATTGTCTCATGTAACCAGTACACTCTCTTGCAATCAAGGAAACTGATGAGTCTTCACAAGCTTGTGAATATTCCTCTAAGAGAGGCGGCTTCTTAGGCACGAGGTGCCAACTCCTGTTATCTCTGATTTTGATCTACACCTGATGTATGACAGGCAATACATGACACTCTAAGCTCACATCTAGACATGGGAATTACTTATCACAATAGGGCAAATGGACAGAGTAAATGGACCATCCTGACACTCGAAGACATGCTATGAGCATGTGTGTGATAGACTTCAGTAAACTGGAAGGACACTTATCTTTGGTTGAGTTCTACTGCAGCAATTACCATTGTATGGACGATAACGCCGAACTCCTTGATGGACTAAGGTGGGTGGCAACTTAATCATAGTTCCAGGACTTGTACTCGAAAATCTTGGAAAGACTGCTTAGATCGGGAATCGTTTGGCGGCAACGCATGACCGCCAGGAAAGCTAATAAGTCTAGAAAACACTGGGAGCTCACTGCAGGCAAGCGAGTTATGTTGAATCTTTCACCCTGGGAGGGTGTGGTACCCCTTGGGAAGCGTGGCAAGCTTAACTTACGTTACGTTGGGCCATTCAAAATTCTAGAAAGAACCAGGGATATGGCCTACAAGCTCGAGTTACCCGACGAATTAAGTAACGTGCACAATGTCATTTATGTCCCGAATATAAGGCAGTGTTGTCCGATGAAACATTTGTGACGCCTTCATTAGACAAGTTGCAGTTGTTGAGGAGTCTATCGAAAGCATGGACGAGGAAGCCAATGTTTGTTAACATAGTCGAATTCAAATCGTGAGAGCTCGTTGGAACTCAAGACGTGGACCGGAGTTCACATGAGAACGCAGTGATCGGAGGAAGCTCTAGGATCCTCAGTTGTCCAAACGGTGGTATCAACCTTTGATATCATTGGCGAATTTCGGGGAGAAATTCTCTTTCAAGTTGGGAATGACGTGGCACCCGTGAAAAATCCACTGTCATTCTGATTTAACACTGTGCTGCTTTGGGTTACCTATCAAATTTCAGGACGAAATTTCTTTGAACTTGTGGATAATGTGACACCTCGGGTTTCCCCGCGTGATTTCATCCTTATGTTATAATTAATCTTTACTATGTGAAATAGGTACAAACTTTGTGAATCTAATGCTACGTGATTTTACGTGCTATGTGGCTTACACGTTTGTTTTGTGGACTTTCGTGAAACTACTTGTGAATTTACGTGCTATGTGGCTTACACGTTTGTTTTGTGGACTTTCGTGAAACTGCTTGTATCTACGTATGGTAATGGAGCCTATGTATACATGTAGAAGCGTATCGCTTGACTTTGTCTAAATTTCGAGGACGAAATTCGAGTAACGTGGGGAGAATGTGATAACCTGTACTCTAGTCGCCAGTAAAACTATTATTATTATTATTATTATTATTATTATTATTATTATTATTATTATTATTATTATTATTATTATTATTATTATTATTATTATTATTATTATTATTATTATTATTATTATTATTATTATTATTATTATTATTATTATTATTATTATTATTATTATTATTAGAGTAAACTTCAATTTTCGTCCTTATGGTTTGCAAATTTTAACACTTCCAGTCCAATAGTTTAAACATTACATTTATCATCCATTAGTTTCTTATTTTAACAGTTTTAGTCCATGAGTTTCTTGATTTTAACAGTTTCAGTCCATTAGTTTCCTGATTTTAACAGTTTCAGTCCACACCACTGACACTGGTGTGGACTGAAATTGTTAAAATCAGGAAACTAATGGACTGAAACTGTTAAAATCAGGAAACTAATGGATGATAAATGTAATTTATAAACTATTGGATTGAAAGTGTTAAAATCAGCAAACCACAGGGACGAAAATTGACGTTTACTCTTATTATTATTATTATTATTATTATTATTATTATTATTATTATTATTATTATTATTATTATTATTATTATTATTATTATTATTATTATTATTATTATTATTATTATTACTATTACTATTACTATTATTATTAGTTGCGAAATAATATTAATCCGCGACGAGAGGTTCATTCACTTAATTAAACCCGAACCAGTCTATTTGAACGGGACGCAAAATCGCTCAATGGGTTCACGCACTTAGGCTAGGCCCAACCCAACTAACCGAAAACCCTACACTATATAAGCTTCTTATGTCCTTCTCACCCATCACTCTCACAAACCTTTAAACCCTAAGTGCTTGTGTAGTGGGGCGCTATATGCCATCATAAAGCCCCTATAAAGCCCCAAACACCACTACAGGGGGCTTTATGAGATAAAAGATGGTGGGTGGCGCTATATATATAGCGCTTGATGGGGGGGGGAGGATTTCAAAAATGGACCAATAAAAAAAAGCTAGTGTTTTTTAATTAATTAATAAAATTTAAAATTAATAATTAGGTAATGATAGGTAGGGGCTTTATGACTACGGTCTCTAGTGATATTACGCCCCATAAAGCCCCTGTGTGACGTGGCACGACATGTGTCGCATAACGCCCCACAAGGGGCTTTATGACTACGGATGGCCTAAAAACATCAACAGCCGCACAACACTCCTGCACCCCTCGTCCCTCTTTTGTGCGACCAGAGAAACCCGACCACCGGAGCCGATTCCGGCGAGCTCCGACGGCTCCTTCTACCGACGACACACACACACTCCCCTGTCTTAATCGATGACTTCATCATCAAATAAGAAGTAGAAACAGTCGAAGAGAGAGAGAGAAAGAGACGAAGAAAGGTGGAGCCGGAGCCGATTCCGGCGAGCTGCGGCGGCGGAAGACAGCAGCACCGCCATCTGCAGTGGCGGTAGTATTTGTCCGATGATAAAGACTGGAGGCGGTTGATGGTGGCGGTTCAAGACCGAGGAGACATAAACAAAGGGGGGCAGCGACTGAGGTTACAATGATGATTGGTGGTGGTTCTCCGACGAACCAGTAGCGCCGACGCCGGAAACGATGACGACAGTAGATAGTTTGTTCATCGTGTGAGTTAGTTGGCCAGTAATGTGTAACCTTTGAATGTTTATATTTATTTTGGATCTTGGTTGAAAAGTTCATGTATAATAACTGTTTGATAAACATAAGGTTTGAAAGTGTGTATTAGAACAAATTAGGTTTATTGATGTAATATAAATGGTGCTTATTGATTAACGAGATTTGAGGATCTCTATAAAAGGGCATGGCTGTGATTGATTAGTGAATTAAAGTATGAATTATGTGGGTTGATTGTTTCGATATCTAAGAACTATTGAATGAGGACTCATAATAGAAGTTTCATAGTATAGGGGTAAAACATAGATGGCTATCATGTGAGCTGATGGCCTTTTGTGGTTAAAGTGTTTAATTGCAACATGGTTTTCACTCATAAGGTTGATAGTGTTTGATCGTGTGTGTTGACAACGTTCTACTTCATTTTGATTCTTGATTTAGAAATGAATGAATGACCAATAATAGGGTGCTTGTTTTGTGACAATTGCTTAGGTAGAATTTGACCATATGCTATCAATTATTTAAATTTCGAATGATATTAAAAAAAAACATGATACTGCTTTAATTTCTAATGGGTAGAAAAGTACACAACTTGTGGTTTCTAATTTTTAAGGTTTTAGATGATTGAGTACAAACTGTTTTATTGGAAAATAATACTGTGTTATTTAGCATAAACCTTTACACGTGGCCATATGTTGGATATGTAATATGTGATACCTGGCATGCTATTTGTTAGTTATGTGTACTAATATATGAAATACGTGCATACGAAACCCTGACTAATATTGATAACCATACCAGGGTATGGTTGACCAACTTTGAATGGGTAACGAAACATACCGGGCAATCTAAGGTGAGTTCATTACTTTTGAGCATGCGTCCCGGTGGTTGGGACAGTCAGTGGGTATCCCGGGGAGGGATAAGTCTTTTGGGTAAAACTGGGATGTTGGATAATATTCTCACCCTATCACTTTTAAGTCCCATCTTTTTTTACGTGGGAGGTAACGGGGTATTGGTTAGTAGCGCTACTTAGGTTTGGCACCCTCACCACGTACCGGTGAGGACGGGTGTGAACTAATGACCGAGTCATGCCTAGTGTTTTGATAGGAGCACTAGGGAACGGGCAAAACATATATCAGGAGCCGTCTTGTTCAGTATCGAGATATTATCAACATTACTTTCGGAATTGTAATCAATGAACGGAACTAAACACTTGGTAACTAACGTTTTCGTAAAACTATGAACTCACCAGCGTTGTCTGATACACGTGTGTGCATGCTCGCAGGTTATAGGTATGTGTGGATGTGGAACTTGCTGTCTGGGATGCTTGAGCGGTCATGGGTCGTAAAGCATGGGATCGCAAGATGAGTCTAATAGTTTTTGTTCATACGGTTTATGTAACATTTAACAAATGATTTATGCTTCCGCTGAATACGATGAGTTATGCTTTATGTAATGTAATACTCTACTTTAATAAATGAAAGTTTTTATTTAAATCATGTATGAGTTCAATGTGATTGGTGGCAAGATCCTGGTACGTCACACGCCTCGTGGAGGTTCCCGCACTTGTTATTTTGGGGGTGTGACACGAAGAGAAGCGAGAAAGGTATAGACCAGCTCAAGGACGTTCGTGCAAGCACCTAACATTCTACACGTTTCGCTAGGCGTTCAGATGTGTGTTCAGATAATACTCGATAGCATCGAGATTTGTAAGGATTCAGAAAGGAGTGGAAAGATCATGTTCGAGATTAGGAGACAATCACTGCTGTGACTCCTATGGACGGTTGTGTTTCACATCGATCAAGTAACGGAACGAAAACCCTTTTTCACTTGTTAAGTCTCACTGGGACTCGCATGTACCCCACATTATTATTATGTGTGCACCCACAATAATATTGTGATTTGCATGCTCATCTCAGTTCTTCCTAAGTCATGTCGAATGGTTCCTCAAACTCAGATATCAAACGGTGGTTATCACAACATCAAGGTCACGAGAATCCAAGGGCTACGACACACTAACAACACATCATAATGTAAACAAGCAATTCATGTAATTATGATATAGTGATGAGTGTGTGTCCGTTTGCTACATCGTAAACAGGTGTACACTAGTCATGCAACGTATACAACATGTGAAAAAAAAGACGAACCTTGCAATCTAGAGTGAGTGTCATGGTCGTATTCTCGTTTTCAAAACTGTTCGGTTATAGTCTGGTTTTATAAAAACATTTTTAAAACGAAGTTCACTATAACCAGTGGCTCTGATACCAAACTATCACACCCCTAAAATACCACCTAGGGAATGTCCCTGTTAGGCGTGTGACGTACCAACAATGAGCCACTAATTACATTGAACCCATACACGTCTCAAAATAAAATCCCCAATTATTAATGAGAATACCATTCACGAGTTTAAATGAAAACCAATATGTTCAGTGGAAGCGAATAGTAAACCAAAGTTAAACTGTTTCAGAACCAATGTAAAAAGCCAATAAGTCAATCACATGAATCCCTCCAGTCGACCCATGACCACTCCAGCTACACCAGATAGCAAGTTCCAATCCAAGACATCTAACGACCCGCGAGCATGCAACAAGTGTATCAGACAACGCTGGTGAGTTCATAGTTTTACGAAAACGTTGGTTACCAAGTGTGTACTTAATCCATTGAATTTAATTCCGAAAGTAATGTTGACAATATCTCGATACTGAACAAGACGGCTCCTGATGTATGGTTTGCCCGTTCCCCATTGCTCCTATCAAAACATTGGACATGACTGGGTCATTAGTTCACAACCGTCCTCCCCGGTACGGTGTGAGGGTGCCAAACCTAAGTAGCGCTACCAACTAATACACCGCTACCTCCCTGGTAACAAAAGATGGGACTTAAGAATGATAGGGTGAGATTATTATCCAACATCCCAGTTTTACCCAAAAGACTTATCCCTCCCTGGGATACCTAAAGACTGTCCCAACCACCGGGACGAATGCTTAAGAGATGAACTCACCTTTGGTTTGCTCAGTAAGACTAGTTATGTGTTCAGTTGCTTAAAACAATCCTAACATAGTTACCGATATCAATCAGACTCATGCACCAACAACCACTTATTAAAACAAGTTGTAAACATAGATTGATTATCTCATGGCACGTATGGCGTAACAATTCACGTAAGTTCATATCACATGTAGTTCATGTAACACATAATAAGTATTTAAATCACAAGTAATTACATATCGCAACCATAACCGACTAATAACATTCGACAGCTCGTTACATTATTCCAATTATTCCTCTAACATCTCATGTCAAACATACAAATGATGCGTGACTTCATGTACCATACGAGGCCCTTAAACCCGACGTGCGAGACCTAGGCCCAAACCCGTCCCGGCCTGCAAACCATGTGGGGTTTCTGTTTCAGCCCCCTGGACCACCCGGACTGGCCCAACATGCTTAATTTAATATGCGTGAGGGTGTGTGTTTGCGGCCCGGTTTCTAGGCGCGGCCCCAAGTTTAATCCAATTCGTGTGTGGCCCAACATTTATATGCGGCCCAATTTAATAAAACACTTCCTGAACCTACCATTTTACCTTAACAATCCAATTCATTTACTTAAATCCGAGTGACGTGTGGTCCGGCCCACCATAGTTACCCAACTTTCAGCATCATAATTATCCAACATGTTCTCCCACAATTATCGTTATCTTCCTAACTCCATATACCCTAATCCCCAATGATCATCGATAATTACACAAAATCATAGTGTTGTTTTCTTTAACATCATACCATCATAAATTACGATTTAGATCATCATATATATCAGCCAGCATTAATGGAGTTTAACATTAACAAGCATCATTTAAACATAACATTCACACACTACACTAACCATGAAATCGTAACATACTATCACGGATTACCGATTAACATTACTAGCAATTTCCTCCTATAAAATCATATCATAATCATAGATTAATCGTGTGCGTAAATCCCTAGTGTCAAGCCATAATATTACGGACCCAAATATCACGAAAAACATACACCAAAATATAATACGATCATGCATTCATCATAGGATCATGCTTAGCCTACACACACCCACATAATCACAGCGCCTAAAGTTCATGCATACATATCAACACGCCTCTCATACTATCAATACCAATCAAAAGATATTCTCATGCAATCAATATTAGCCAGAAGAGGTTTACCCGAGATGATCGATTGGAAGGGAAGGGGGGTCGTCTGCCGTCGCACAATCAGGGAAATCAAGATGCTAGAGGAACTCGAAAGAAAAAGCTTCACGAAGTGGATTGTTGCCGTCGGGTTCAAGAATTCTAGGGTTTCTTTTGTGCATCAGAACCATACTACGTATCCTAATAATATACGTACATAACTGGTTTCGGATTTAACAGATGCGGGCCAATTGTGAGAGTGGGCCGAAGCCAAACATAAGCCGGGCTACATAGCTATGTGCGCGAACAATAATCCCAACCCACTGGCCCACTTTCTGTCACACCCCTTTCTAAGGCGGAAGCACGAGGTGTGATCATGAAAGGTTTTCATTGCATACGATTGGTAAACATGCTACATGCTCATGAAAATAACTTCAAACACCATTACCATTACATAATGGAAAACATAGTTTAAGTGTTTACATCACGTGATAACACATTGTCTGAAAGTTTACAACTTTATTTAAAGATAAACACAGATGACATCCAAGAGCATGAGTAGGACCGCGCGCACATCCACTTTTAGTTACCTGAAATACATGTGAGTTTTGGAAAAACGTCAACATAATGTTGGTGTGAATTCATGCAGTTTTTGTAATGAACGTTGGTATACTTTGTATGAAAACATGGTATGTATTTCGTATAAATCAAGTATTTCTTAATCTCATGTAAGTCAAGTATATCTGTATCTTGTACAACTCAAGTAATCTTGTATAAATCAAGTAATCTTGTATGTATTAAGGTTGTTAATGGGTTGCAAGGCCATTAACATGTGACACGACATAGGAAGCAACCAAACCTTAGGCATTTTTCTAGTTGGCATATTCTGAGACACAAAAGCACTGCTTGGTACTCGTTCTCACCAAGAGTGTGGCTGCCCGAACCCGTTAGATCTAACATTTTATTCTGCGGTCTAGGTATATTGTTGATTAATGGTGCTTATGGTGCCCTATTCGTGACACGATTTCTCGTATCATGTATCATTTCTCGCATCATTTCTTGGTACTAGTTTTCACCAAGAGTGCTTCTTGTTTTTGTATCCATGATACCTTATGAAAACATTGTAATATTTGTAACCTGTATTTCACCCCCGAAGTTATTAAACTGAAAACAGTTAAAAGAAAAAGGGGAGCATGAACTCACAACTTTGCGTTCCTTGCGTCGTAAACTTCACCGGGTTTTGCTTGTAATGCGTCGTGACCTAAACATGTTTTATTATCGTTAGTCACTAGACTTGTATCGCACAAGCACAAGTCACTATCTTTTGTATATGTATTCTTGTGTTAAAAATAGTTTATATTTTTAACTATGCGTCTTACTTATATTATTTTCTCGAAAATAAATATAAGTATCTTGTATTTTTCACTTTGCACCCGAATTATGTATTTTGTCCGAAACTTCATTTCATGTTCATAACTTGTCTAAGTTATTTATTCTATCAAGTAATATATTTTCATAAATATACTTTTGTGACACCTGTGTCACTTCAGCCATCAAACAAATACCAAACCAATGAAATATTGTATTTCATACTTGGGATTTGTATAAACATGTGTATCATTTTGCACATATCAACTCTTGTTCGATTTCGGGCTCTAAATCGCTTTTCTTGAAGGTTATACACGCACTGATGCGTAAATATAACCAGTTTAATGCAACAAACACTCCGGAATAGTGACATAGGCTTAACATACCTCAAATAACCTTTACATAACTTAGAAATAAGTTTTGGAAGGTTTGATGTGCCGAAATCAAGTTTATTCGCTTACAGGGACTAAAATCGACAAACTGCGAAAGTATGCCGATTCGTACTGTAACGAACATTCCGGAACTTGACCATAAGTTAAACATACCCTAAATATCCTTGACATAGCTTAGAAATAGGCTTTGAGGTGTTCGATGTGCTAAAATAAACTTTTGGGACATTCAGGGACTAAAAGCGTCAAAAAATCCATAAGTTTGCATTTTCGCACATATCTTACGTTCTGAATACATCCGGACATCCAAAAATTTATGTAATCATTAAAATATTATGTTTTAGTGTTTGGCTTGACAAAAATCCATTCGTCGCGCAATTTGGATCGTTTTTGCGTCCGTTACGACTTCCGTCGTAATTAACCGAACAACGCAATCATACGGCCAAACGAACCGACATCCGAAATATTTTTGAGCATGTTTTGAGTTCCCTACACTTTAACTTCATTTTAGAACCTTGAATGAGGTTAACGGGGCTTAAACGTGCCAAAAATGGGCCAAAATGCAAGATTCTCAAGTGCAGGGGCTAAACTGTCAAATTTGAAAGTTGCTGGTCTGCAGACCAGCATACGGTCCGTAAGGAGAGGACCATACGGTCCGTAAGGCTTCCCCAGATCAGCAGAATGTTGTTTCCAACTTGATCCAGCTGTCCCTCACTTGTGCACATGGTTTTGAGCATTTCTAGGGGCTCCCCTGGTTTTGTAAATCAGTGGGCTTGATGTGTACGGCCTAGATTGAAGCTCGGATAACGAGGAACGATCTTAACGGCTCTACAAAATCTATAAATACCCCCTCCATGTTGCAATTCAAACCCACACCTTTGAATCTGAATTGGTTCTCTAAGTTGATGTGATTAATCACTTCATACCTGAGAATATTCGGATCAAAGCTTCCGTTCTTGGACCTTTTGTAAGTCCTCTTTCGTTCTTTTTGCATTTTTAGCACGAAAGTCAAACTGCGTTGACTTTCTGCATTGACCAGTTTATGGTCAACGCGAAGTTCGTTTGAACTTCATAAACGTGAGCGTAATCACGATGGTTATAGTCCCTAGTGACTATACCTACTGATTACCACGTTATCTAGGCTCAGTGACGAGTCGTAGTTTCGGCCAAAATGCGTTTTCTTGCGTATTTTGTAACCAAACTACTCTAGGGTATCAAAACCGTTTGTTTTGATACCAAACCTGTTTTCTAACTTAACTAAACATGTTCTAGCATGTTTAGCTCGTCGCTTTTAGATTTGTGCTTGTTTAGGGTCGTAAAGGTAAGCGATCTAATCAATCGCTTATACTTTCAAACCCGACCCATTTGGCCGATCTTTAGGATCCGACCATACACATTGGGTGACCATAGTTGTATAGGGAATAACCTTCCGAGGTTATACCTTATGGTCACGTCATTTAAGTAGTTGTATGATAAGTAGTTCTTATGCCTTAGGTAAATTACCAAAATGCCCTTTTTTGCACCAAAATTTATTTAAAGCATATGTAACCTAAATTTTGACAACTAGACTAATTAGGTAACTATATTAGACATGTTAAGGCATATTTTACTTGTCATAGGACTAGTTAAGGGGTCCGAACGCGTTTTACGCAAACGACGCGTTAAAGTAGCATAAGCTACCTAAAACGGGTCGTAATGGGTCGTAAGCACTTAGGTTAGGTTTCATTTTAGTATGTGGGCTTTGTTTAACCATATCATATGAGTTCCAATACTCATTTGGTTTACGAAACCTCATACTATCCGATCCCCCGATTTAGGTCCGGTTATTTATGTAGTTATCTATATAGGGTGCCGTTTGATTCCGTGATCCCTCTAGCTTTGCTTGGTTGTTGTTCAAGACTTCTAAGCACCATCAAGTGAGTACATAGTCCCCTCTTTTACTGTTTTTCAAACATTTTGGGGTGAAACACATGTGCCTACTTGTTACTTTCATGCTTTCCATGTTTTCATATCATATACTTGCTATGTTCATTAGTACACTATTAGTACATGATTTCATTATGTTTTTGCTATGTATGTCCATTGTGTGCATACTTAGTACATCGTTTTACATGACATTTTCATGCTATGTATGTTCATCATACTTAGTACATTTTCATTTCATCACATGTTTATATTTTGGTTATGACATTTGGTTTGTTTAAGTGGGACAATATACATTCATTAACTTTGATCACGCCGCTCGTTAGTAGGTAATGGTACCATAGGAATTGACAACTCCCGTTCCTAACATCCTGGGTATGTTTGGATGGAAGGAATCACCGAATTCGATTAAAACATTTAGACAGATAGACCTTTAAATTCGTTTAGGGGTTTATCACCACAGTCACAAGGCTTGGATGTATGCATTTTAACAATACCGCATAAATGTTCGTATTCAGTATAGCATGCATTTCCACAAAACATAACATTGATTTAAACCAAGTTTTACTTCAATACTTTGTTTTGTGCATTTTCACCTATGGTTTAGTTGATACATATATCACTTGCCGTACATGACATTTTGTTTACATATTTCATGATTGACATTTGACACAGACATTTTGGTATTGATATATACATTTTGACATAAACATTTTGACATGGTTTTCACAATGACATTTGACAATTGGTTTAGACATGGGCAAATTTACATTGGTGGTTTGTTTGGGTAAGTGACTTAAGTAACGAGACGTGTGTAATGTGATACAAGCATGGTGGATACGCCGCTGGTACTTCCTATATATAAGTTCTTGTACTATATTACACGTCGTAGCGTTATTTAAATCATTGAATTTGGATTTACACATATTTACACAAATTACATATTTTCCACAAGACATTGTTTTACAAACAACTTATTTTATACAAACTCATTTTTACTTGGTTATTCATTTAACCTTACACTACTCTTTTACATATCATCTATCTTATTATCGCTTTTCAAACGTTTTATAAAAGCAAACACTTAAACTGGATTCGTGACAAGTTTTCATTAAACATTTTCTTAAACCTAAGTCATGAATCCTATTTTCACAAAACCTATGTACTCGCCGGCATTTTTATGCTGATATATTTTCACATGTGTTTCAGGTACAATAGTTGATGAAATTTGATGATGATATTGATGCATGCTCACATAGGATTGGACGATGCCTTAGTGACATTAAAAGATGCAAGACTAGTTAAATTTTGTATTACTTCTTTGTTTGTTAAGACGTTGTAACTCTTTTAAATCAATAAAACAACATTTTTATTTTTTCCATGTGATATGAAACAATGATTCTGTTACAACACTCCCCGACGATTCCGCCATGTTTTGTTGTTTTACGTGGTCGGGGTGTGACAACTTTCTTGTATTTGTCTAAGCATGTTGTATGTGTATTTTGTATCTTCACTCCTTAGGAGTATTTAGTGTATTTTCAAGTCCTAATACACTATCATGTATAATACATACTACATACACTTAGCATAAAATTTGGTGATCAAATAATATATATATTTTTCTCAAAAATATACCTACTTAATATCACTTTTAACCTTGAAGAAATCAGCATTTCTTAACACAAAAATTAGGGAAACCTTGGTAAATGTTTTTTGATACATTTTTAGGGAATAAGTTTCTCAAAAACTCATATTTTTCTAAGTGTCAAAATTTATAGAAATTTTGACAGAGTTTCCCCTAAAAGTTTTCCATGTATTTAAAACATGTGTTTATTTTCTTTTAAATCATCTTCAACATCAACAACACAATCTAATCTTACCATAAGCCTAGATCATGTAAATCATACTACATCATGAATTTGAAGTTCTTGTAAAAACTTGTAGTAACTTACCATGTTATTTAGTAGGTTTAGTTACCCTTATAAACATGGTTATTTGTTTGTAAATCACTTTATTAAAAGATCTAGTCATTTACAACTTGTAAGATGATTTTTCTAAAAATATTTCTCTTGTATTTTTCTTGTCAAAAATATGTTTCTAGTCTTGTTTAGACACTAAAAACATTGTTAGTTTATTTAGAACCATGACTTTGTAAGTCTTGTAAACAATCTTGGTTTCTTGAGTAACTTATTTCTGAAATCATCATTTTACAAGAATTGTATTTTGTTTACACCATCTTTACATAAGAAAACCCATTTCATCATTCAAGTTCATGAAGGCATAAAGTATGGAGATCTTGGTCTTTCACAAGATCACCACATTAACTTACTAGATCATGTGTTTAATCACAATCTAGTAGGCTCCATATGGTGTCTAACATCACCAACACTATTAATAAATCAACAAGAAACAAATCAACATATTCAACATGTATTCTTATGTATTTAAGCTTATGTGAAAGATTCATGTTCATATCCTTTAGTGTTCTTGTGATTTTCACCATAATAAATCTCTTAACCACTAAAAATATGAAGTAAACAAGATCAAGAGAGCCTTACCACTAGCCTCAAGCTAGGGAAGAATACTAGGACTTGAAGATGACAAAGTGATTGGATAAAAGCAAACGAAGAAGGTCCTTCAAGTTTCGTGAGCACCGAGCCTCGTTAGTGACCTTCTAGCACCTTATGTAAGCCTTGAAATGGATGAACAATGGATGAAAATGGGTGGTGTGTGATGGTGGATTGGAGCCGTGAGGAGGGAAGGGGAGAAGGAGGTTGTGGTGTGAGGAAGATGAAGTTCTAGTTATATTTATATGCATTTCATATCTTCCAAAATCTTACCAAATCATATAGAATCCAAGTAATATCCAAAGTAAATCAAATGAGATCTAATGGGATATTGCAGGATTTGGAAAATATTTGGTGGGGTCCATCATGTGACCGTCCATGTGTAATGGGAGGGGGGGTTAAGTGCAAATTTTGAACCATGTAGTTACCTTGTAATCATATACCAAGTATCTAGTTAGTGTAGTTAGTTACTATATATTTTAGTGTGTGTTAGGGTGTTCGGGGACCATGACTAGCTCAGAAACATTAAAACAATGCTTCCAATAATATTTTTATGTTCCGGGTAATGTCCGGTAGTTCGGCTAAATACCGGTTCGTTAAAGTGCTAATTTGCAGTGTTTAGTGTCCTTTAGGTATCATTTTGTACCCCTTTCAATTCCCAACACTTAGGAGGGTATTCTGGATGATAAATCATAATTTCTGCAAAATATTTCAGTGTCATAATGCTGATTATAGCTGTCTTTAATAAAATTTTGCACTTAAAGTGCGTTTCGGGTGCTTTTTAGTGCATATTTTACCTTCCGTAATGTCTATAAATAAACCCTTGTATGTATTCTTGGGTTTAAATGTATTCTTGTCATTCGACCTACACCTAGGCTCCAATTCTATTGTCTGACTGCTTTCTGCAGAGTTGTTGGCATATTGTGTTTTGCCGGTGAGTTTACTAGTATTTCTGAGGCAACGCTCTCGTTAATGCATAAAGCAATATTTTGTAGTATAAAACGTGCATGAATTCACATGTATAGTATGTAATCAGACAATGTTGACATTTAAGCACATAATTGCAGTCATTAAATAATAATTAAAGTGTACGGAAATTACCGGTTTGGTGCCAGTTGTCACAGTCTCCCCTAGTTAAAAGAATTTCGTCCCGAAATTCAGACTGAACTAACTCTCGCAGGAGTCTTCTTGAACAGGTGGGGACACTTTTCTTTGAACTGGTCTTCACGTTCCCACGTGTACTCGGGACCGTGCTTAGAGCTTCAACGTACTTTGACAAGTTTCACACTGCTCCTCCTGGTCTTGTTGACTTTCCAGTCGGTAACCTCAACGGGTTGTTCTGTAAATCGGAGAGCGTCATCAATATGCACTTCATCCGCAGGGATGATCACGTTTTCTTGTGTTGGACTCTTCTTGAGGTTGGATACATGGAACGTATCATGTACTCCATTTAGTTCTTCAGGTAATTCCAACTTGTATGCCACGGTACCAATTCTTTCCAAAATCTTGAATGGTCTGATGTATCGTGAATTCAGCTTTCCACGCTTTCCAAATCTGACTACGCCCTTCCAAGGTGAGACCTTTAACAACACTTTGTCTCCCACCTTGAATTCTAATGGTTTTCGTCTTCGATCAGAGTAGTTCTTTTGTCTATCTCGAGCTGCCTTAATGCGCTCTCGGATCTACGTAATCTTGTCGGTTGTCTCTTGTACAAGTTCAGGACCAACCATTCGCTTGTCTCTAGCGTCTGCCCAACGTAAAAGCGATCGACATTTGCGGCCATACAGAGCTTCGAACGGTGTGGCTTTTATACTCGTATGATAACTGTTATTGCAGGAAAACTCAACTAAAGGTAGATGAGTATCCCAGCTGCCGCCTAGGTCCATGACACAAGCACGGAGCATATCTTCTAATGTTTGTATAGTCCGTTCGCTCTGGCCGTCTATTTGTGGATGGAATGCCGTGCTTAGATCTAGTTGAGATCCGAAGGCTTCCTGAAAGGATTGCCAGATTCTTGAGACAAAGCGTCCATCTCTGTCTGAAATGATTGAGATAGGCACTCCATGACGTGCCACGATTTCTTTTAAGTATATCTCAGCAAGCTTTCCAGTGTTGTCTTTTTCTCGGATCGGTAGGAAATGCGCGAATTTCGTTAACTGATCGACTATCACCCATATCATATCGTGCCCTCTCGGGGTCTTGGGTAATTTTGTTATGAAGTCCATCGAGATTTGTTCCCACTTCCACATGGGTATCTCTGGTTGTTGTAGTAGGCCAAACGGTTTCTGATATTCGGCCTTAACCTTAGCACAGGTTAGGCATTTTCCAACGTAAACAGCAACATCGCTTTTAAGTCTTGGCCACCAGTAGTATTCTTTTAAGTCTTGATACATCTTGTCCGATCCTGGATGGATTGAGTATCTTGATTTATGTGCTTCATCAAGGATGACTTCTCGAATACCGCCATAGAGCGGAACCCAAATACGCTTCTTAAAGTATAAGGCTCCCTCTTCATTAGTCACCATATATTTCTACATACCCCATAGGTATTCAGCTTTATGGTTTTCCACTTTAAGGGCTTCTTGTTGCACGTCCTGAATGCGTGCTGTGAGGTTCGTTTGAATCGTCATTTCCAATGCTCGAACCCTTAGGGTCTTAACCCTTTCTTTTCGGCTTAGCGCCTCTGCTACAACGTTTGCTTTTCCAGGATGGTACTTAATCTCACAATCGTAATCATTTAGCAGCTCGACCCATCGTCGCTGACGCATGTTTAATTCCTTCTGATCAAGTATGTGTTGTAAGCTTTTGTGATCTGTGAAGATCGTACATCGAGTACCATATAAATAATGTCACCAGATCTTCAAGGCGAATACCACCGCACCTAGTTCCAAGTCGTGGGTGTTGTAATTTCTTTCATGTACCTTCAATTGTCTTGAAGCATAAGCGATGACTTTCTGACGTTGCATGAGCACGCAACCCAAACCTTGACGTGAAGCGTCGCAGTATACTACGAAGTCTTCAGTGCCTTCGGGTAAAGATAGTATTGGTGTATCGCATAGCTTATTCTTAAGTAGTTGGAAGGCATCTTCATGTTTGTCATCCCAGTCGTATTTCTTGTCTTTCTGCGTAAGGGTAGTTAGCGGTTGAGCTATCTTGGAGAAATTCTCGATGAATCGCCGGTAGTAGCCCGCTAAGCCCAAAAATTGACGAACTTCAGTTGGGGTCTTGGGGGCTTCCCAATTCTTTATGGCTTCTATCTTGGATGGGTCTACATGAATGCCCTTTTCATTCACAACGTGGCCAAGAAATTGTACTGCGCGAATCCAGAATTCGCACTTTGAGAATTTTGCATAAAGTTTCTCTTTCTTCAGTAGTTCCAAAATGGTTCTGAGATGTTGCTCGTGTTCTTCTGTTGTTCGGGAATAAATCAGGATATCATCGATAAATACAATCACGAATTTATCGAGATATGGTTTGCATATGCGGTTCATCAGGTCCATAAATACCGCTGGCGCATTCGTCAATCCGAATGGCATTACAAGGAATTCGTAATGCCCATAGCGTGTTCAGAATGTAGTCTTTGGTAAGCTTTCCTCTTGAATCCTTAACTGATGGTATCCAGATCGAAGGTCGATCTTGGAATAGTTGCTTGACCCTTGCAATTGATCAAATAAGTCGTCAATCCTTGGTAGTGGGTACCGATTCTTGATTGTGAGCTTGTTCAGTTCTCTGTAGTCGATACACATTCACAGAGTTCCATCCTTCTTCTTTACGAACAATACTAGAGCTCCCCAAGGCGAGAAGCTTGGCCTTATGAATCCTTTATCCAACAACTCCTGGAGTTGTGTAGATAATTCTTGCATTTCGGATGGTGCAAGCCGATAGGGTGCCTTGGCTACAGGAGCGGCTCCTGGAACCAAGTCTATACGGAATTCGACTTGTCGTTGCGGAGGTAATCCTGGCAGATCTTCGGGAAAAACATCAGGGAATTCCATTACCACCGGAATGTCTTCGAGTTTCGGCTCCACAACCTTCTTATCTACAACGTGCGCTAGGAAAGCACCACATCCTTTCCTTAAGCACTTCTGTGCCTTCATGCAGCTGATGATTCGTAGAGGCGCATCTCGTTTTTCTCCATGTACAATGAGAGTTTCATCATTCGCCAGAGGGATGCGGATGATTTTCTTGTGACAAATAACTTCAGCTTTGTTCTTGGACAATCCATTCTGACCACTACATCGAAGCTACCCAATTGAATAGGTAAGAGGTCGATGCTAAATCTTCGTTCACCAAGTTCTAATGTGCAACCTTTAACAACTTCACCCGATTCAACAAGTTTACCATTGGCTAGTTCTATGGAGTAAGGAATATCCAATCTACTAGACTCTATCCCAAGCATACGTTTAAATTCCACAGACATGAAGCTATAGTCGGCACCAATGTCAAATAATATGGATGCAAAGTGATTGTTAATGAGAAACGTACCGGTGACCACATTAGGGTCCTCGTGTGCGTTCTTTGCTCCAATCACAAATGCTCGAGCCTAAGCATTGTTTCCCTTTGGGCAGTCCTTCATGAAATGATCATTGCTTCCGCAACTGAATCATCCATGGTTTTGCCCAGCTCCATTCCCAATCCGGTTACCATTGCCATTTCCATTCCCACCATTCGCATTACCAGCACCGTTGCGATTTCCATTTCCGTTCCTTCCTTTTCCCCAACAGTCTTCTGTTTGATGACCCAATCTACCACATTTGTCGCACCTTGGGATGCGATAAGCTCCTTCATGATGATACTTACATTTTTGGCATTTAGGCAGGGTGCCTTGGTATCCTTTGGCTACAGTATCATTTGCCGCTGCAAAGGTTCTCGTCTCCTTAGGTGGGTTAGTGTCACGCTTCTTGTTGTACGGTCCTTTGTTGTTGTTGCGGGTTGCTTGATTCAGGTTCGAATGCTTTCTCTTCTTGTCACCGGACGACTCAGCATGCATATCGGTCTTTTCTGTTGGGTTCAACGGTAGCTTCTTCATTCGGACAACATCTCAGTAAGGCTGACAGCCAGAGTTACAGCCTCAGTGATTGTTGCGAGTTTGGCCGAAGTTACCAAACTGCGAAATTCCGGGGCCAATCCCCAGATGTAGCGTTCAATGCGTTTAAATTCCGGAGTCACCATAGAGGGGATCACCCTAGACAGATCATGGAACCTTTGAGTATACCCAGTAATGTCTGCACCTTCCATGGTCAAATGCCAAAACTCAGTCTCCAGCCTTTGGAGTTCAGCACGAGAGCAATACTTCTCTCTCATGCGTTCTTTTAGCTCATCCCACGTCATGCTGTATGTAGCATCATCACCCAGAGTTTGAACTTGAAAATTCCACCACGTCAGAACTTCATCGACAAACAACCCAGTAGCAAATGTGACTTGTTGATCCGCGGTACACTTGCTCATGGGATAGTGGCTTCAGTCTTTTCCGTCCAACGTACAAACGCCACTGCACCTCCAGTGCCATCGTAGTTCAGGTTTTGCAGTCGAGGAACTGCTTGAAGGTGCAACCTTGAGCTGCGTTTCCTCCAGACGAATCTCCATTCCCATTACGCCTGGCATTGCTTGGTCATCCACTGTCTTGAGTTCGGTTCGCCTCGTACTGGGCGATAGCAGTGGAGATCCTTTCTTCCAGTAGAGCGTTAAGCTCTTCAGCAGTTCTTGGCAGTGTGGGAGGAGGAGGTTGATCACGAGCGTTCACAGCTTTTCTTGGTGCCATGTTCTGACAGAACATAACACAATAGGGTCAGACATTTGTTTGATATTTTCTTAGAGACAGTAGTAGTATATATATACAAGCATATACCACATAAGTGACATCAAACAATTATTACCCCAGCAGAGTATTTAGTAGGCTGGGGGCGAGGTGTTCACGTTCGATCCTTTTCTTGCACTAAGGGAAGCTATACGTGACAAGACTTGTTGTGGTTCCTGTGCACTGAATTCCATAATTATGTATGCATCCATAATTACGTAACCCCTTGCACAGTCCGCACAGTTCGTTTCATCCTCGTATCTCTTCCTTCAGATAGGCTATTGCTTTCAGGCAAAGTCACGTATACCTGTGACATTCTACTTCTAGTATATGTATTTAGCCATTATCACACATAATCACAAGTAATTCTTAATCACAGACAAGCGCTACTCCTATGCACCCTAAGTCTCGTAGTGTCTTTTCTTGACTCATGTAAACAGTTTTAGGTAGTGGATGTCGCGGGACGTTTTATGCAATGAAAACTCTTTGAAAAATCGTTTTCGTGAAAGGATCCTAGAGATTGTAGACTAGACTCGAGAAGGAATCCTGGTTCACTACAATCGCAGCTCTGATACCAATCTGTCACACCCCTTTCTAAGGCGGAAGCATGAGGTGTGATCATGAAAGGTTTTCATTGCATACGATTGGTAAACATGCTACATGCTCATGAAAATAACTTCAAACACCATTACCATTACATAACGGAAAACATAGTTTAAGTGTTTACATCACGTGATAACACATTGTCTGAAAGTTTACAACTTTATTTAAAGATAAACACAGACGACATCGAAGAGCATGAGTAGGACCGCGCGCACATCCACTTTTAGTTACCTGAAATACATATGAGGTTTGGAAAAACGTCAACATAATGTTGGTGTGAATTCATGCAATTTTTGTAATGTACGTTGGTACACTTTGTATGAAAACATGGTATGTATTTCGTATAAATCAAGTATTTCTGTATCTCATAAAAGTCAAGTATATCTGTATCTTGTACACCTCAAGTAATCTTGTATAAATCAAGTAATCTTGTATGTATTAAGGCTGTTAATGGGTTGCAAGGCCATTAACATGTGACCCAACATAGGAAGCAACCAAACCTTAGGCATTTTTCTAGTTGGCATATTCTGAGACACAAAAGCACTGCTTGGTACTCGTTCTCACCAAGAGTGTGGCTTCCCGAACCCGTTAGATCTAACCTTTTGTTCTGCAGTCTAGGTATATTGTTGATTAATGGTGTGAGTTCAGGATCAGATCGTAAACGATCACTAGATCTGCGATGGATTCGATTTAACGTGTGGAAACCGTTAAATCGAACCGTAATCGTGCACGAAAACGTAAATAAACAACGTTTTATTATGTAACGATGACAACCGGACAGAGTTTCGACTCGATCTACACACTAGACACTCGTAATCTAATCAACGTGACGTAATTGGAGTTGTTCTTGATGAAGATCTGATGAACATGAAGAACTTTAGTTCATACGAAATTAAGTTCTCTGATTGTTGTTCTGATTCCGTGTGAAAATGAATTACTGATATATATAGTTGCACGGTTTCGTATGAATGACCCTCCCAATTCCGTGCGAAACTGAATTCCGTGTGACACTACAAACTGAAATACATAGCATTGTCAGTTCATACGAAATTATGCTTTTCTAGCATATATTATTGAATATGATGTCATCATTGCATAATGATGACATCACTTTGGATCTTGCTCAGTTTCTTCACATCGTGCCGTACCGTATACTGACCTGACATTGCCTAACGATACCTAGTGAAACCTAGCGAAACCTCTGTCTGGTATTTAACAGACTCAAGACACTAGACTTTACATGTACAGTTAGATTTCTATCTATGGCCACACACTTAGTGCACTAACAATCTCCCCCTTGGACATAGCTAGAAATCTGTGATGTTTAGTCTTGAACTGCCTTGGATAACATCTTCAAGTGAAACCACAGTCTCCCCCTTGAATGATGCCCCGAATTTCTAAGATTTGATGTTTAATCTTGCTCGCCCTTTCATTTAGCTTCCTGCACATTCTCTACCCAAAACATAAGTTTTTATTTATATCTCTTCGAAAAACTTACTGATAGAGAGCATTCATTCACCAAACATTAATAGTTACATCAAGTTCAAATTAATGACCTTGATTAACTAAACATGCAATTATTCTCAAAAACATTTCTCATTTAAACAAACTCCCCAACCCAATGTGGTTCATCATATTTAGCACTCAGAATTTTGAAAATCAACTCTTCAACATCAGTTGTCGAAAATAAGATAAAGTAAAATCTTTTTGAATTTTCAAAAAAAAATTATGCTAAAACACACTAAACTCTTTTTGGATTTTTGGGAAATAAACTATATACAGACATATTTTAATGAAACATATTAGCTGCACCGTTGATCTAAAAATTTACCACTTAAAGCTTTTAAACAATTCACCCTAGATTATCGATATTGTGATCCACTTAAACTCCTCTAAGATGTTCGTAATGCTTACTGATACGATTAAGGTACACTAGACAGCACTACAGTCTTATGTGCCCTACGGTCTTAGCATATCCCCTCATCATGCAATACACTAACTCACGTAATGCTTTTAAACTTTCATGAACTGTGATTTGTGCAAAAAATAACGCAGAATGTTTAAACATTAACAATCAGGTCGATAGTTCCGTATACGCAGAGAAAGTCCAATGTTTAAACAAAATAAGAAATAAAAAACAAGATGAAGTTGTTTAGGCTTTAACCACCAGATCGATACTCCCGTATACGCAGAGGTGATCCAAAGCTTAAACGAAACACCAAAGAAAATAAAGTAGAACGTTTAGGCAATAACATCCAGTTCGATACTCACGTATACGCAGAGGATGTCCAATGCTTAAACAAAATAAAGAAATCAAACAAGTTTAAATTTTTGCAAAATGAAAACAGAGAATCACAGTGACTTTTCAGCAAAGTTGTGAAAGCTCACAAACTTAACCGGTTTTTATGTCTTTCGACAATCAGTGATTACTGAGCAAGCACACAGTCAAGAAGGACAAAACTAAGTACTATGCGTTTAACCGTGATTCCCACCAGACTTAGGCCTTTTGCTTTATGTTTGTATCATTTTCGCAAAACTACTAATCTTAGCTGAGCCTATCGACACATCCCTAGTGAGACTGTTTAAAACTTTATAAAACTTTACATTTCTCTAGCGTGCACTGATAGTCCACTGATGTACTATCATTTCCTCTTTCTCTCAACAAAACTCGTTTTTGATTTTTTAATGTTTTTTTATATTTTCAAATTTTCAAAATTTTTTAAAATTTTTCTCCCCCTAAAATTAAAATTATATTTCAAATTTTGATTTTCTGGAAAATTTGAAAAATAAAGCAGTAAACTATACAAACAAAATGACAAACTGATGAGAATTGGCTCAATTCGCCATCCACTTGGCTTAAACAGTCAGAACTCCCCCTGACAACAAACTATTTTCCCATTATGATTTCAAAACACTTAAGTTTGTTTTAATCAAAATGGTTTTTCCGGAAAATTAGTTTTGTTTGTCATTTCACAAACATGGGGTTTAATTCATCACACTGTTTTCAACCACTTGTAGGTTTATCACAAAAATAATTTCCAATACTCATACCACTTGTAAGATAGTTAAATCAAGTACAACTTAATGTCCTTGATTAACCATCTGTAAGTCGAAATATCACAGTTACCAACCTGTGAATTTCTCAAGAAAGATGCTGATTCCTACTCCCCAATTACCAACCTGGGAGTTCCGGCAAGTCAGGATTTTAAGCAAAGAATGTAGGCACCCAAGCCTGACCAGCCTTGGGTGTATTTGAGTTATTTTCACTTGGGGTTTGAACATATCTTTTTGATTCATAAAATTCTTTAACCCCTTTTACCTTACCCTCAATCATCTTTTCAAAAATATTTTTCACTTTTCCATTAAAAGCCTTTTCGACATCAAATTCTTTCTTTTCAGGATAGATTTGATTCGAAACTATCACTTTGCCAACTTTTTGTTTAAAATTTTCAGTCCGCAATGGTGGAAAGTTGATATCATCCATTGGCGGAACTGAATTTTCTCCTTTTTGATCAACAGATGGCTCCTCTGATTTTGACGATTTAGATTCATTGCCAGAACGTGGCTCATCTGACTTTGATAAGTCAAATTCATCGCCAAAATGTGACCCCTTTGCGTCTGAAGAAACAAATACTTTACCAGAAGGTGGCTCCTTTGTTTTCAACACAACAGATTCATCGCCGACCTTTATTGGAACTGTTTGATCAACAAATTTTACCTTTACCCTACCTTTTGTCCTCATATTTGTATCTGATGGATTCATTTTACTTGACTGATTTTTTGTTAAGCAAAGCGATTCATCAGAACTTTTATCTGAATTAACCGTTGTACCCGAGGACAAAATTCTTTCGAGATACTCTCGTGCTTTCTTCCTTTTCTTTCTCAATCGATCTTTCTGCCCTTGTAAAAGTTTCACTTTCGGATCTTTCACTTCTTGTTTTTTCTATGCTCTGGGCTTTTCATCGACTTTGACTGATTTTGTCACCTTTTTCTGAGATTCAGCCCTCGATCTTTCCATTGAGCTTATTGGGCAATCTCTGGCAATGTGACCTTTGATTTGGCATTCATAACATCTTCCTGTCTCAAATCTCTGTCTCTGGCAGTTAACAGCAATGTGTCCTTGAAAACCACAGTTGTAACACACCCTGTTATCGTACCAATCTCCACCATCAATCCAAACACTCAAATCATAACACTGATTTGATTTGTAGTACTCATGACTTCTCCTATAAGCTTGATTTGACGCTTGAGCACTGTGGTCAAACCTGCACCACTTATTACCAACTTTTTGTGAGTTTTGATTTTTAACTTTTTTGTGATTTTTTATAATGATTGGATGACTGAACTGATGAGCTTTTATTGTTATTCTGAAGATTTTTCGGCTTTTTATCATTTTGTTTTTGTTCCACATTCTTCTTTACAGGTTTTTGCGTTGAGCATTCACCTTTTTCAGTAGAATGTAAAATAGTTTCTTGAAACTTTTCTTTTAATTTCAAAAATATTTTCTTTTTCTCATTTTCATCATCAGTTTTATCATCACAATCCTCAATGATGACTTTGTCATAATTTGTGACATTGTCACTTATTGGAATTGCATTGATCGGTTTTGGACATATATAATCTGGTGTTGATGACGAAGTCACAAAACCTTTCAATTTCTTTTCAAGATCACAAATTTTATTTCTAGCACATTCAACTTCTTTTTCAAGTTGAATGATTTTCTCAAGATAAGAATTTATTGCTATTTGTTTCTCCAAATTATTTTTACCAAAAATAGATTTTTCATTTTCTAAAATTTTTATTTGATTTTGAAAATCTTTTTCACTTTTTAATTTTTCATTTTCCAAAAATGTTATTTTATCTTGAAATTCTTTTTCTTTTTCTTTCAAATTTTTGTTTTCCAATGTCAAACTCTCCACATTTTTCAAGAGTTTGACATTGTCTACTCTAGATAGATCACATTTTGAGCACACTGGTTCAGAACTTGAAGCTTCATCTTTTTTGGATTCTTCATTCTTTGAAATTACCTCTGTCTCTGTCTTGTATATACCTGCACAAAAATTTTTAACAAAATCAAGAGGATTCATACTTTCATCTAGATAACAACCCCTCTTAATGTCATATTTCATAACATCTTTTTCTACAAGACACATATTGACTCTTCTTCTCATTTCAATAATCACATCCAAACTTATTTTTTCCAATTCATTTTCTATTCAATTCATCAACTCTTTCTTTTTCTTATCATCTTCGTAATTGTGTGTTTTAAGCTTATTGATGAATTCATTTGGATAAAAATTTGAGAACCTAGAATCCTTTTTCAATTCAATCAAAAATTCATCCCACTCTGAAGGTAACGCGTCTGCAAATTTTGATATTTTTTCAGCATTTGACATTCTTATCTCGTACCTTTTTAAATTGTCAAGTAAATGATCATACCGTTTTTCCAACTCATTCAACGTTTCATTTTTCTTACACAGAAAATATTCAAGTCTTTTAACCCAAATATTCTTATTCTCATTCTGATATCTACTACCCCAAACCCCATCAAACCAATCATTTAACATTTCAAGGTTATCGTTTTCCATTTCGTCAAACATTTTGTATCGACCCACTAATCAAATCCAATTTAAAACTGTCAACAAACTTGATTCAAACTTGGCCTAAACTTGATTTAAATCTTGTAGCCCAAACGATTTAAAAATTTCGCCCCAAGCTAATCAACCCAATATTCACAAAACTTTTACTTTTCGATCCAAATTTTATGATTTTTTATTTAATTTTTATTCTTTCAAAACCTAAATGCTATCATTAGAACTGATAACCTACCACTTCTTTTTTAGTTATACTAACAACTTAACCGTTACTAAAAATTTAATTTTTATTCTTTCAGACCACAAAACTATAACCACTAACTACCAACCGTTACTAAAAATTTCCAACACAACAAACTGTCGCAATAACACTATCTCTTCTTCTACAATTTCACTTTCAGATTTACAACACCTCAACTCAGATCCAGATCTATTCGGCAAAACCTACAACTCAGATTCAATCAACAACTCAGATCTGTTCTAAATATGATATTTAGAGTTTCAAGTGACAATTGTTATCTTCTTCGATGTGTTATTACGTTCGAAATCGCCAAACTTCAATCTGAAACAAACTGAAACGTATCCAAACAATTTGAAATCACACCAAAAACAGTTCAAAATTATCAAATATTTGATTCGAAAAACACTGAGATTTAACCGAAAACGATTCGATTATGCTGAAACTCGTCGAAAATCAATCAAAAACAGTTTGTATAGCTTCCAAATGATCCGGAACAAACTGTAATCACAACTAAAACAACTGGATCAGTTCGATATCATCAAACAACTCACTGATTCAGATCTGAATTATAGCGTGTATAACCTAAATGATGTACTGATTATGTGCTTTATCAATGATGAGTTTTTGAAGAAAGAAACTTATTTTCTTACTGTTTGTCAGATTATTCAGATCTGAACTATAACATGTATCAGATTTTACTTGTAAAGAACAGTTTGTAATTCATAGAAACAGATCCGAAAACAATAAAACTTGTTCAAAACATGAATCAAACAGATCAAAAACACATCAAAAATCAACCGATAATCACCAAAACAGTCAGAAATCAACCGAAAATCAATTCGTTTTCACTGAAACTCGTCCGATTGGAATCACGATTACACGCAGAGCATCCGTAGCTCTGATACCACTTGTGAGTTTAGGATCGGATCGTAAACGATCACTAGATCTGCGATAAATTCGATTTAACATGCGGAAACCGTTAAATCAAACCGTAATCGTGCACGAAAACGTAATTAAACAACGTTTTATTACGTAACGACGACAACCGGACAGAGTTTCGACTCGATCTACACACTAGACACTCGTAATCTAATGACGTAATCGGAGTTGTTCTTGATGAAGATCTGATGAACATGAAGAACCTCAGTTCATACGAAATTAAGTTCTCTGATTGCTGTTCTGATTCCGTGTGAAAATGAACTACTGATATATATAGTTGCATAGTTTCGTATGAATGACCCTCCCAATTCCGTGCGAAACTAAATTTCGTGTGACACTACAAACCGAAATGCACAGCATTGTCAGTTCATACGAAATTATGGTTTTCTAGCATATGATATTGAATATGATGTCATCATTGCATAATGATGACATCACTTTGGATCTTGCTCAGTTTCTTCACATCGTGCCGTACCGTATACTGACCTGACATTGCCTAACGATACCTAGTGAAACCTAGCGAAACCTCTGTCCGGTATTTAACAGACTCAAGACACTAGACTTTTCATGTACAGCTAGATTTCTATCTATGGCCACACACTTAGTGCACTAACAATACAACTTATCAGATCCCACCATCTTGTACATCACAAGATTAGGTTCGTCACTTAAGTTGTTTTTGGATTTAGATTTTGGAATGTATTTATCAAGAAAACATTCATCATCCTCAGTAATGTCACTTTCAGTTTTCAAAACCTTGTCAACCACACTTTTAACAACTTCAGATTGGACACTATCTTCATTAGATGACGAATTGAATGTGACGTCAATTGATTCAGGAAGTTTCACTTCATTTTCATCTTCATCCTCATTAACCAACCCTGACTTTTTCTTTGAAAAATTGTTTAGAACTGGTGGTGGAGCCTGATGATACCCCACCCCGGTTCCATTAGAGTATACATCTTCGCCTATTTTGTTCTTCCCAATTGGTTTAGGGACGATATGTTGAAGAATAAGACTTGCGGAGTTGTAACTGTTCAGTTTCAACTGTATGCGTTCATTCTCAATTTTAGCTTCTTGAAATTGAAGCTTCAACCTTGCAATTTCATCCAGTTGTTGGTTGATTAACTCTTCTTTCACTCTAAAAACTCCTGTCAATTGCACATTTTCTTTGTATGTCTTACCACTTCTCTCATCAGAATCTTTAACCGTTCGTTTTAGCTTCTCAAAATTTTCAGAAATTTGACGATTTTCAAGAATTAACTTTTCATTTTCTTTCCTACATCTTTCTACTTCACTTTTATCATTTTCATATTTACCAGTTAATTCGTTAATTCGTTCATTTGAAGCTTTTAACATTTTATCCCGGTTCAAGATCTGATCCTCAACATCTCTGACCCTTTTTGTCACCTCTTCGATCTTTTGAACATTAAGGTAAGTAAGTGTACCACAAACCTTGTAGTTTTTCATGCAGTTTGTGCAGTCACTTTCTGTTTTGACTCTCTTACCTGTCTCTTTGATCTCATCATTCTGACTGACCTTGTTTTTGGACTCAGTTCCAGAACCAGAAACTACCTCTAGTTCTTTTGCAGCAAGGACCTTGTCAGCCATCTTCTTCAAATTCTCAGCAGTAAGCTCTTGTGTCGTATCAATAATCCCATCATCTATTTTCTTAGACTTCAGCTCCTGCTTTTTTTCTTTCTCTTTCTCATTCTCTTTCTTATCAGCTTCTCCTCCTCCCCACCACATTCTTTGCCTGGCTTCTTCTTCTTCTGCAAATTGCTGGTTGAAAATTTCAACACTAACAGAAGCTGGATCAACAACAATGTTTCCATTTGGATCAAGGTAACATTCCCTATCAGCATCCCATCTCTTTGCTTGTTTAGCTTCTTTGTATGTACGATCGATTCTCGTCATCTTGTTTTGAGCTAGCATCCTTCTATTGACAAACTTCTCTTCCTCTGTTCTGTTGTCTTTGAAGGGTACAATCTTTGACACAAACGCATAGCCCACTGCATCCTCTTCTGGTAGTAGTTCACTCCAATCAAAACCTTCGTCATCATGAATGACAGCAAGAGCTCTGGATTTTTCTTTGGGGGTATCTTCAAGCTGTTTCATTCTGGGCGGTTCTGATTTGTTCTGATGATAGATTGCTCTCTTGTAGTAATCTTCACGAAATGGATTTGCAGTATCATCAGCTGGTGCGTTTCGGCATTCACGTTTGAAGTGACCTTTTTGTTTACATCTGAAACAAGTCACCTTTGACTTATCAAAACCCAGTTTTGTGGACAGCCCGCCAATTGAATATCTTCCAGTAATCTCCATGAAGCGTTGAGCTCTCCGGACTGCACTGGCCATACACCACCTGATATCGATCAATTTCATTTCTTCCGGATCGATCTGGTCATAATCCTCTTTTGTCGGGTTAGTGTTTCCAATCTTGCCTGCCACGAGACTCTCATACGATTCAAGAATAGACGCTAAAAACACCATCTGCTGCTTTGCAGATTCTTCACTGAAATTTTGAGCATTCTTTAAATCCACAGCAATGTTGCATTGGAATAGATTCTTTGGAATAGATTGATTTTGAGCAGTTGATGATGATCCCGTATGATAGCCACTGCTTTGAGTTTCTTGATTCACTGTGCTTGAACTTTCTGCTGAAAACATGGTTTTTGGAGACACAATCTTCGGTTTCACACTACCTTTGTAATACAGCTCCACATTCTGCTGATAAGATGAGTTGTTGACTTTGCTAGATTTCTTGATCTCTAACTCATGGCTTTCCAGTCTTTCGATAAGCAGATCCACTGTCAAATCTTCTGACTTGATTGTGTTTTTCAGCATCAAGGCAAAGTATTGCCAGACTTGCTCATTTGGCAGAGAATCAAATAATTTGTCAACCAACTCTTCTTGAGTGTATATGATTTTGTGTCTTGCCAGCTCCATCTTCAAATGCCCGAATCTCTCGATCATCTTGGATACAGATTCATTTTTCATACATCCAAATAAATCAAATTCTTTTCGTAACAATTTCTTTTTGTTCTTAACTATCTCAGCACTACCTACACATTTCACTCTCAACTTCTCCCATAGATCTTTTGCATTCGTGTATTCAATCAACGAGATTATGTCGTCTCTCACAGACTGATGAAGCAATGCAATGCACTTTTGCTCAGCATCAAAATTTTCTACATTATTAGTGCCTTCTAAATTTTCATAATCCGATCTTCCGATATTGTAACCATTCTTCAAGCTCTTCCAGCTGGGATATTGTAACATCTGTGCCTGTAATCATTGTGAACAGTTCAATTACCAATAAAATAATGTTATTTGATCCCAATGTTTGTTTCGTCGTGCTTTACATTTTTCGTGTTTTGACTTTTGTTCAATTTCAAACTCTACATCGCTTTCTAGAGAATTATACGCAAACTGGTGCGAAAACGTACTCAGTTTAATGCGACAAATACTCCGGAACATCAACATATACTCAACATACCTTAAATAACATTTACATAACTTAGAAATAAGTTTTGAAGGCTTTGGTATGGCAAAAACAAGTTAATTCGCTTACAGGGACTAAACTTGACAAACTGCGAAAGTATGCCAATTTGAACTGTAACGAACATTCCGGAACATGTCCATAAGTTAAACATACCATAAATATCCTTTACATGGCTTAGAAATAGGCTTTGAGGGGTTTGGTATGCTAAAACAAACTTTTGGATCATTCAGGGGCCAAAAATGTCAAAAAGTGCACAAGTTTGCACTTTCGCGCATAACTGACGTTCTGAATACATCCGGACATCCAGAAATTTATGTAAGCATCCTTATATTATGCCTAAGTGTTTGGCATAAGAAAAATCCATTCGTCGCGTCATTTGGATCGTCTTTCGCGCTTATGCGCACTCCGTCGTAATTAACCGAACATCGCGACCGTACGGCTAAACGAACCGACATCCGACATATTTTTGAGCACATTTTAGGTCCCCTATACTTTAACTTCATTTTAGAGCTTTGAAATGGGGTTAACGGAGCTTAAACGTGCCAAAAACGCATCAAATACCAAGTTTTGGCGCTGCAGGGACTAAAGTTGTAATTCTGCCAAACTAGGTCCTTACGGACCGTAAGGCAAAACCCATACGGTCCGTAAAGGGTCCCCAGATCAGCAGAATCAACATTTAATGCTGATTGGCTCTTCAGATTGCGAAAGGGTCGAATGCCTTTTCACCCAATGAAAGGCCAAGGGCCAAATTCAGTGTATTTAACCCCTGGACACATGTACGCACGAGATCAAGGCACGATATTCGATAAAACGATCCTAACGGTTCCACTTTTCCTATAAATACCCCCCCCCTTTTGTGTAAAAACCCACAAAATCAGATCTAAATGCTCTAAGTTGATGCCTTTGCTTCATACCTGAGCTATTTGATCTTGATTAGCACTCGGGGACCCTCCGTAAGTCTTCTTTCGCTCTTTTATTCGCTTTTCGAGTCCGAAAGTCGACGTTTAGTTGACTTTCTGCATTGACCAGCTTATGGTCGATGCGAAGTTCATGGAACTTCATAACGTGAGCGTGATCACGATGGTTATGGTCCATAGTGACCATACCTACTGATCACCACGTTATCTAGGCTCAGTGACGAGTCGTAGTTTCGGCCCAAAATGTGCATTTTTGCATGTTTTGTAACCAAACTACTCGTGAGCATCAAAGCCGTTTGTTTTGATGCCAAACCTGTTTTTCTAAGCTTAGTTAAGCATGTTCAAACATGCTTAGCTCGTCACTTTTAGTTTAGTGCTTATATAGGGTCGTAAGGTAAGCGATCTAAACCATCGCTTATGCTTTCGAACCCGACCCATTTGGTCGGTCATTAGGACCTGACCAAACACACTAGGTGACCATAGCTATAACCTTCCGAGGTTATACCTTGTGGTCACGATGTTAGGCGTTCCAGACGCGTTCTACGCGAACGACGCATAAGGTAGCATAAGCTACCTAAACGGGTCGTGATGGACCGTAAGCACTTAGGTTAAGTTTCATTTTAGTATGTAGGCTTTGTTGAACCATATTACACGAGTCTCCATACTCGTTTGGTTTACGAACCCGCGTACTATCCGACTTTCCGATTTGGTCCGGTATATTAACATAGCTACCTATTAGGTGCCGTTGATATTCCGTGACCTCTCGCATTACCTGGTTATTTCACAAGAACAACAATGCAACCTCAAGTGAGTATATTGAACCCCTCTTTTACTGTTTTCCAAACTGTTTTGGGGTGAAACACATGTGCCTATCTGTTACTTTCATGCTTTCCATGTTTTCACATCATATGCCTGCTATGTTGTTAGTACATTAGAGTACACGATTTCATTACATTTCATGCTATGTATGCCCATTGTGTGCGTACTTAGTACATTGATTTACATTACATTTCTGTTGCATATGTTTACTCAGCATATGGACACATTGATTTACATGAACATTTCTGTTGCATATGTTTACTCAGCATATGGACACATTGATTTACATGAACATTTCTGTTGCATATGTTTACTCAACATATGGACACATTGATTTACATGAACATTTCTGCTGCATATGTTTACTCAGCATATGGACACATTGATTTACATGAACATTTCTGCTTCGTATGTTTACTCAGCATACTTAGTACAATTGTTTACATCACATGCCTTCATTTTGTTATGACATTTGGTTTGTTTAACATGGGACAATACATTCATTAACATTAGCTACGTCGTTCGTTAGTAGGTAGTGTTACCATAGGAATTGACAACTCCCATTCCTGAAGTCCTGGGTTGATAGGACTGGAAGGAATGACCGAATTCGATATACATAACTTAGATAAACCTTTAATTTGTTTAAGGGTTTGTCGCCGCAGTCTCAAGGCTTGGATGTATGCATAGTTTACAGTACCGCATAAATGTTAATATCAATAGAGCATGCATTTTCCGCAGAACATAACGTTGATTTAAACCACGTTTTACTTCAACGACTTGTTTTGTGTATATGGTTTAAGTTGATACATTTCGCTTACCATACATGATACATTTTGGGATGCACATTACATGATTTACATTGAACATAAACACGTCGACATTGACATACACATTTGGTGGTTTACATTTGAACATAAACATTTGACATGGTTTACAATAACACTTGACATTTGGTTTACACATGAACAATTTACATGGTGGATTGTTTTGGGTAAATGATTTAAGTAACGTGGCGTATGTAATATGATACAAACATGGTGGATACGCCGCTGGTACTTCCTATATATAAATGTTTGTATAATATTACATATCGTGGCGTTATCTAAGTCATTTCAGTTTAGACACATTACACTTTACATAAGTAACATATTCTTCACAAGACATTATTTTCACAAACAACTTATCTTATTCAACTCATTTTACTTGGTTATTCGTTTAACCTTGCACTTATCTATACATATCGTTTGATGTTATCGTTTTTCAAATGATTTACAAAGCAAAACAAATTACAAGGTTCATGACTGACTGTTATTAAACATTCTTTAAAAATCAAGTCATGAATCCCATTTTCACAAAACCTATGTATCTCACAGGCATTTTTATGCTGACGTACCTACTTTCACATGTGTTTTCAGGAGCTATTCCATAGGGCGATGATCATGATTCTAGGGCGGACCTGTGCCTTAGAGCCTAAAAATGAAGTTGAACTAGCATAATTATGTTTTGATTTCCGTACTCTCTTTCTAAGACAATGTAACACCTTTGTTTATAAATAAAATACAACTTGTATGCCATGGTTATGGAACAATTTAATTCTGTCCACAACACTCCCCGACGTTTTCCGCCGCGGTTGCATGTTATACGCGGTCGGGGTGTGACAGAAGAGTTGGTATCAGAGCCATTGGTTATAGGGAATTAGGTTATTAGTAATGCTTTGACCTAGACTATAACTTTAGGACCCTAACACAAGTTATCTTGTGTTTAGAGTTTAAAACATGCACATCACCTATCCTTAGGTGATAACCACAACGGGAACTTCGGTTCCGAATTCGCTTTGAAAATTAATCATCTGTTCTAGGATGATTGATTACTAGGTTTTGAACCCTCTATTATAAGGTTTTGAACCCCTTTGGATTTTCAAAAATCCCGTCAAAGTGTTGGGTTAATAGTGTGAACACGTGCGAACTGGAAGGGTGAATGCCTGTACCCTGAGTTTTTTGTCTAAGGCTAGAGTGTTCGTACAAATCCACATAATCGGACCAGTCACTCTTACCTGGGAACTCTTGGGGTGAGTGTTCACTTATAGGCGAGCATGTCTTCGCGATACACTAATTCTAACCCATTTACTTTGACTAGACATTTCATATCGCTTGTTTGCATTGCGATGCATAACCACCATCTTTGCTTTTATTGATTCTGTTTCATCTCGTTCTCTACACCCAATCATCTCACTCGTTTCCTTTCATGTTTTTCTCTTCTAGAATGCCTCCTCGACGCGACAACCAGATAGCTACTGCCGAGCTGGCGGAGATTATTGCGCAGTAGATGGCTGCTCAATTTCCGAATCTCTTTGCTCAATGGAACCAGGCCAACAACAACAATGGTACATGCAAATACAAAGATTTTAACTCGGCTAAGCCACTCAAGTTTAGTGGTTCTGAGGGAGCAACTGGGCTTCTTCAGTGGTTCGAGAGCATCGAGAACACTTTCCGTCATGTGCAGTGTCCTGACAATCGCAAAGTCGAGTTTTCTTCAAGCGTGTTTCAGAAGAGGGCTCTTACATGGTGGAATGGGGTTATGAGAGATCAAGGTGCAGAAGTTGCTCTAGCTCAAACATGGGCTGAACTGAGAGCTCTTATGATGAGGGAGTTTTGTCCTCGACATGAGCAACGAGCGTTGGAGAAAGAATTTGATGTGTTGAAGCAAGATAGTGGCGAGCACAGGGCTTATACAGATAGGTTTGAGGAGCTGAGTCTTCTTTGCCCGACTATGGTTACCCCACTCGATAAGGCCATCGAAAGATACATCGACGGCCTACCTGACTCAGTACAAGATATCCATACTGGTAGCAACCCTACCACACTCCGTCAGGCAATCGAGTTATCAGCGACACTGACTGAGTCGCAGATCCGAAAGAATAAACTACACAGGAAGGGCGACAAGGGCAAGAAACAGTCGTCTGACAAGGAGGATAGTAAGAAAGGTCAGAACAAGAAGGGAAAGGACTCTGGTTCCTCAAGGGGGTCAAGGAAGCGTAAGGCTTCCCAAAATTTTGCTGTGACTGCCCAAGCTAACCAGGCAGCTCCCAACCAGCCTCCAGCAAAGAAACCCTATTCAAGAAGTGCACCTTTGTGCAATCAATGCAACAGTCACCATCAGCCGCAATATCAGTGCCGTTTCTGTACTAACTGTGGGAAATCAGGTCATCTTGCCAATGTTTGTCGGTTTGCTCAGAATCACGCAGTCCAGAACCCTGCTCAACAGGTTGCTCAACAACAGGGTCAGGCTGCACGACCAAACTACCCACCAGGTGCATGTTATAATTGTGGGGATCTGACCCACTACAGAAATCGGTGTCCAAGACTAGTCAATCAAAACCAGAATGCAAACCAGAATCCGGCACCGGCTCGAGGTCGAGTCTTTAACACGAATGCACAAGAAGCACAAGCAGACAACGAGGTGGTGAACGGTACGTTCTTTATTAATAATCAGCCAGCATCTGTTCTTTTTGATTCGGGTGCCGACAAGAGCTTTGTGTCATTGTCTTTTGAGACAATGCTTCGCGTGTCTAGAACGAAACTAGGTAAACCTTTGACAGTAGAGGTTGCCAGTGGTGAACCCATTGTTCTTAATTCTGTTCTACGCAACTGCCAGTTAAACCTTAACGACCACATTTTTCCTATTGACCTCACGCCAATGCAACTTGGAAGCTTCGACGTTATTGTGGGAATGGATTGGTTATCTAAGCATCACGCAGAGATAATATGTTCTGAGAAGATTGTTCGTATACCGCTGTCGACAGGCGAGATCCAACAAGTTCGTGGTGAGAAGCCTGCCGGTGGTCTCAAACTCATGTCTTGTTTTAAAGCACGGAAGTATCTGCGAAAGCACTATGTGGCTTTCTTAGCACATGTTACAGCAGATAAAGGCAAGGGTAAGTCTATTTCAGATATTCCTGTCGTTCGGGATTATTCCGAAGTATTCCCTGAAGACTTACCTGGTCTACCTCCAGCACGCCAAGTCGAGTTCCGTATTGATCTCGTACCTGGTGCAAATCCTGTTGCCAGAGCTCCATATCGTCTTGCACCGTCCGAGATGCAAGAGTTATCTAAACAGCTGCAGGAACTCTCCGACAAAGGTTTTATCCGTCCTAGCTTTTCACCTTGGGGTGCTCCCGTTCTTTTTGTAAAGAAGAAGGATGGATCTTTTAGGATGTGTATTGATTATCGTGAGCTTAACAAGCTTACCATCAAGAATCGATATCCCCTACCTCGCATTGATGATCTCTTTGATCAATTGCAAGGTGCTTCATACTTTTCAAAGATTGATCTACGATCTGGATATCATCAGCTTCGTGTACATGAAGAAGACATTCCCAAGACAGCGTTCCGTACTCGTTATGGACATTATGAGTTCACAGTCATGCCATTCGGTTTGACTAATGCTCCTGCTGTTTTCATGGACTTAATGAATAGGGTCTGCAAGCCTTATTTAGATAAGTTCATCATCGTTTTCATTGACGACATTTTGATATATTCTAAGACGCGAGCTGATCATGAGCAACATCTTCGTCTTACATTGGAACTCCTAAAGAAAGAACAACTTTTCGCCAAATTCTCCAAGTGTGAATTCTGGCTTAAAGAGGTTCAATTCTTAGGACATATTGTCAACGAACAAGGTATTCATGTAGATCCCTCCAAGATCAGTGCGATTAAGGATTGGGATACACCTACTACCCCTACTGAAGTTCGTTCTTTTCTTGGTCTAGCGGGTTATTACCGCCGCTTCATAGAAAATTTCTCGAAGATAGCAGTTCCTCTAACTGCTCTAACTCAGAAGAACAAGCCATTTGATTGGGGAGTCAAACAAGAGGAAGCGTTTCAGACTTTGAAACAAAAGCTTTGCGACGCGCCTGTCCTAACATTGCCTGAGGGCAACGATGATTTCGTCGTTTATTGCGACGCATCTAAATTAGGACTTGGCTGCGTCCTGATGCAAAGAAACAAAGTCATAGCATACGCATCAAGGCAGTTGAAGATACATGAGAAGAACTACACCACTCATGATCTTGAGTTGGGTGCAGTTGTCTTCGCTCTCAAAATCTGGAGACACTACTTGTATGGTACAAAATGCGTGGTTTTCACAGACCACAAAAGTCTCCAGCATATCTTCAATCAAAAAGAGCTCAACATGAGACAACGACGTTGGGTTGAACTTCTAAACGACTACGACTGCGAGATTCGCTACCATCCTGGTAAGGCGAATGTCGTAGCCGATGCTTTAAGTCGCAAGGAACGTACTAAGCTTCATTGTGTACGTGTCCAATCTGTTATTCAAACCGATATCCAAGCTCGTATATCTCAGGCTCAACAAGCTTGTGTTTCGCAAGGTTTGATGGATAAGGAGTTTCCTTATCACATAACTCCTACTCTTGAACTGAAGGACAATGGATCGTACTATTTCATGGACCGTTTGTGGGTCCCAAGCCAAGATGATCTTCGTACCTTGCTTATGGATGAAGCCCATAAGTCTCGTTATTCTATTCATCCTGGCTCAGATAAGATGTATAAGGATCTTCGTATTCAGTATTGGTGGCCTGGTATGAAGAAAGACATTGCCTTATACGTATCAAAATGCCTTACTTGCCTTAAGGTTAAGGCTGAACATCAGCGTCCTTCCGGATTGTTGGAGCAACCATAGATCCCAGTTTGGAAATGGGAAAACATTACGATGGATCTCATTACTAAACTCCCACGCACAAAGAAAGGTCACGATGCCATCTGGGTAGTCGTTGATCGTCTTACCAAGTCAGCACATTTCTTACCAATCCGTGAGGATTATTCAGCTGACAGACTTGCTCAAATCTACGTGGATGAAATCGTAGCTCGACATGGTGTTCCTTTGAACATCATTTCTGACAGGGATGCTCGTTTCACTTCTCATTTTTGGAGAACCATGCAATCTGCTATGGGGTCCCAACTTAATTTGAGCACAGCTTATCATCCGCAAACGGATGGTCAATCTGAAAGAACAATCCAGACACTGGAGGATATGCTTAGAGCTTGTGTGATCGACTTTGGTGGTAGTTGGGATTCACATCTTCCATTGATTGAATTCTCCTACAACAACAGTTATCACTCCAGCATCAACATGGCTCCTTTCGAGGCTCTCTATGGTCGAAAATGTCGTTCACCAGTCTGCTGGAATGAGATTGGCGAGGCTCAGCTTACTGGACCTGCCCTCATTTTAGAGACAACAGAAAAGGTAAAGAAAGTTCGTGATAACCTTCAGACAGCTAGAAACCGTCAGAAGAGTTACGCGGACCTAAAACGCAAAAGCTTGGATTTTCAAGTCGGTGATCGTGTATTACTTAAGGTCTCACCTTGGAAAGGTGTGATCAGATTTGGAAAGAAAGGAAAACTTGCACCTAGATACGTTGGACCATTCAGGATCGTCGAAAGAATCGGTAAGGTAGCCTACAGACTTGAGTTACCTCCTGAACTTGGAAATGTTCATCCAACCTTTCACGTGTCCAATCTCAAGAGGTGTTTAGCTGATGAAAACCTCCACATACCGCTTGACGAAATTCGTGTTGATAAAACACTGAAGTTTGTTGAGAAACCGGTAGAAATCATGGAACGTGAAGTCAAGTGGCTCAAGCGCAAGCGCATTCCTTTGGTCAAGGTTCGTTGGGAATCTAAACGTGGACCCGAGTTTACTTGGGAACGTGAAGATCAAATGAAGGCAAAGTATCCTCATCTTTTTCCACGAGTTTCCTCTAAATAAATTTCGGGACGAAATTTCCACAAGTAGGGGAGACTGTAACATCTGTGCCTGTAATCATCGTGAACAGTTCAATTACCAATAAAATAATGTTATTTGATCCCAATGTTTGTTTCGTCGTGCTTTACATTTTTCGTGTTTTGACTTTTGTTCAATTTCAAACTCTACGTCGCTTTCTAGAGAATTATACGCAAACTGGTGCGAAAACGTACTCAGTTTTATGCGACAAATACTCCGGAACATCAACATATACTCAACATACCTTAAATAACCTTTACATAACTTAGAAATAAGTTTTGAAGGCTTTGGTATGGCAAAAACAAGTTAATTCGCTTACAGGGACTAAACTTGACAAACTGCGAAAGTATGCCAATTTGAACTGTAACGAACATTCCGGAACATGTCCATAAGTTAAACATACCATAAATATCCTTTACATGGCTTAGAAATAGGCTTTGAGGGGTTTGGTATGCTAAAACAAACTTTTGGATCATTCAGGGGCCAAAAATGTCAAAAAGTGCACAAGTTTGCACTTTCGCGCATAACTGACGTTCTGAATACATCCGGACATCCAGAAATTTATGTAAGCATCCTTATATTATGCCTAAGTGTTTGGCATAAGAAAAATCCATTCGTCGCGTCATTTGGATCGTCTTTCGCGCTTATGCGCACTCCGTCGTAATTAACCGAACATCGCGACCGTACGGCTAAACGAACCGACATCCGACATATTTTTGAGCACATTTTAGGTCCCCTATACTTTAACTTCATTTTAGAGCTTTGAAATGGGGTTAACGGAGCTTAAACGTGCCAAAAACGCATCAAATACCAAGTTTTGGCGCTGCAGGGACTAAAGTTGTAATTCTGCCAAACTAGGTCCTTACGGACCGTAAGGCAAAACCCATACGGTCCGTAAAGGGTCCCCAGATCAGCAGAATCAACATTTAATGCTGATTGGCTCTTCAGATTGCGAAAGGGTCGAATGCCTTTTCACCCAATGAAAGGCCAAGGGCCAAATTCAGTGTATTTAACCCCTGGACACATGTACGCACGAGATCAAGGCACGATATTCGATAAAACGATCCTAACGGTTCCACTTTTCCTATAAATACCCCCCCCCTTTTGTGTAAAAACCCACAAAATCAGATCTAAATGCTCTAAGTTGATGCCTTTGCTTCATACCTGAGCTATTTGATCTTGATTAGCACTCGGGGACCCTCCGTAAGTCTTCTTTCGCTCTTTTATTCGCTTTTCGAGTCCGAAAGTCGACGTTTAGTTGACTTTCTGCATTGACCAGCTTATGGTCGATGCGAAGTTCATGGAACTTCATAACGTGAGCGTGATCACGATGGTTATGGTCCATAGTGACCATACCTACTGATCACCACGTTATCTAGGCTCAGTGACGAGTCGTAGTTTCGGCCCAAAATGTGCATTTTTGCATGTTTTGTAACCAAACTACTCGTGAGCATCAAAGCCGTTTGTTTTGATGCCAAACCTGTTTTTCTAAGCTTAGTTAAGCATGTTCAAACATGCTTAGCTCGTCACTTTTAGTTTAGTGCTTATATAGGGTCGTAAGGTAAGCGATCTAAACCATCGCTTATGCTTTCGAACCCGACCCATTTGGTCGGTCATTAGGACCTGACCAAACACATTAGGTGACCATAGCTATAACCTTCCGAGGTTATACCTTGTGGTCACGATGTTAGGCGTTCCAGACGCGTTCTACGCGAACGACGCATAAGGTAGCATAAGCTACCTAAACGGGTCGTGATGGACCGTAAGCACTTAGGTTAAGTTTCATTTTAGTATGTAGGCTTTGTTGAACCATATTACACGAGTCTCCATACTCGTTTGGTTTACGAACCCGCGTACTATCCGACTTTCCGATTTGGTCCGGTATATTAACATAGCTACCTATTAGGTGCCGTTGATATTCCGTGACCTCTCGCATTACCTGGTTATTTCACAAGAACAACAAAGCAACCTCAAGTGAGTACATTGAACCCCTCTTTTACTGTTTTCCAAACTGTTTTGGGGTGAAACACATGTGCCTATCTGTTACTTTCATGCTTTCCATGTTTTCACATCATATGCCTGCTATGTTGTTAGTACATTAGAGTACACGATTTCATTACATTTCATGCTATGTATGCCCATTGTGTGCGTACTTAGTACATTGATTTACATTACATTTCTGTTGCATATGTTTACTCAGCATATGGACACATTGATTTACATCAACATTTCTGTTGCATATGTTTACTCAGCATATGGACACATTGATTTACATGAACATTTCTGTTGCATATGTTTACTCAACATATGGACACATTGATTTACATGAACATTTCTGCTGCATATGTTTACTCAGCATATGGACACATTGATTTACATGAACATTTCTGCTTCGTATGTTTACTCAGCATACTTAGTACAATTGTTTACATCACATGCCTTCATTTTGTTATGACATTTGGTTTGTTTAACATGGGACAATACATTCATTAACATTAGCTACGCCGTTCGTTAGTAGGTAGTGGTACCATAGGAATTGACAACTCCCATTCCTGAAGTCCTGGGTTGATAGGACTGGAAGGAATGACCGAATTCGATATACATAACTTAGATAAACCTTTAATTTGTTTAAGGGTTTGTCGCCGCAGTCTCAAGGCTTGCATGTATGCATAGTTTACAGTACCGCATAAATGTTAATATCAATAGAGCATGCATTTTCCGCAGAACATAACGTTGATTTAAACCACGTTTTACTTCAACGACTTGTTTTGTGTATATGGTTTAAGTTGATACATTTCGCTTACCATACATGATACATTTTGGGATGCACATTACATGATTTACATTGAACATAAACACGTCGACATTGACATACACATTTGGTGGTTTACATTTGAACATAAACATTTGACATGGTTTACAATAACACTTGACATTTGGTTTACACATGAACAATTTACATGGTGGATTGTTTTGGGTAAATGATTTAAGTAACGTGGCGTATGTAATATGATACAAACATGGTGGATACGCCGCTGGTACTTCCTATATATAAATGTTTGTATAATATTACATATCGTGGCGTTATCTAAGTCATTTCAGTTTAGACACATTACACTTTACATAAGTAACATATTCTTCACAAGACATTATTTTCACAAACAACTTATCTTATTCAACTCATTTTACTTGGTTATTCGTTTAACCTTGCACTTATCTATACATATCGTTTGATGTTATCGTTTTTCAAATGATTTACAAAGCAAAACAAATTACAAGGTTCATGACTGACTGTTATTAAACATTCTTTAAAAATCAAGTCATGAATCCCATTTTCACAAAACCTATGTATCTCACAGGCATTTTTATGCTGACGTACCTACTTTCACATGTGTTTTCAGGAGCTATTCCATAGGGCGATGATCATGATTCTAGGGCGGACCTGTGCCTTAGAGCCTAAAAATGAAGTTGAACTAGCATAATTATGTTTTGATTTCCGTACTCTCTTTCTAAGACAATGTAACACCTTTGTTTATAAATAAAATACAACTTGTATGCCATGGTTATGGAACAATTTAATTCTGTCCACAACACTCCCCGACGTTTTCCGCCGCGGTTGCATGTTATACGCGGTCGGGGTGTGACAGATATGCAAACCCATTAAGCCATTCTTCAAATCTTGTAGCCCACCTGTTGTAATCTTCAATAGCCATCAACTTGGGCGGCTTATTGTATGTTCCATGTGCACTGTCTACACTCATAGCATCAGAGAGAATCTTCTTTGCACTCGGTTTTGGAGTTGTTTCATCTGTGTTACTAGCTGTGCCATCTTCTAAACCACCAGTAAATGCAAACACGTCACTGAAAAGTTGTTTCAAACGGAATCAGTTCAAGCGGAATAGCTCAAACGGAATTAACTTGTTCACATGAAATATAGTCTTCAAACGAAATTACCAAGTGAAATATAATTTCGTGCGGAATAAGCTTAATTTCAAACGAAATTATGCCAATTGAAACGGAATTAACTACTTTGGTGCGGAATTAATAATTCCGTTTGAACGTTTCAAACGAAATTAGGTCTCGTTTGAAATTAACTGCACTTTTCAAGCGAAATTAGACACAATGTGTAATTCCGTGCGGAACTACAGTGATGATTTCGAATGGAATTACTATGACGTCATCATATTCGATCAGTTGTTCGAATTAAGGTCCAATTCTTTCACGGATTAGTTAAAACTATGTTTCTCTTATAATATGTGAAAATCAAGCCATTTTGTCTGTTAAATTTCTTTCAAATCATAAAAGAATGAGTAGAAGTGAGAGAATCCGATGAAATCAAGCTGAATTGGTATGAACTCCTCGTCCTGAGCTCTGATACCACTTGTTGGATCGTCGTGTGACCCTAACGAGTCAATCTGAAGAGTTCAACATCAAAATCAAAGGCGGAATCAATGAAATCGACGTAACACAGCTTGATACTTTCTAATTATCTTCTTTTACTGATTTCTTGAGCTTTTACAATTCAAATAACAATCCGGCAGTACCTCGGCTCTGAAAACCACAACCTTAATTCCGTTTTAAATGACACATGCACATCAGTATTTATAGCCGCTTAATTCCGCACGAAACTGACTCACGCGGAATTACAAGTTCATGCGGAATTAGTTAATTCCGTGCGGAATTACTAATCTGGTCTGAAACATTAATTCCGTTTGAAATGATAGATGATCATTTCATGCGGAATTACCCCAAAATACTGTTTTCTCGATTTCCATGCCCTGATCTATCTAATACAATACAAGACTCCATAAAGACGAAGTTAACAGACATCAGTGCACCAACATAACGAACCGTAACAAAACGAATAACTGGGCACTACTCGGAACATCAAAAATTGACTAGAAGTAATGTTTTTATGATATTAAGCTAGTATTTGTGGTAGAACACCTTAAAATCATAAAAACACCTAAACACACTTAAACTAACTTAAACCTTCTCGTTTGCACTTTACACCCCCAACTTCCAAAAATTGACATTTTACCCCCCCCCCCCTCACCATAACCGGGCCCAAAGGGACGCCACTTTTCTTTTGATTATTTTATTTACTCTTGTCCCCTTAATTATGTGCAAAGATCTTGAGAAGATTAATATGTTGTAAACTTCTTTATAAAGAACCAAGAGTAGTAACCATTATCCTTCATCACAAAAATTCACCATCTTTCGCCTTTCTTCTCTTCTTAGTCTCAGTTCACACATCACCCACTACCATCACCATTTTCACTTCATTACAAGGCAATCCAAGGTCACTAGAAGGTGTATGGAGGCTATCTAAGGAGGCTTGAAGTGCTAGAACTTGAAGGACCTCACTTTCGAGCTTTTAACCACTTGATTTCTTCCATATTCATCTTCATCATTCTTGTGCCACTTCCCTAGCCATTATAGCTAGTAGTAAGCTTCTTGATCACTATAATAGTTCAAGTTTATGTTATGTACAAGTCTCACCATCTAAACAACTAAACTTTTAAAGATGTATATAAGAAGATCTAACATATTCATGAAAAAAAAACAAGTGATTATATTAATTTTTAGTGTATGTAATGAAGTTGTTGATGTTATATCTTGTGTATATGTTTAGATCAAGTATGTTAAGCTTGTTAAAAGCTTAGATCTAACAAGTTTAAGCATGGATCTTGAAGGATCCATGGTTAAACTTGAAGATGAACATATAAAGCATTATGTGAACTTGAAATATGAATTTTTATGCATAAACTTGTAATCTTGAAGTAATAAAGTGTATGTAAAACTAATTTTTGAAACTAAAACCCATGAAAAGTTTGTTAAAAGTTTAACATAAAGCCTGTTTATGAAAGATCTAAAGATGTTAAGCATGGATCTTGAAAGATCCATGGTGAATCATGATGTTAAACAAAGTGGCCTTTCTAATGAACATAAAAATAGTTTTACAACATTATTTTCAAGACTTTGAGACCATAAAACTCATGAGTGAGTTGGTTAGTAAAATAAAGTTTCATAAAATGTTGGTTAAAAATTTACAAGAACACTTGATTTCAAAAGATCCTTGTATGTAAAGTGTAGATCTAAAAGACTACACATTTTTAACAAGAATAAAGTTCACCATGATGTTTCATATGAAGAAATTAATGTATGTTGTTGATGATTATTGTTGAAAATTGTTTTTGGTGTTGAAAAGAAAATAAACACATGTGTTGAAAACTTGGGAAACCTCCATTTTTAGGGGAAACTATGTCAAAATTTTATAAGTTGTGGTGAAACTTATTCCCCAAAAATGCACCTAAAAATATTTACCGAGGTTTCCCTAATTTTTGTGTAAAATTACAAGTTAAGAAATGATCATTTCTTCAAGTTAAAATTTATATTAAGTATGTATATTTTTAGGGAAAATATATCTATTTAGTGATCACCAAATTTTGTGCTAAGTGTATATTATGTGTATTATATGTAGTAGTGTATTAGGAACTTGAAAATACACTAAATACTCCCAAGGAGTGTGAATACCAAAATACACGTACAAATATATGAGAATACATAAGTATACAAGTATACAAAATTCCTCACAAGGAAGTACATGGACAAATACAAGAAAATATATTTATGAAAATATATTTCTTAACAAATTATTGAATTTGGACAATTATGGACAGTTATGGACGTAAATATATATTTTTGGACAAATATATAACCATTACCAAGTAATGGAATTTATACACAATCGGGTGAATAATAAGAATGATTATATATATATTTTGACATGACAAAATATATATATTTCCTACAAGACTTAAAAATACATTATTTTTAAGAAATATAATTCCGGAAAGTAATAAAAATCAAAGTATTGATTTTTGGTGAATAATACAAAATACACAAGTATTTACATAAAATACAAGTATACTTTCCTAAGTATACTTGTACAAAAGTAATATTGAGAATATTATTTCACAAAATACTTATATTTATTTTTGGGAAAATAATATAAGTAACATACATGGAAAGTTAAAAATATAAATTATTTTTAACAACCTCTTACCTTGACAAAGACTTCATAAACAAATATATATTTTGAGGAGTGAAATATATATTTACAATAAACAATACATATTCAAAGTGTAAAGACATGACAAACGGGCAAGACCCGACGAACAAGGGTGTCACACCCCGACCACGTAAAACAACAAATCGTGGCGGAAACGTCGGGGAGTGTTTTAACAGAATTATTGTTTCACAACCATGGATACAAAAAGCTTTGTTTTATTGATTCATTAACTAATTTACATCGTCTTAAAACAAAACAAACATGTTACACATCGACTATCATTGTTATTACGTCACTAAGGCCTCGTCCAGATCCTATGTGAAACATGCATCCTAGCAATCAACATCAAGCAACAACACCTAAAACATATGTAAAAACAAAGTCAGCAAAGAAATGCTGGCGAGCACATAGGTTTTATGAGAGTATCGGATTCATGGCTCGTTCACATGTTGCAATACCTTATTAAAATCCATGTTTTGAAAAGTGTATAGTATTGCAACATAATCAACCAACTAAAATCAAGTGGGTTATAATTTATAAAATCTCGTATCCATGATTCTTAACCCCAAAACATTTGTTTTTGTAAACCAACTTGTAAAACATCTCATAAAAGCTCGTTAACAAAACTCGTATGGTTTATATTTAGAAAACATCGTTATGTGACATTGTTTCAAAATCGTTTGCCCAAGTGAACTAAATAATGGCACGGAATATAATATGATAAAAGCATTTAGATATAATAAGTACCAGTGGCGTATCTACCATGCTTCAATCATATTACACCCGTCCCATTACCTAATCACTACCCAAAAACCAATTGTTTAGCCAATTCGTTAAAATCGTTTCAAATTGTTTAACTCATACCAAAATCGTTCTCGTTTTAATTGTGAAAACTACTTTTGGTCGTCTCGCTAATAACATTCAAACCTTCGCAACACGTCCCTCATTCAACTCGAATTAACATACCACCAAAGGGTAAGTTAACAATCACAGATTGAGTCGTTACCCACATAACCATGGGTGCAGTCTGATAACGGGATTTGTCAGATCCTATGGTACCATAACCTAATACTGGTCGTCTTGATCAATGTTTATGAATGCCATTAGTTATGCAACTACAACCAACAAGTTCGTTCACATTATCGAAATCGTTATTTGTTTGATATAACCATTTTAATCGCTTTTGAAACCATCGTTTAAACCTCGAAATCATTTAACACATATGAATCACCCCAAAACAATCGAAAACTGTAAAATAGGGGAACTATGTACTCACTTGAAGTGCAAAGTATCCTCAATCAAAAGAACTTCAACAAACACAAGTAAACCAGAGAAATCAAGCAGCACCTAGTAATCGAATCACTAGTCAAATAATCGACACCTAAATCGGAAGATCGGACAGAATGAGGTCTTGTAAACCAAATGAGTATTGGAACTCATGTGATATGGTTTAACAAAGCCTACATTCTAAATCGGAACCTATCCTAAGTGCTTTCGTCCCATTGCAACCCATTAAGGTAGCTTACGCTAATTTAACGCGTCGTTCGCGCAAACGCGTGTTCGAGACGTCTAACTAGTCCTATGATAAGTATTATATGCCTAAACATGTTGCATAATCAATTAAGTGACAAAAGTTTATGTTACATATACTTAAAATTCAATGATGCATAAAAAGGGCATTTTGGTCATTTACCTAAGGCATATAAACTACCTATCATACAACTACTTAAACTATGTGACCATATGGTATAACCTTGGAAGGTTATTCCCTACATAACTATGGTCACTAAACATGCTTGGTCGGATCCTAATGATCGACCAAACAGGTCGAGTTCGAAAGTCTAAGCGGTTGTTTAGACCGCTTGACTTACGACTCTAAACAAGCACAAGACTAAAAGTGACGAGCTAAACATGTTAAAACATGTTTAGCTAAGTTAGAAAACAGGTTTTGTTATCAAAACAAAGTGTTTTGATGCCCAAGAGTAGTTTGGTTACAAAATACGCATGAATACGCATTTTGGCTGAAACTACAACTCTTCACTATGCCTAGTCAACGTGGTAATCAGTAGGTATAGTCATGCTGGACTATAACCATCGTGATTACGCTCACGTTGCGAAGTTCAACGAACTTCGTGTTGACCATAACCTGGTCAAAGCAGAAAGTCAAACACTGTTTGACTTTTATGCATAAAACGCATGAACGAACGAACGAAAGCTAGGTTTTCAAAACCATGGGAACATGTAAAACTAACAAATTCCAGCCCAAAGTATGCCAAATCAGGGGTTTAAAACCATCAAAACTTCAAAATTGGACCAAGTTCAATGTTTCTAATCTGCAGGGTGTCGCGCCCCGCATAGATTTGCACAAGATCTTACGCGGCCCGCCTGGTATACTTTGACAGAATTGCAATTTAGCCCCTGAACTTGTAAAACATGCATTTTGATGCTTATTTGACACATTTAAGCCCTGTTAACCTCATTTTAAAGCTCTAAAATGATGTTAAAGTGTAGGGAACTTAAAATATGCTCAAAAACATCTCGGATGTCGGCTCGTTTGGTCGTACGCTTGCGTTATTCGGTTAATTACGACGGAAGTCGTAACGAACGCAAAAACGATCCAAATTAAGCGACAAATGGAATTTTATCATGCCAATCATTAAAATAAAATATTTTAATGATTACATAAATTTTTGGTTGTCCGGGTATATTCAGAACGTAAGATATGTGCGAAAATGCAAACTTATGGACTTTTTGACGCTTTTAGTCCCTATTGATCAAAAAAGTTTGTTTTAGCATACCGAACCCCTCAAAGCCTATTTCTAAGCTATGTAAAGGATATTTAGGGTATGTTTAACTTATGAACAAGTTCCGGAATGTTCGTTACCATACAAATTGGTATAGTTTCGCAGTTTGACACAAATAGTCCCTGTGATCGAACAAACTTGTTTTCAACACACCAAACCATCCAAAACTTATTTCTAAGTTATGTGAAGGTTATTTAAGGTATGTTAAGCCTATGGCACTATTCGGGAGTGTTTTTCGCGTTAAACTGCTTGCGTTTACGCACCAGTTTGCGTATAACCTTCCAGAAAGAGATTTAAAGCTGGAAATCGAACTCGAATCAAATCGTAAAATCATTGAACACAAATACACACATAATAACACCAAAACCCATATAATAACACCAAAGCACATTGTTTTATTGATAATTAACATTGTTTTACATTGTACATCGATTACAGAACACAATTTATCACAGTCTCCCCTACGTTAGGAAATTTCGTCCCGAAATTTTAACTATAGGAAGCTTGTGAAAACAAATGCGGATATTTCACCTTCATTTGGTCCTCACATTCACAAGTAAACTCTGGGCCATGTTTGGACTCCCAGCGAACCTTGACCAATCGAATCCGTTTGTTCCTCAACTGTTTAATTGCACGGTTCGTTATCTCCACAGGTTTCTCGACAAAGTGCAATGTTTCATCAACTTGAATCTCGTCGAGAGGAATGTGAAGATCAACATCAGCTAAACACTTTCGCAAATTGGACACGTGAAAAGTCGGATGAATATTTCCAAGCTCTGGAGGTAGCTCTAGTCGATAGGCAACCTTTCCAATTCTTTCAACAATCTTAAATGGTCCAACATAACGAGGTGCAAGTTTTCCTTTCTTTCCAAATCTTACCACTCCCTTCTAAGGTGACACCTTGAGTAGGACATGGTCTCCGACTTGAAATTCTAAGGGCTTGCATCGCATATTTGCATAACTCTTTTCACGGCTTCTAGCTGTCACAAGATTATCGCGAATTTTCTTGATTTTGTCTGTCGTTTCCAGAATGCGCTCAAGTCCAGTAAGCTGAGCTTCACCGATCTCATTCCAACAGACAAATGAATGACATTTTCGACCGTAGAGAGCTTTGTATGGTGCCATATTAATACTAGCATGATAACTATTGTTGTAAGAAAACTCGATCAATGGAAGATGAGAATCCTAGTTACCACCAAAGTCTATTAAGCATGCTCTAAGCATACCTCCAATGTTTGAATCGTCCTCTTAGATTGTCCATCTGTTTGGGGATGATAAGCAGTGCTTAGATTTAGTTGGGTTCCCATAGCAGATTGCATGGTCTTCCAGAAATGAGATGAAAATCGAGCATCATGATCAAAAATGATATCCAAGGGAACACCATGTCGAGATACAATCTCATCAACATAAATCTTTGCAAGTTTATCAGCAAATAGATCCTCGCGAATCAGAATAAAATGAGCTGACTTTGTTAAATGATCGATAACAACCCATATAGCATCGTGACCTTTAGATGTACGCGGTAATTTAGTGATGAGATCCATTGCAATGCTCTCCCACTTCCAAACCGGTATCTCTGGTTGTACAAGCAAACCAGAAGGTCGTTGATGTTCAACCTTAAGTTTGAGACAAGTTAGGCATTTTGATACATACAAGGCAATATCCCTCTTCATACCAGGCCACCAAAACTGAGTACGAAGATCCTTGTACATTTTATAAGCACCAGGATGGATAGAATATCGAGACTTATGAGATTCATCCATTACCAAGGTGCAAAGATCGTCTTGTTTTGGAATCCACAAACGATCCTTGAAATAGAGTAAACCATCGTCTTTCGCTTCGAGCTTAAGCTCAAGTTGACGTGGTAATTCCTTACCTATCAAATTTTGTGAAATACAGAATTGCTGAGCTTGAAGGACACGTGTATGAAGATCAGATAGAGTTCGAACAGAATGAAGCTTGACTCGCTCCTTTCGACTAAGAGCATCAGCTACGACATTCGCCTTACCAGGATGGTAGCGAATCTTGCAATCATAATCGTTTAAGAGTTCAACCCAACATCGTTGCCTCATGTTCAGCTCCTTCTGATTAAGAATGTGTTGGAGACTTTTGTGGTCTGTGAAAACCACACACTTCGTGCCATAAAGATAGTGTCTCCAGATTTTGAGTGCAAAAACCACAGCACCTAACTCAAGATCATGAGTGGTGTAGTTCTTCTCGTAAACTTTCAGTTGTCTAGACGCATATGCTATTACTTTATGCGTTTAACCGTGTTTCCCACCAGACTTAGGCCTTTTGCTTTATGTTTGTATCATTTTCGCAAAACTACTAATCTTAGCTGAGCCTATCGACACATCCCTAGTGAGACTGTTTACAACTTTATAAAACTTTACATTTCTCTAGCGTGCATTGATAGTCCACTGATGTACTATCATTTCCTCTTTCTCTCAACAAAACTCGTTTTTGATTTTTTAATGTTTTTTTATATTTTCAAATTTTTTTAAAATTTTTCTCCCCCTAAAATTAAAATTATATTTCAAATTTTGATTTTCTTGAAAATTTGAAAAATAAAGCAGTAAACTATACAAACAAAATGACAAACTGATGAGAATTGGCTCAATTCGCCATCCACTTGGCTTAAACAGTCAGAACTCCCCCTGACAACAAACTATTTTCCCATTATGATTTCAAAACACTTAAGTTTGTTTTAATCAAAATGGTTTTTCCGGAAAATTAGTTTTGTTTGTCATTTCACAAACATGGGGTTTAATTCATCACACTGTTTTCGACCACTTGTAGGTTTATCACAAAAACAATTTCCAATAATCATACCACTTGTAAGATAGTTAAATCAAGTACAACTTAATGTCCTTGATTAACCATCTGTAAGTCGAAATATCACAGTTACCAACCTGTGAATTTCTCAAGAAAGATGCCGATTCCTACTCCCCAATCACCAACCTGGGAGTTCCGGCAAGTCAGGATTTTAAGCAAAGAATGTAGTCACCCAAGCCTGACCAGCCTTGGGTGTATTTGAGTTATTTTCACTTGGGGTTTGAACATATCTTTTTGATTCATAAAATTCTTTAACCCCTTTTACCTTACCCTCAATCATCTTTTCAAAAATATTTTTCACTTTTCCATTAAAAGCCTTTTCGACATCAAATTCTTTCTTTTCAGGATAGATTTGATTCGAAACTATCACTTTGCCAACTTTTTGTTTAAAATTTTCAGTCCGCAATGGTGGAAAGTTGATATCATCCATTGGTGGAACTGAATTTTCTCCTTTTTGATCAACAGATGGCTCCTCTGATTTTGACGATTCAGATTCATTGCCAGAACGTGGCTCATCTGACTTTGATAAGTCAAATTCATCGCCAAAATGTGACCCCTTTGCGTCTGAAGAAACAAATACTTTACCAGAAGGTGGCTCCTTTGTTTTCAACACAACAGATTCATCGCCAACCTTTATTGGAACTGTTTGATCAACAAATTTTACCTTTACCCTACCTTTTGTCCTCATATTTGTATATGATGGATTCATTTTACTTGACTGATTTTTTGTTAAGCAAAGCGATTCATCAGAACTTTTATCTGAATTAACCGTTGTACTAGAGGACAAAATTCTTTCGAGATACTCTCGTGCTTTCTTCCTTTTCTTTGTCAATCGATCTTTCTGCCCTTGTAAAAGTTTCACTTTCGGATCTTTCACTTCTTGTTTTTTCTATGCTCTGGGCTTTTCATCGACTTTGACTGATTTTGTCACCTTTTTCTAAGATTCAGCCCTCGATCTTTCCATTGAGCTTATTGGGCAATCTCTGGCAATGTGACCTTTGATTTGGCATTCATAACATCTTCCTGTCTCAAATCTCTGTCTCTGGCAGTTAACAACAATGTGTCCTTGAAAACCCCAGTTGTAACACACCCTGTTATCGTACCAATCTCCACCATCAATCCAAACACTCAAATCATAACACTGATTTGATTTGTAGTACTCATGACTTCTCCTATAAGCTTGATTTGACGCTTGAGCACTGTGGTCAAACCTGCACCACTTATTACCAACTTTTTGTGAGTTTTGATTTTTAACTTTTTTGTGATTTTTTATAATGATTGGATGACTAAACTGATGAGCTTTTATTGTTATTCTGAAGATTTTTTGGCTTTTTATCATTTTGTTTTTGTTCCACATTCTTCTTTACAGGTTTTTGCGTTGAGTATTCACCTTTTTCAATAGAATGTAAAATAGTTTCTTGAAACTTTTCTTTTAATTTCAAAAATATTTTCTTTTTCTCATTTTCATCATCAGTTTTATCATCAGAATCCTCAATGATGACTTTGTCATAATTTGTGACATTGTCACTTATTGGAATTGCATTGATCGGTTTTGGACATATATAATCTGGTGTTGATGACGAAGTCACAAAACCTTTCAATTTCTTTTCAAGATCACAAATTTTATTTCTAGCACATTCAACTTCTTTTTCAAGTTGAATGATTTTCTCAAGATGAGAATTTATTGCTATTTGTTTCTCCAAATTATTTTTACCAAAAATAGATTTTTCATTTTCTAAAATTTTTATTTGATTTTGAAAATCTTTTTCACTTTTTAATTTTTCATTTTCCAAAAATGTTATTTTATCTTGAAATTCTTTTTCTTTCAAATTTTTGTTTTCCAATGTCAAACTCTCCACATTTTTCAAGAGTTTGACATTGTCTGCTCTAGATAGATCACATTTTGAGCACACTGGTTCAGAACTTGAAGCTTCATCTTTTTCGGATTCTTCATTCTTTGAAATTACCTCTGTCTCTGTCTTGTATGTACCTGCACAAAAAATTTTAATAAAATCAAGAGGATTCATACTTTCATCTAGATAACAACCCCTCTTAATGTCATATTTCATAACATCTTTTTCTACAAGACACATATTGACTCTTCTTCTCATTTCAATAATCACATCCAAACTTATTTTTTCCAATTCATTTTCTATTCAATTCATCAACTCTTTCTTTTTCTTATCATCTTCGTAATTGTGTGTTTTAAGCTTATTGATGAATTCATTTGGATAAAAATTTGAGAACCTAGAATCCTTTTTCAATTCAATCAAAAATTCATCCCACTCTGAAGGTAACGCGTCTGCAAATTTTGATATTTTTTCAGCATTTGACATTCTTATCTCGTACCTTTTTAAATTGTCAAGTAAATGATCATACCGTTTTTCTAACTCATTCAACGTTTCATTTTTCTTACACAGAAAATATTCAAGTCTTTTAACCCAAATATTCTTATTCTCATTCTGATATCTACTACCCCAAACCCCATCAAACCAATCATTTAACATTTCAAGGTTATCGTTTTCCATTTCGTCAAACATTTTGTATCGACCCACTAATCAAATCCAATTTAAAACTGTCAACAAACTTGATTCAAACTTGGCCTAAACTTGATTTAAATCTTGTAGCCCAAACGATTTAAAAATTTCGCCCCAAGCTAATCAACCCAATATTCACAAAACTTTTACTTTTCGATCCAAATTTTATGATTTTTTATTTAATTTTTATTCTTTCAAAACCTAAATGCTATCATTAGAACTGATAACCTACCACTTCTTTTTTAGTTATACTAACAACTTAACCGTTACTAAAAATTTAATTTTTATTCTTTCAGACCACAAAACTATAACCACTAACTACCAACCGTTACTAAAAATTTCCAACACAACAAACTGTCGCAATAACACTATCTCTTCTTCTACAATATCACTTTCAGATTTACAACACCTCAACTCAGATCCAGATCTATTCGGCAAAACCTACAACTCATATTCAATCAACAACTCAGATCTGTTCTAAATATGATATTTAGAGTTTCAAGTGACAATTGTTATCTTCTTCGATGTGTTATTACGTTCAAAATCGCCAAACTTCAATCTGAAACAAACTGAAATGTATCCAAACAATTTGAAATCACACCAAAAACAGTTCAAAATTATCAAATATTTGATTCGAAAAACACTGAGATTTAACCGAAAACGATTCGATTATGTCGAAACTCGTCGAAAATCAATCAAAAATAGTTTGTATAGCTTCCAAATGATCCGGAACAAACTGTAATCACAACTAAAACAACTGGATCAGTTCGATATCATCAAACAACTCACTGATTCAGATCTGAATTATAGCGTGTATAACCTAAATGATGTACTGATTATGTGCTTTATCAATGATGAGTTTTTGAAGAAAGAAACTCATTTTCTTACTGTTTGTCAGATTATTCAGATCTGAACTATAACATGTATCAGATTTTACTTGTAAAGAAGAGTTTGTAATTCATAGAAACAGATCCGAAAACAATAAAACTTGTTCAAAACATGAATCGAACAGACCAAAATCACATCAAAAATCAACCGATAATCACCAAAACAGTCAGAAATCAACCGAAAATCAATTCGTTTTCACCGAAACTCGTCCGATTCGAATCACGATTACACGCAGAGCATCCGTAGCTCTGATACCACTTGTGAGTTTAGGATCGGATCGTAAACGATCACTAGATCTGCGATAAATTCGATTTAACGTGCGGAAACCGTTAAATCAAACCATAATCGTGCACGAAAACGTAATTGAACAACGTTTTATTACGTAACGACGACAACCGGACAGAGTTTCGACTCGATCTACACACTAGACACTCGTAATCTAATGACGTAATCGGAGTTGTTCTTGATGAAGATCTGATGAACATAAAGAACCTCAGTTCATACGAAATTAAGTTCTCTGATTGCTGTTCTGATTCCGTGTGAAAATGAACTACTGATATATATAGTTGCATAGTTTCGTATGAATGACCCTCCCAATTCCGTGCGAAACTAAATTCCGTGTGACACTACAAACGGAAATGCACAGCATTGTCAGTTCATACGAAATTATGGTTTTCTAGCATATGATATTGAATATGATGTCATCATTGCATAATGATGACATCACTTTGGATCTTGCTCAGTTTCTTCACATTGTGCCGTACCATATACTGACCTGACATTGCCTAACGATACCTAGTGAAACCTAGCGAAACCTCTGTCCGGTATTTAACAGACTCAAGACACTAGACTTTACATGTACAGCTAGATTTCTATCTATGGCCACACACTTAGTGCACTAACAATACAACTTATCAGATCCCACCATCTTGTACTTCACAAGATTAGGTTCGTCACTTAAGTTGTTTTTGGATTTAGATTTTGGAATGTATTTATCAAGAAAACATTCATCATCCTCAGTAATGTCACTTTCAGTTTTCAAAATCTTGTCAACCACACTTTTAACAACTTCAGATTGGACACTATCTTCATTAGATGACGAATTGAATGTGACGTCAATTGATTCAGGAAGTTTCACTTCATTTTCATCTTCATCGTCATTAACCAACCCTGACTTTTTCTTTGAAAAATTGTTTAGAACTGGTGGTGGAACCTGATGATACCCCACCCCGGTTCCATTAGAGTATACATCTTCGCCTGTTTTGTTCTTCCCAATTGGTTTAGGGACAATATGTTGAAGAATAAGACTTGCGGAGTTGTAACTGTTCAGTTTCAACTGTATGCGTTCATTCTCAATTTTAGCTTCTTGAAATTGAAGCTTCATCCTTGCAATTTCATCCAGTTGTTGGTTGATTAACTCTTCTTTCACTCTAAGAACTCCTGTCAATTGCACATTTTCTTTGTATGTCTTACAACTTCTCTCATCAGAATCTTTAACCGTTCGTTTTAGCTTCTCAAAATTTTCAGAAATTTGACGATTTTCAAGAATTAACTTTTCATTTTCTTTCCTACATCTTTCTACTTCACTTTTATCATTTTCAATTTTACCAGTTAATTCGTTAATTCGTTCATTTGAAGCTTTTAACATTTTATCCCGGTTCAAGATCTGATCCTCAACATCTCTGACCCTTTTTGTCACCTCTTCGATCTTTTGAACATTAAGGTAAGTAAGTGTACCACAAACCTTGTAGTTTTTCATGCAGTTTGTGCAGTCACTTTCTGTTTTGACTCTCTTACCTGTCTCTTTGATCTCATCATTCAGACTGACCTTGTTTTTGGACTCAGTTCCAGAACCAGAAACTACCTCTAGTTCTTTTGCAGCAAGGACCTTGTCAGCCATCTTCTTCAAATTCTCATCAGTAAGCTCTTGTGTCGTATCAATAATCCCATCATCTATTTTCTTAGACTTCGGCTCCTGCTTTTTTTCTTTCTCTTTCTCATTCTCTTTCTTATCAGCTTCTCCTTCTCCCCACCACATTCTTTGCCTGGCTTCTTCTTCTTTTGCAAATTGCTGGTTGAAAATTTCAACACTAACAGAAGCTGGATCAACAGCAATGTTTCCATTTGGATCAAGGTAACATTCCCTATCAGCATCCCATCTCTTTGCTTGTTTCGCTTCTTTGTATGTACGATCGATTCTCGTCATCTTGTTTTGAGCTAGCATCCTTCTGTTGACAAACTTCTCTTCCTCTGTTCTGTTGTCTTTGAAGGGTACAATCTTTGACACAAACGCATAGCCCACTGCATCCTCTTCTGGTAGTAGTTCACTCCAATCAAAACCTTCGTCATCATGAATGACAGCAAGAGCTCTGGATTTTTCTTTGGGGGTATCTTCAAGCTGTTTCATTCTGGGCGGTTCTGATTTGTTCTGATGATAGATTGCTCTCTTGTAGTAATCTTCACGAAATGGATTTGCAGTATCATCAGCTGGTGCGTTTCGGCATTCACGTTTGAAGTGACCTTTTTGTTTACATCTGAAACAAGTCACCTTTGACTTATCAAAACCCAGTTTTGTGGACGGCCCGCCAATTGAATGTCTTCCAGTAATCTCCATGAAGCGTTGAGCTCTCCGGACTGCACTGGCCATACACCACCTGATATCGATCAATTTCATTTCTTCCGGATCGATCTGGTCATAATCCTCTTTTGTCGGGTTAGTGTTTCCAATCTTGCATGCCACGAGACTCTCATACGATTCAAGAATAGACGCTAAAAACACCATCTGCTGCTTTGCAGATTCTTCACTGAAATTTTGAGCATTCTTTAAATCCACAGCAATGTTGCATTGGAATAGATTCTTTGGAATAGATTGATTTTGAGCAGTTGATGATGATCCCGTATGATAGCCACTGCTTTGAGTTTCTTGATTCACTGTGCTTGAACTTTCTGCTGAAAACGCGGTTTTTGGAGACACAGTCTTCGGTTTCACACTACCTTTGTAATACAGCTCCACATTCTGCTGATAAGATGAGTTGTTGTCTTTGCTAGATTTCTTGATCTCTAACTCATGGCTTTCCAGTCTTTCGATAAGTAGATCCACTGTCAAATCTTCTGACTTGATTGTGTTTTTCAGCATCAAGGCAAAGTATTGCCAGTCTTGCTCATTTGGTAGAGAATCAAATAATTTGTCAACCAACTCTTCTTGAGTGTATATGATTTTGTGTCTTGCCAGCTCCATCTTCAAATGCCCGAATCTCTCGATCATCTTGGATACAGATTCATTTTTCATACATCCAAATAAATCAAATTCTTTTCGTAACAACTTCTTTTTGTTCTTAACTATCTCAGCACTACCTACACATTTCACTCTCAACTTCTCCCATAGATCTTTTGCATTTGTGTATTCAATCAACGAGATTATGTCGTCTCTCACAGACTGATGAAGCAATGCAATGCACTTTTGCTCAGCATCAAAATTTTCTACATTATTAGTGCCTTCTAAATTTTCATAATCCGATCTTCCGATATTGTAACCATTCTTCAAGCTCTTCCAGCTGGGATATGCAAATGCTTTAAGCCATTCTTCAAATCTTGTAGCCCACCTGTTGTAATCTTCAATAGCCATCAACTTGGGCGGCTTATTGTATGTTCCATGTGCACTGTCTACACTCATAGCATCGGAGAGAATCTTCTTTGCACTCGGTTTTGGGGTTGTTTCATCTGTGTTACTAGCTGTGCCGTCTTCTAAACCACCAGTAAATGCAAACACGTCACTGAACGGATTCATAAACTCATCCATCTTCACGTATCTGAAACAATCAACAAAGACTCAGAAAAATTCTTGAAATTTTGAAAAGTTGTTTCAAACGGAATCAGTTCAAGCGGAATAGCTCAAACGGAATTAACTTGTTCACATGAAATATAGTCTTCAAACGAAATTACCAAGTGAAATATAATTTCATGCGGAATAAGCTTAATTTCAAACGAAATTATGCCAATTGAAACGGAATTAACTACTTTGGTGCGGAATTAATAATTCCGTTTGAACGTTTCAAACGAAATTAGGTCTCGTTTGAAATTAACTGCACTCTTCAAGCGAAAATAGACACAATGTGTAATTCCGTGCGGAATTACAGTGATGATTTCGAATGGAATTACTATGACGTCATCATATTCGATCAGTTGTTCGAATTAAGGTCCAATTCTTTCACGGATTAGTTAAAACTATGTTTCGCTTATAATATGTGAAAATCAAGCCATTTTGTCTGTTAAATTTCTTTCAAATCATAAAAGAATGAGTAGAAGTGAGAGAATCCGATGAAATCAAGCTGAATTGGTATGAACTCCTCGTCCTGAGCTCTGATACCACTTGTTGGATTGTCGTGTGACCCTAACGAGTCAATCTGAAGAGTTCAACATCAAAATCAAAGGCGGAATCAATGAAATCGACGTAACACAGCTTGATACTTTCTAATTATCTTCTTTTGCTGATTTCTTGAGCTTTTACAATTCAAATAACAATCCGGCAGTACCTCGGCTCTGAAAACCACAACCTTAATTCCGTTTTAAATGACACATGCACATCAGTATTTATAGGCGTTTAATTCCGCACGAAACTGACTCACGCGGAATTACAAGTTCATGCGGAATTAGTTAATTCCGTGCGGAATTACTAATCTCGTCTAAAACATTAATTCCGTTTGAAATGATATATGATCATTTCATGCGGAATTACCCCAAAATACTGTTTTCTCGATTTCCATGCCCTGATCTATCTAATACAATACAAGACTCCATAAAGACGAAGTTAACAGACATCAGTGCACCAACATAACGAACCGTAACAAAACGAATAACTGGGCACTACCCGGAACATCAAAAATTGACTAGAAGTAATGTTTTTATGATATTAAGCTAGTATTTGTGGTAGAACACCTTAAAAATCATAAAAACACCTAAACACACTTAAACTAACTTAAACCTTCTCGTTTGCACTTTAAACCCCAAACTTCCAAAAATTGACATTTTACCCCCCCCCCTCACCATAACCGGGCCCAAAGGGACCCCACTTTTCTTTTGATTATTTTATTTACTCTTGTCCCCTTAATTATGTGCAAAGATCTTGAGAAGATTAATATGTTGTAAACTTCTTTATAAAGAACCAAGAGTAGTAACCATTATCCTTCATCACAAAAATTCACCATCTTTCGCCTTTCTTCTCTTCTTGGTCTCAGTTCACACATCACCCACTACCATCACCATTTTCACTTCATTACAAGGCAATCCAAGGTCACTAGAAGGTGTATAGAGGCTATCTAAGGAGGCTTGAAGTGCTAGAACTTGAAGGACCTCACTTTGGAGCTTTTAACCACTTGATTTCTTCCATATTCATCTTCATCATTCTTGTGCCACTTCCCTAGCCATTAGAGCTAGTAGTAAGCTTCTTGATCACTATATTAGTTCATGTTTATGTTATGTACAAGTCTCACCATCCAAACAACTAAACTTTTAAAGATGTATATAAGAAGATCTAACATATTCATGAAAAAAAACAAGTGATTATATTAATTTTAGTGTATGTAATGAAGTTGTTGATGTTATATCTTGTGTATATGTTTAGATCAAGTATGTTAAGCTTGTTAAAAGCTTAGATCTAACAAGTTTAAGCATGGATCTTGAAGGATCCATGGTTAAACTTGAAGATGAACATATAAAGCATTATGTGAACTTGAAATATGAATTTTTATGCATAAACTTGTAATCTTGAAGTAATAAAGTGTATGTAAAACTAATTTTTGAAACTAAAACCCATGAAAAGTTTGTTAAAAGTTTAACATAAAGCCTGTTTATGAAAGATCTAAAGATGTTAAGCATGGATCTTGAAAGATCCATGGTGAATCATGATGTTAAACAAAGTGGCCTTTCTAATGAACATAAAAATAGTTTTACAACATTATTTTCAAGACTTTGAGACCATAAAACTCATGAGTGAGTTGGTTAGTAAAATAAAGTTTCATAAAATGTTGGTTAAAAATTTACAAGAACACTTGATTTCAAAAGATCCTTGTATGTAAAGTGTAGATCTAAAAGACTACACATTTTAACAAGAATCAAGTTCACCATGATGTTTCATATGCAGAAATTAATGTATGTTGTTGATGATTATTGTTGAAAATTGTTTTTGGTGTTGAAAAGAAAATAAACACATGTTTTGAAAACAAGGGAAACCTCCATTTTTAGGGGAAACTATGTCAAAATTTTATAAGTTGTGGTGAAACTTATTCCCCAAAAATGCACCTGAAAATATTTACCGAGGTTTCCCTAATTTTTGTGTAAAATTACAAGTTAAGAAATGATGATTTCTTCAAGTTAAAATTTATATTAAGTATGTATATTTTTAGGGAAAATATATCTATTTAGTGATCACCAAATTTTGTGCTAAGTGTATATTATGTGTATTATATATAGTAGTGTATTAGGAACTTGAAAATACACTAAATACTCCCAAGGAGTGTGAATACCAAAATACACGTACAAATATATGAGAATACATAGGTATACAAGTATACAAAATTCCTCACAAGGAAGTACATGGACAAATACAAGAAAATATATTTATGAAAATATATTTCTTAACAAATTATTGAATTTGGACAATTATGGACAGTTATGGACGTAAATATATATTTTTGGACAAATATATAACCATTACCAAGTAATGGAATTTATACACAATCGGGTGAATAATAAGAATGATTATATATATATTTTGACATGACAAAATATATATATTTCCTACAAGATTTAAAATTACATTATTTTTAAGAAATATAATTCCGGAAAGTAATAAAAATCAAAGTATTGATTTTTGTTGAATAATACAAAATACACAAGTATTTACATAAAATACAAGTATACTTTCCTAAGTATACTTGTACAAAACTAATATTGAGAATATTATTTCACAAAATACTTATATTTATTTTTGGGAAAATAATATAAGTAACATACATGGAAAGTTAAAAATATAAATTATTTTTAACAACCTCTTACCTTGACAAAGACTTCATAAACAAATATATATTTTGAGGAGTGAAATATATATTTACAATAAACAATACATATTCAAAGTCTAAAGACATGACAAACGGGCAAGACCCGACGAACAAGGGTGTCACACCCCGACCACGTAAAACAACAAATTGTGGCGGAAACGTCGGGGAGTGTTTTAACAGAATTATTGTTTCACAACCATGATACAAAAAGTTTTGTTTTATTGATTCATTAACTAATTTACATCGTCTTAAAACAACACAAACATGTTACACATCGACTATCATTGTTATTACGTCACTAAGGCCTCGTCCAGATCCTATGTGAAACATGCATCCTAGCAATCAACATCAAGCAACAACACCTGAAACATATGTAAAAACAAAGTCAGCAAAGAAATGCTGGCGAGCACATAGGTTTTATGAGAGTATCGGATTCATGGCTCGTTTACATGTTGCAATACCTTATTAAAATCCATGTTTTGAAAAGTGTATAGTATTGCAACATAATTAACCAACTAAAATCAAGTGGGTTATAATTTATAAAATCTCGTAGCCATGATTCTTAACCCCAAAACATTTGTTTTTGTAAACGAACTTGTAAAACATCTCATAAAAACTCGTTAACAAAACTCGTATGGTTTATATTTAGAAAACATCGTTATGTGACATTGTTTCAAAATCGTTTGCCCAAGTGAACTAAATAATGGCACGAAATGTAATATGATAAAAGCATTTATATATAAGAAGTACCAGCGGCGTATCTACCATGCTTCAATCATATTACACCCGTCCCATTACCTAATCACTACCCAAAAACCAATTGTTTAGCCAATTCGTTAAAATCGTTTCAAATTGTTTAACTCATCCCAAAATCGTTCTCGTTTTAATTGTGAAAACTACTTTTGGTCGTCTCGCTAATAACATTCAAACCTTCGCAACACGTCCCTCATTCAACTCGAATTAACATACCACCAAAGGGTAAGTTAACAATCACAGATTCAGTCGTTACCCACATAACCATGGGTGCAGTCTGATAACGGGATTTGTCAGATCCTATGGTACCATAAACTAATATTGGTCGTCTTGATCAATGTTAATGAATGCCATTAGTTATGTAACTACAACCAACAAGTTCGTTCACATTATCGAAATCGTTATTTGTTTGATATAACCATTTTAATCGCTTTTGAAACCATCGTTTAAACCTCGAAATCATTTAACACATATGAATCACCCCAAAACAATCGAAAACTGTAAAATAGGGGAACTATGTACTCACTTGAAGTGCAAAGTATCCTCAATCAAAAGAACTTCAACAAACACAAGTAAACCAGAGAAATCAAGCAGCACCTAGTAATCGAATCACTAGTCAAATAATCGACACCTAAATCGGAAGATCAGACAGAATGAGGTCTTGTAAACCAAATGAGTATTGGAACTCATGTGATATGGTTTAACAAAGCCTACATTCTAAATCGGAACCTATCCTAAGTGCTTTCGTCCCATTGCAACCCATTAAGGTAGCTTACGTGTGATATGGTTTAACAAAGCCTACGACTCTAAACAAGCACAAGACTAAAAGTGACGAGCTAAACATGTTAAAACATGTTTAGTTAAGTTAGAAAACAGGTTTTGATATCAAAACAAAGTGTTTTGATGCCCAAGAGTAGTTTGGTTACAAAATACGCATGAATACGCATTTTGGCTGAAACTACGACTCGTCACTATGCCTAGTCAACGTGGTAATCAGTAGGTATAGTCATGCTGGACTATAAACATCGTGATTACGCTCACGTTGCGAAGTTCAACGAACTTTGTGTTGACCATAACCTGGTCAAAGCAGAAAGTCAAACACTGTTTGACTTTTATGCATAAAACGCATGAACGAACGAACGAAAGCTAGGTTTTCAAAACCATGGGAACATGTAAAACTAACAAATTCCAGCCCAAAGTATGCCAAATCAGGGGTTTAAAACCATCAAAACTTCAAAATTGGACCAAGTTCAATGTTTCTGATCTGCAAGGTGTCGCGCCCCGCATAGATCTGCACAAGATCTTACGCGGCCCGCCTGGTATACTTTGACAGAATTGCAATTTAGCCCTTGAACTTGTAAAACATGCATTTTGATGCTTATTTGACACTTTAAAGCCCTGTTAACCTCATTTCAAAGCTCTAAAATGATGTTAAATTGTAGGGAACTTAAAATATGCTCAAAGCCATCTCGGATGTCAGCTCGTTTGGTCGTAAGCTTGCGTTGTTCGGTTAATTACGACGGAAGTCGTAACGAACGCAAAAACGATCCAAATTAAGCGACAAATGGAATTTTATCATGCCAATCATTAAAATAAAATATTTTAATGATTACATAAATTTTTGGTTGTAGGATATATTCAGAACGTAAGATATGCGCGAAAATGCAAACTTATGGACTTTTTGACGCTTTTAGTCCCTATTGATCAAAAAAGTTTGTTTTAGCATACCGAACCCCTCAAAGTCTATTTCTAAGCTATGTAAAGGATATTTAGGGTATGTTTAACTTATGAACAAGTTCCGGAATGTTCGTTACCATACAAATTGGTATAGTTTCGCAGTTTGACACAAATAGTCCCTGTGATCGAACAAACTTGTTTTCAACACACCAAACCATCCAAAACTTATTTCTAAGTTATGTGAAGGTTATTTAAGGTATGTTAAGCCTATGGCACTATTCGGGAGTGTTTTTCGCGTTAAACTGCTTGCGTTTACGCACCAGTTTGCGTATAACCTTCCAGAAAGAGATTTAAAGATGGAAATCGAACTCGAATCAAATCGTAAAATCATTGAACACAAATACACACATAATAACACCAAAACCCATATAATAACACCAAAGCACATTGTTTTATTGATAATTAACATTGTTTTACATTGTACATCGATTACAGAACACAATTATCAAAGTCTCCACTACTTTAGGAAATTTCGTCCCGAAATTTTAACTATAGGAAGCTTGTGAAAACAAATGCGGATATTTCGCCTTCATTTGGTCCTCACATTCACAAGTAAACTCTGGGCCATGTTTGGACTCCCAGCGAACCTTGACCAATCGAATCCGTTTGTTCTTCAACTGTTTAACTGCACGGTCCGTTATCTCCACAGGTTTCTCGACAAAGTGCAACGTTTCATGAACTTGAATCTTGTCGAGAGGAATGTGAAGATCAACATCAGCTAAACACTTTCGCAAATTGGACACGTGAAAAGTCGGATGAATATTTCCAAGCTCTGGAGGTAGCTCTAGTCGATAGGCAACCTTTCCAATTCTTTCAACAATCTTAAATGGTCCAACATATCGAGGTGCAAGTTTTCCTTTCTTTCCAAATCTTACCACTCCCTTCTAAGGTGACACCTTGAGTAGGACATGGTCTCCGACTTGAAATTCTAAGGGCTTGCATCGCATATTTGCATAACTCTTTTCACGGCTTCTAGCTGTCACAAGATTATCGCGAATTTTCTTGATTTTGTATGTTGTTTCCAGAATGCGCTCAAGTCCAGTAAGCTGAGCTTCACCGATCTCATTCCAACAGACAGGTGAATGACATTTTCGACCGTAGAGAGCTTTGAATGGTGCCATATTAATACTAGCATGATAATTATTGTTGTAAGAAAACTCGATCAATGGAAGATGAGAATCCTAATTACCACCAAAGTCTATTACGCATGCTCTAAGCATATCCTCCAAAGTTTGAATCGTCCTCTTAGATTGTCCATCTGTTTGGGGATGATAAGCAGTGCTTAGATTTAGTTGGGTTCCCATAGCAGATTGCATGGTCTTCCAGAAATGAGATGAAAATCGAGTATCACGATCAAAAATGATATCCAAGGGAACACCATGTCGAGATACAATCTCATCAACATAAATCTTTGCAAGTTTATCAGCAAATAGATCCTCACGAATCAGAATAAAATGAGCTGACTTCGTTAAACGATCGATAACAACCCATATAGCATCGTGACCTTTAGATGTACGCGGTAATTTAGTGATGAGATCCATTGCAATGCTCTCCCACTTCCAAACCAGTATCTCTGGTTGTACAAGCAAACCAGAAGGTCGTTGATGTTCAACCTTAAGTTTGAGACAAGTTAGGCATTTTGATACATACAAGGCAATATCCCTCTTCATACCAGGCCACCAAAACTGAGTACGAAGATCCTTGTACATTTTATCAGCACCAGGATGGATAGAATATCGAGACTTATGAGATTCATCCATTACCAAGGTGCGAAGATCGTCTTGTTTTGGAATCCACAAACGATCCTTGAAATAGAGTAAACCATCGTCTTTCGCTTCGAGCTTAAGCTCAAGTTGACGTGGTAATTCCTTACCTATCAAATTTTGTGAAATACAGAATTGCTGAGCTTGAAGGACACGTGTATGAAGACCAGATAGAGTTCGAACAGAATGAAGCTTGACTCGCTCCTTTCGACTAAGAGCATCAGCTACGACATTCGCCTTACCAGGATGGTAGCGAATCTTGCAATCATAATCGTTTAAGAGTTCAACCCAACATCGTTGCCTCATGTTCAGCTCCTTCTGATTAAGAATGTGTTGGAGACTTTTGTGGTCTGTGAAAACCACACACTTCGTGCCATAAAGATAGTGTCTCCAGATTTTGAGTGCAAAAACCACAGCACCTAACTCAAGATCATGAGTGGTGTAGTTCTTCTCGTAAACTTTCAGTTGTCTAGACGCATATGCTATTACTTTACCTCGTTGCATGAGAACACAACCAAGGCCTAAGTTGGACGCGTCACAATAGACAACGAAATCATCGTTTCCCTCGGGCAAAGATAAAACAGGAGCATCACACAACTTTCGTTTCAGCGTTTGGAACGCTTCTTCTTGTTTGGGTCCCTACTCAAAAGGCTTATTCTTCTGAGTCAAAGCAGTGAGTGGAACCGCAATCTTCGAGAAATTCAAAATAAACCATCGATAATATCTAGCAAGACCAAGAAAAGATCGAATCCCTGTGGGTGTTGTCGGTGTATTCCAATCCGTAATTGCAACAATTTTAGATGGATCCACATGAATACCATGTTCGTTGACTATATGACCCAAAAATTGAACTTCTTTAAGCCAAAATTCACACTTGGAGAATTTAGCAAAAAGTTGTTCCTTCTTCAGGAGTTCCAAAGTTAAACGAAGGTGTTGCTCGTGATCGGCTCGAGACTTCGAATAAACAAGAATATCGTCGATGAACACAATGATGAACTTGTCTAAATAAGGTTTACAGACCCTATTCATTAAGTCCATGAAGATAGCTGGGGCATTCGTCAAACCAAAAAGCATGACTGTGAACTCGTAATGCCCATATCTCGTGCTGAAAGCAGTTTTGGGAATATCTTCTTCGAGAACACGAAGCCGATGATACCCAGAACGCAGATCGATCTTGGAAAAACAGTTAGCACCTTACAGCTGATCAAAGAGATCATCGATTCGAGGTAGGGGGATATCGATTCTTGATGGTAAGCTTGTTAAGCTCACGATAATCGATACACATTCGAAAGGACCCATCTTTCTTTTTCACAAGGAGGACAGGAGCACCCCATGGTGAATAACTCGGACGGATGAATCCTTTATCAGATAACTCTTGAAGCTGTTTTGATAACTCTTGCATCTCTGACGGTGCAAGACGATAAGGTGCTTTCGCAATCGGGTTGGTATTGGGTACAAGATCAATATGAAACTCGACTTGACGAAATGAAGGCAAACCAGGCAGTTCATCAGGAAACACCTCTGGATAATTCCGAACAATCGGAATATCCTGAATACTCTTGCTCTTGCCTTTCTCCTCGGTGACATGTGCTAGAAAAGCAACATATCCTTTTCATAAATACCTTTGGGCTTTCGTACACGACATGAGTTTCAAACCACCTGATGGTTTCTCGCCACGAACTTCAAGAACATCGCCAGATGAAAGAGGAATACGAACAATCTTGTCGAAACAAACCACCTCAGCATGATGTTTGGTTAACCAATCCATCCCCACGATAATATCGAAACTCCCAAGTTGCATTGGCATGAGGTCAATAGGAAAAAGATGGTTATCAAGGTTCAACTGACAATCACGAATAACAGAATCGAGAACAAGAGGTTTACCAGTAGCAACTTCGACAGATTAGGGTTTCCTTAGTTTAGTTCTAGGTATCGCAAGTAAAGGATCAAAAGACAATGAAACAAAACTTCTATCGGCACCAGAATCAAAAAGGACAGATGCAGGTCGATTGATAACAAGGAACGTACCATTGACAACCTCGTTGTCAACTCGAGCCTCGTTAGCATTCAAGTTATACGCTCGTTCACGAGCGGGATTCACATTCGCATTGACATTTGCATTCGGATTCGCATTTGCATTCACCAACCTCGACAGTTATTGCGAAAATGACCAAACTCTCCCCAATTGAAACATGAACCCGGTGGGAATCTCGCAGCATTCCCCTGAACCTATGCTGCTTGATTCTGACCCAAACGACAAATGTTGGCCAGATGCCCAAGTTTACCACACGTAGTACACTGCTTACACACCTGTTGGATAGCATGATGACCATTGCACCGAGTGAAGTGAGGTGCGGTACCAGCATACTGTTTCTTCGCAGGAGGTTGAGTAGGTGGGTTCTGAGCAGTAACAGCAAAATTTTGGAAAGCCTTGCGCTTCCTTGACTTCTTCGAAGACTCACCCTTCTTCTTACCCTTACACTTTTCCTTGTCTTTTGCAGAATCAGCTGACTTCTTCTTGTCACCCTTGCGGGTCAGTTTTCCTTTTCTGACCTGAGACTCAGTCAGAGTAGCAGACAACTCGATTGCTTGACGAACAGTAGTAGGATTACTGCCAGTCACAATGTCTTGCACAGAATTGGGCAAACCATCGATATACCTCTCTATCGCCTTTTCCAACGGGGTAACCATAGTAGGACACAACAAACTGAGCTCCTCATAATGATCCGTATATGCACAGTGTTCTCCCCCATCTTGTTTCAGATCGTCAAATTCTCGCTCCAAAGCTCGAATCTTGTGTCGGGGACAGAACTCTCTCATTATAAGAGCTCGAAGCTCTTCCCACGTTTGTGCCATAACCACATCAGCACCCCTATCACGCATAACACCGTTCCACCATGTAAGAGCACGTTTCTCGAACACACTGGATGCAAATTCAACCTTACGCTTATTCGGACATTGCACATGTCTGAACGTGCTTTCCAAACTTTCGAACCATTGCAGGAGTGTGGTTGCTCCTTGAGACCCAGAAAACTTCAACGGCTTAGCAGAATTGAAAGTTTTGAAATTACACTGTGCATTATTGTTATTATTGTTGTTGTATCACTGATGGATCTGGGTTACTATGCCCGAAAGCACTGCAGCCATTTGCTGAGCGACAAGGGCTGCTACTTCCTCATTAGTCATAGGTTGTGCATCACATCGAGGAGGCATTGTCTAAAAAGAACAAGGAAACATGAGAAACGAGTGAGATCGACAATTGGGAAAAACAAAAGAGGTATTGAAAACATCGACAAAACACAAGGAAGGCGATCATTTCTTCGTTACCTCGAACAAACAAACGACACGTAGTGACTAATCAAAATGAATGGGTCAAAATAATGCATCGCGAAGACATGCTCGCCTATAAGTGAACACTCACCCCAAGAGTTCCTAGGTAAGAGTGACTTGTCCGATTATGTGGATTTGTACGAACACTCTAGCCTTAGACAGAAAACTTAGGGTACATGCATTCACCCTTCCAGTTTGCATGTGTTCACATTATTTAGACCCAAACTCTGACGAGATTTTGAAAACTTAGAGGGTTCAAAACCTTATAACAAATCATTTACGAAGAAATGATTAGTTTTCAAAGCGGATTCGGAATTTGTGTTCTCATTGTGGTTATCACCTAAGGATAGGTGACGGTTTTGTTTTAAAATCTAAACGCAAGAAAACTCGCGTTGGGGTCCTAGAAAGTTATTGTGACAACCGGCAATTAAAGGCTTTTAATTACGCGATTAGTGAACGATTAAAACAATAATAAATGGTGTTTAAGACTTGGATTAACTTAATTAAGCCTTTGGAGTGCGTAGAAACATCTGTTCGACAATTCAGTACGTGTATGACGATCTGCGGAGAAACTGCTGGAATTTAAACGGTAACAAACTGAAATCGAACAAAATACTGACAATGCCGAAAAATATTAAATTTTTGCAATATATTTTAGCTTCGTGATTAAATTTTAACTACCGTGGTCGAAACCGGATCGAAAAACGGTTAAAACGACAAATGACGCGACTTTACGCGAATATTACCGTAATCGACGACCGAGCGCATAAACGACTACTGATTATGTTTTATGTATTTTAATAATAAAATTTTATCTTTCGACGTTAAATGGAGCTCGGGTTTTGGTAACGGGTCACGTAGAAAAATTACGGGCCACCTAAACACCAGGATTGGGCTTGTGGGCCTTGGGCCCAAGCCCAAAGCCCACTAGCAAACCCTAACTATATATTAGTAGAGAACCCTAGTCCCACTTCATTTTCATCAGCCGCTATGTTGCCTTTCTCTCCAATTCTCTCAAAACTTTATCTAATAAATAAACATACTGAACATCATCATTTTTCACTCCTATCTCTCTCTCTCGATTATGCACAGGCAACAAACCAACATCAGACAAGAACTTATCTCTCAGAACATGAACAACACCTACATTTCCTTGAAATCTTACATAAAGAAAATCAAAAGCATAAAATCCTCACAAATACCTCTCTCTCCCTCTCGTTCAGCTGGTCAAGACGACCGGCGCCGATGCCGGTGGCTTTTCAAGCGAGACACCCCCCCCTTCTTCTCCGATAACAACCACCACACTCACACCCTCGTTTTCCGGCGATAACAGATCGAAGAATGGGAGAGATCGAGAGGAGAGAGAGAAAGGATGGCGGAGAAGGAGCGGCGCCGCCACTCACGACGGCGGGAGTGGTGCACGGCGACGGCGACAGGTGGCTGGCGGTGGTGTTTTTTTTTCTCCAGCGAGTTCAACCGGTAAACCCCTCAGCATTTTCGTTAATTTCATTTTTAAGATCTGATGATGGATGATGATTTTTTTTGAAGATGATGGTGTAGATGGCCGACAGCGGGGCTGCCGTCGGAGCCATGACAGTGGTGATGGTGGTAGCTCAATTCGGGTTCAGGTTTTTGCTTGTTTCAGGCTCGGGTCAGACACAGTCATGTCTGGTCAACACCAGGTCAGATTTGGTTCGGGTTATGTCGGGTTTGGTTCGGTTAACAAAAATCAGCGGACTACTTCTTCAGATTCATGTTCGGGCACAAGTTCTCGTCTCATCTCGGGTCAAGGCTGGTCAATGTTAGTCAACGGTCAAAGTGGGGCGGGTCAACAGTGAGTTGACTCGGTTAACAGGAGTCAACTTAGTCAACAGGAGTCAACCCGGTTGACTCGGTCAGACTCGGGTCAACAGTGAGTTGACTCGGTTAACAACAGTCAACGTCCGGTCAACTCACAAGATCCGGTAAAGTTAACGACATGAAAATTAGTTTAGATTTATATAGTTTAGATATATATATTTTTTTTACTACGCGAATCGAGCTCGACCAATTAAAACGCGTATACATTAGTGACTCGCTTTTATTTTGGCATATTTGACAAACATTTTATACATATATTGTTTGCGTTCAGTTATTGTTGAATTTTGATAAATACGACGACTTTTATTGTCGGGTTATTCGAAAAACAGAGGAAACTCTGTCCGACTTTCATAAAAATTCGAACCACGACACACGATTATATTTTAAAAACGACACTTGTCGAAATGAAGTTCTTATAAAATAAATATAAAGCATATTTATTTTGGCGACATTTCACGAGTTATAAAACGAGATATTAACTAACGAAATTCGATCATTTTTACAAGACATACATAATTGTTTATATTTATTTCAATTGTCGCACACTCGTATACTTATATGAAACAAATATAATTGTTTATATGTATTAATGGCGTTAGTCCGTAAGTTTTTTTTTAGGGTAGACATAATTGTCTACATTCATTTTAAAACATTGATAATTCGAAATATTCTCGAATACTTTTGTAAAACAAATATTATATATTAATCGCGTATCCGAATATCTATTTCACACGTCGACTTCGTATGCTTTTATAAAGTAGATATGACAGTTTATATTTATTTCAAAAGTCGACGACGCGAATACTTTCGAATGTTTTATAACAATAGTATAATTGTTATATTCATTTCAAACGTCAAGATTTCATGTATATATATATATATATATATATATATATATATATATATATATTTACGACTTACGAAAACTACGAAGGGTCGTAATATTGTTTCATCTACACCTTCTATTCGCGACAACTAACACGACTACGCAAATATATTTATATTTATACATAAATATATATATATATATATATATATTCTAAATCATTTGAAAACTAAGTCGTTTTCGAGACTTGGATTTATCCCGAATATAAACAGGCTAAAATAACCATCGATCGGTTATTCTAAGTCAAGGTCACACTAACTTAGAGTCGTTTAGTTAACGACTCGGTAGAGCTCGGACACGTAGCTTAACTAGGTTGTTTTATTAGAAACTCATAATTTTTCCTTGATTAGGAATGCTTTAGTTGCACGCTAGCGAGTTCACATTCTTGGAACGACACTATGGAATACACACTTAGCTAGCTTTGCACAGGAATGTCAAGGTGAGTTCATAACCCCCACTTTTTACTGTTTTTACATTTTTATAAATGTTTTCGGGGGTGGAAAGACATGCAAGTTTTTGCAAAAGAAAACACTATTTCGATGAACGAAAACACATCTTTATAAACCATGTTGCAAATGAATTTCAACGAACTCGAAAGGTTTACGAAAGGTTTATACTAAACATACCGGTTTTACAAAACAAACGCGTTTTTTTCACAAACATGCATGATTGTCATGACTAGTGACGAGAATGTCCTAGTTACAACAACGGGACTGGGTTGGCCTGCGTACGAAAAACGAGACAACTCAGCGATATCATGTCCCCCTTTTCTTTCAGCGTTTCGGTTTACAACTTTTGGGGGAAATACATGTCAAACTTAGGTATGATTAAGTTATGGAATGAACTCTTAGATCATGTGAGCATAGGCTGTAACTGAGGTGCCATTAATCCTTTTGAGGACCAAGGAACAAAGGTTAGATCTAATGGGTACGGGCGAGCCCCACTCACCGTCCATGGGTGACCACTTGGAGTGCTGTTGTGTCCCAGTCGAGGTGATTCGACACTAAAAATTGCCTACGCGGGTTGAGTACCTCCTATGTCGTCGCATATATTAATGTCCTCGCGAAACATTAATGATCAACATGTTCATAGACGCTTTTCATACCAACTTACAACACTATAACCTTCAAATGTTTTTGATATTCGTTTGACGCAAACTCATAATACATGTATTTACAAACTTTGATAATGTTTTCAACTTATGTACAAGTAAGAGGACGAGTTGGTCCTGCTTACAAAGACTCTCGTGGGCTAGACTCACAACTTTCATATATCAGGCCGAGAAAATGATTTTACTATGCTTTCTCAACAACTTTTAAACCGGTTATCAAAAAGATTTATTTTAAATCTTTTCAAAACAAACTATGAACTCGCTCAACTTTATGTTGACTTAGCGGCGTTCTTTCTCAGGTTGCATTTTCAAAACTATGGAACGGTTGGAATAGGAGAACCCATGGGAATTCGAGTACTTAGCGGCGTTCTTTTTCTAGAAGTCTTAGCTTATTTGCTTCCGCTGTGCAATGAAGATACCGGTCCAGTCACGCCAAGCTCTGATATTTCGGGGTGTGACAGATTGGTATCAGAGCTATAGGTTTCAGCGAATTAGGTTTCTGTGTAGAGATACCTAGGCTTTAACCTCACTTTCCCTCTGGGGACTTAGATTTTTAAGACATTGAATACGTATTGAACGCCTAGGATTCGAATATGGGTTCCAACCGTTGCCAAGAACAATGAGTCAACTATTTTGATCTTAAACATACACAAGTGTTGTGTTGATACATGGTACACGAAACGACTGCGCACAGAAAACTTAAACCTTGAGGGTTTTGATAACATGCATTTAGGACCTTCGGAAAACTTTTGTCAAAATTCATTAAAGGTCCTCACGTAGGAGCCGCGAGTATTAACTCGGACACACGCTATTATCTACATTGTCTATGCTATTTCACTTACCCGAGCAGGTAACCTACGTGGAACGAAACGCTAGTGCGCGAATATACGTGAAACTTAAACTATACGTCAGCGGACGTCGGAGTACATCACACACGACTTTCGAGACAAGGCCTTGGGGAAACCACAAATGGTCACGACAACAAAGATGCTAATCCCGTCAGCGGGAGAAACACCAACAAAAATGCGGTACTTTGCCATGTGATCCTGCAAATGACACGAGTCACGCTAAGGTACGTTAAAACAAGATTTCATAACGGTCGGTGTTTAGTCTAATGAGGCTCACAACTATTGGCGCTGCATAAGAAGTCACATGTCTTCACACTCCCCCTCCCTCATTAATGGCGATTACGCTATATTCGACATTCCATGGTAAGGTCAACTAACAAATGGTTATCACGCGAAATTCCAGGTAAAGTCCATAAATCTCTTTTGTTGAAATTCTGACTTTTGCATACAGTGAGTAGATTTTCGTATTTCTACTCCCCCTAATGATCATTGCATCACGGAAATTTTCTTTCATGATAGCGAATACTCATTTGTTTGTTTCTTGACAAGTTCGTATGTTACACATGCATTGTTTGTTGCGCATGTGGTTTCACTCCAAATTGTTATTTTATCAAAGCACAAATATGGTTTTGCTTTACTTGATCCTTGCCTTGTGATTGGAATGGCTGCATTATTGCAAAGCGTTGACCTTTTGATATCGAGTCAACGAACTAGTTGAAACTCTTTTCTTTTGAATACGTTACATGGTTTGTTCATTGTAACCATGTCGAAATCTCTTGTTAACACATGCATTCATCGTTGGAATGTGACTAAACCAAGTTCAATTGTTGAACTTGCTCGTAATATATATTCGATTCAAGATTCCATATGATGGATTGAGGCCATCATATTCGAAATAATCCCAACAAGCACTTCGTTTGCTTTGAACCCTAACAGGCTTGTTTGGTCTTTGACTTCATTGAATCGTTTCCTTGATCACGATCACCTTGTGGTGACGTTTTCACAAATTTGAAGCTTGCGCTAATCTCATTGCTCACCTTATGTACGGATTTAATTACTTTTTTATTTGTTTATTTATATTAAATCTGTTTTGCTGAATTATCATACTAAAGCAGTCTTAATACAATTGTGTATTAAGATAATGGTACACAAGTTCATGTCATATTTCGGTGTACCTCTTAACGATTCTTTCAGCATCGCTCGAACATTTTGTAATATTTATTGCTCTTTCATTTTCGATCGAAAAACATTATTTATTTGTTTCGTTTTCAATTGAAAATCCTATGAGAATTGTTTGAAACTGACATCCAGATTTACTTCGTTGAATCTCTCACTTGATTTCAAAACAAGGTGATGTTTGTTCAGTCACCACTATTATTGAATTATTTCGATCACTACGACACCTTGTGGTGTCGGTATAAACTTGTAGCTTGGGCTAATCATGATCGAGCGTTTCATGCAAAACACAGGTGATATTTGTTCGATCACCGCTATTGCTGAATTGCTTCATTCACTACGACACCTTGTGGCGTCGGTATAAACTTGTAGCTTGTGCTAATTACGATCAGTCGTTTCATGCTAAACTGTATATGCTTTTCGTTTGACACATCATTTTAGTAGTCTTAATGCAACTATGTGTTAAGACGATGATACACCAGGTTCGGTTGAATTTCATTTCGGTGTATCCTTGCAACTCAATAATGTCAACGCGTGATTTTATTCGTTTAAGGGTTCGATAGTTGATAAATCATTTTTATGATTCTATTTATTTGAGATTGTTGAATTCGAGTTTCAATCATACAACAACCAACGCAAGATTCTGTTGGTAGTAAATTCTTTTGTTTCAAAAATTGATTTGCAGTTTGCGAATGTTCATTTGGAATTCCATTGGTTGAATCTCCTCTTTTATTGAACCTAGTAAACCTAGTCACATTGGTGATAGTATCACAACATCTCGTTCACGTGACATTGATTTCTAGAACAAACTCAGTTAAACCGTTGGGTTCCTATTGATGCAAAATTTTCTTGCAATCACGTAATCTGAACAAGTTTTGGTTCAATTACACGGTCATTCGCTTTGGTTTTTTTTCGGACTTACCTGCGAAACAACAGAAGTTGGAGGAGATAACTGTCACACCCCGACCGCGTATAACATGCAACCGCGGCGGAAAACGTCGGGGAGTGTTGTGGACAGAATTAAATTGTTCCATAACCATGGCATACAAGTTGTATTTTATTTATAAACAAAGGTGTTACATTGTCTTAGAAAGAGAGTACGGAAATCAAAACATAATTATGCTAGTTCAACTTCATTTTTAGGCTCTAAGGCACAGGTCCGCCCTAGAATCATGATCATCGCCCTATGGAATAGCTCCTGAAAACACATGTGAAAGTAGGTACGTCAGCATAAAAATGCCTGTGAGATACATAGGTTTTTTGAAAATGGGATTCATGACTTGAGTTTTAAAGAATGTTTAATAACAGTCAGTCATGAACCTTGTAATTTGTTTTGCTTTGTAAATCATTTGAAAAACGATAACATCAAACGATATGTATAGATAAGTGCAAGGTTAAACGAATAACCAAGTAAAATGAGTTGAATAAGATAAGTTGTTTGTGAAAATAATGTCTTGTGAAGAATATGTTACTTATGTAAAGTGTAATGTGTCTAAACTGAAATGACTTAGATAACGCCACGATATGTAATATTATACAAACATTTATATATAGGAAGTACCAGCGGCGTATCCACCATGTTTGTATCATATTACATACGCCACGTTACTTAAATCATTTACCCAAAACAATCCACCATGTAAATTGTTCATGTGTAAACCAAATGTCAAGTGTTATTGTAAACCATGTCAAATGTTTATGTTCAAATGTAAACCACCAAATGTGTATGTCAATGTCGACGTGTTTATGTTCAATGTAAATCATGTAATGTGCATCCCAAAATGTATCATGTATGGTAAGCGAAATGTATCAACTTAAACCATATACACAAAACAAGTCATTGAAGTAAAACGTGGTTTAAATCAACGTTATGTTCTGCGGAAAATGCATGCTCTATTGATATTAACATTTATGCGGTACTGTAAACTATGCATACATCCAAGCCTTGAGACTGCGGCGACAAACCCTTAAACAAATTAAAGGGTTATCTAAGTTATGTATATCGAATTCGGTCATTCCTTCCAGTCCTATCAACCCAGGACTTCAGGAATGGGAGTTGTCAATTCCTATGGTACCACTACCTACTAACGAACGGCGTAGCTAATGTTAATGAATGTATTGTCCCATGTTAAACAAACCAAATGTCATAACAAAATGAAGGCATGTGATGTAAACAATTGTACTAAGTATGCTGAGTAAACATACGAAGCAGAAATGTTCATGTAAATCAATGTGTCCATATGCTGAGTAAACATATGCAGCAGAAATGTTCATGTAAATCAATGTGTCCATATGTTGAGTAAACATATGCAACAGAAATGTTCATGTAAATCAATGTGTCCATATGCTGAGTAAACATATGCAACAGAAATGTTCATGTAAATCAATGTGTCCATCTGCTGAGTAAACATATGCAACATAAATGTAATGTAAATCAATGTACTAAGTACGCACACAATGGGCATACATAGCATGAAATGTAATGAAATCGTGTACTCTAATGTACTAACAACATAGCAGGCATATGATGTGAAAACATGGAAAGCATGAAAGTAACAGATAGGCACATGTGTTTCACCCCAAAACAGTTTGGAAAACAGTAAAAGAGGGGTTCAATGTACTCACTTGAGGTTGCTTTGTTGTTCTTGTGAAATAACCAGGTAATGCGAGAGGTCACGGAATATCAACGGCACCTAATAGGTAGCTATGTTAATATACCGGACCAAATCGGAAAGTCGGATAGTACGCGGGTTCGTAAACCAAACGAGTATGGAGACTCGTGTAATATGGTTCAACAAAGCCTACATACTAAAATGAAACTTAACCTAAGTGCTTACGGTCCATCACGACCCGTTTAGGTAGCTTATGCTACCTTATGCGTCGTTCGCGTAGAACGCGTCTGGAACGCCTAACATCGTGACCACAAGGTATAACCTCGGAAGGTTATAGCTATGGTCACCTAATGTGTTTGGTCAGGTCCTAATGACCGACCAAATGGGTCGGGTTCGAAAGCATAAGCGATGGTTTAGATCGCTTACCTTACGACCCTATATAAGCACTAAACTAAAAGTGACGAGCTAAGCATGTTTGAACATGCTTAACTAAGCTTAGAAAAACAGGTTTGGCATCAAAACAAACGGCTTTGATGCTCACGAGTAGTTTGGTTACAAAACATGCAAAAATGCACATTTTGGGCCGAAACTACGACTCGTCACTGAGCCTAGATAACGTGGTGATCAGTAGGTATGGTCACTATGGACCATAACCATCGTGATCACGCTCACGTTATGAAGTTCCATGAACTTCGCATCGACCATAAGCTGGTCAATGCAGAAAGTCAACTAAACGTCGACTTTCGGACTCGTAAAGCGAATAAAAGAGCGAAAGAAAACTTACGGAGGGTCCCCGAGTGCTAATCAAGATCAAATAGCTCAGGTATGAAGCAAAGGCATCAACTTAGAGCATTTAGATCTGATTTTGTGGGTTTTTACACAAGGGGGGGGGGTATTTATAGGAAAAGTGGAACCGTTAGGATCGTTTTATCGAATATCGTGCCTTGATCTCGTGCGTACATGTGTCCAGGGGTTAAATACACTGAATTTGGCCCTTGGCCTTTCATTGGGTGAAAAGTCATTCGACCCTTTCGCAATCTGAAGAGCCAATCAGCATTAAATGTTGATTCTGCTGATCTGGGGACCCTTTACGGACCGTATGGGTTTTGCCTTACGGTCCGTAAGGACCTAGTTTGGCAGAATTACAACTTTAGTCCCTGCAGCGCCAAAACTTGGTATTTGATGCGTTTTTGGCACGTTTAAGCTCCGTTAACCCCATTTCAAAGCTCTAAAATGAAGTTAAATAGGGGACCTAAAATGTGCTCAAAAATATGTCGGATGTCGGTTCGTTTAGCCGTACGGTCGCGATGTTCGGTTAATTACGACGGAGTGCGCATAAGCGCGAAAGACGATCCAAATGACGCGACGAATGGATTTTTCTTATGCCAAACACTTAGGCATAATATAAGGATGCTTACATAAATTCCTGGATGTCCGGATGTATTCAGAACGTCAGTTATGTGCGAAAGTGCAAACTTGTGCACTTTTTGACATTTTTGGCCCCTGAATGATCCAAAAGTTTGTTTTATCATACCAAACCCCTCAAAGCCTATTTCTAAGCCATGTAAAGGATATTTATGGTATGTTTAACTTATGGACATGTTCCGGAATGTTCGTTACAGTTCAAATTGGCATACTTTCGCAGTTTGTCAAGTTTAGTCCCTGTAAGCGAATTAACTTGTTTTTGCCATACCAAAGCCTTCAAAACTTATTTCTAAGTTATGTAAAGGTTATTTAAGGTATGTTGAGTATATGTTGATGTTCCGGAGTATTTGTCGCATTAAACTGAGTACGTTTTCGCACCAGTTTGCGTATAATTCTCTAGAAAGCGATGTAGAGTTTGAAATTGAACAAAAGTCAAAACACGAAAAATGTAAAGCACGACGAAACAAACATTGGGATCAAATAACATTATTTTATTGATAATTGAACTGTTCACAATGATTACAGGCACAGATGTTACAGTCTCCCCTACTTGTGGAAATTTCGTCCCGAAATTTATTTAGAGGAAACTCGTGGAAAAAGATGAGGATACTTTGCCTTCATTTGATCTTCACGTTCCCAAGTAAACTCGGGTCCACGTTTAGATTCCCAACGAACCTTGACCAAAGGAATGCGCTTGCGCTTGAGCCACTTGACTTCACGTTCCATGATTTCTACCGGCTTCTCAACAAACTTCAGTGTTTTATCAACACGAATTTCGTCAAGCGGTATGTGGAGGTTTTCATCAGCTAAACACCTCTTGAGATTGGACACGTGAAAGGTTGGATGAACATTTCCAAGTTCAGGAGGTAACTCAAGTTTGTAGGCTACCTTACCGATTCTTTCGACGATCCTGAATGGTCCAACGTATCTAGGTGCAAGTTTTCCTTTCTTTCCAAATCTGATCACACCTTTCCAAGGTGAGACCTTAAGTAATACACGATCACCGACTTGAAAATCCAAGGGTTTGCGTTTTAGGTCCGCGTAACTCTTCTGACGGTTTCTAGCTGTCTGAAGGTTATCACGAACTTTCTTTACCTTTTCTGTTGTCCCTAAAATGAGGGCAGGTCCAGTAAGCTGAGCCTCGCCAATCTCATTCCAGCAGACTGGTGAACGACATTTTCGACCATAGAGAGCCTCGAAAGGAGCCATGTTGATGCTGGAGTGATAACTGTTGTTGTAGGAGAATTCAATCAATGGAAGATGTGAATCCCAACTACCACCAAAGTCGATCACACAAGCTCTAAGCATATCCTCCAGTGTCTGGATTGTTCTTTCAGATTGACCATCCGTTTGCGGATGATAAGCTGTGCTCAAATTAAGTTGGGACCCCATAGCAGATTGCATGGTTCTCCAAAAATGAGAAGTGAAACGAGCATCCCTGTCAGAAATGATGTTCAAAGGAACACCATGTCGAGCTACGATTTCATCCACGTAGATTTGAGCAAGTCTGTCAGCTGAATAATCCTCACGGATTGGTAAGAAATGTGCTGACTTGGTAAGACGATCAACGACTACCCAGATGGCATCGTGACCTTTCTTTGTGCGTGGGAGTTTAGTAATGAGATCCATCGTAATGTTTTCCCATTTCCAAACTGGGATCTCTGGTTGCTCCAATAATCCGGAAGGACGCTGATGTTCAGCCTTAACCTTAAGGCAAGTAAGGCATTTTGATACGTATAAGGCAATGTCTTTCTTCATACCAGGCCACCAATACTGAATACGAAGATCCTTATACATCTTATCTGAGCCAGGATGAATAGAATAACGAGACTTATGGGCTTCATCCATAAGCAAGGTACGAAGATCATCTTGGCTTGGGACCCACAAACGGTCCATGAAATAGTACGATCCATTGTCCTTCAGTTCAAGAGCAGGAGTTATGTGATAAGGAAACTCCTTATCCATCAAACCTTGCGAAACACAAGCTTGTTGAGCCTGAGATATACGAGCTTGGATATCGGTTTGAATAACAGATTGGACACGTACACAATGAAGCTTAGTACGTTCCTTGCGACTTAAAGCATCGGCTACGACATTCGCCTTACCAGGATGGTAGCGAATCTCGCAGTCGTAGTCGTTTAGAAGTTCAACCCAACGTCGTTGTCTCATGTTGAGCTCCTTTTGATTGAAGATATGCTGGAGACTTTTGTGGTCTGTGAAAACCACGCATTTTGTACCATACAAGTAGTGTCTCCAGATTTTGAGAGCGAAGACAACTGCACCCAACTCAAGATCATGAGTGGTGTAGTTCTTCTCATGTATCTTCAACTGCCTTGATGCGTATGCTATGACTTTGTTTCTTTGCATCAGGACGCAGCCAAGTCCTAATTTAGATGCGTCGCAATAAACGACGAAATCATCGTTGCCCTCAGGCAATGTTAGGACAGGCGCGTCGCAAAGCTTTTGTTTCAAAGTCTGAAACGCTTCCTCTTGTTTGACTCCCCAATCAAATGGCTTGTTCTTCTGAGTTAGAGCAGTTAGAGGAACTGCTATCTTCGAGAAATTTTCTATGAAGCGGCGGTAATAACCCGCTAGACCAAGAAAAGAACGAACTTCAGTAGGGGTAGTAGGTGTATCCCAATCCTTAATCGCACTGATCTTGGAGGGATCTACATGAATACCTTGTTCGTTGACAATATGTCCTAAGAATTGAACCTCTTTAAGCCAGAATTCACACTTGGAGAATTTGGCGAAAAGTTGTTCTTTCTTTAGGAGTTCCAATGTAAGACGAAGATGTTGCTCATGATCAGCTCGCGTCTTAGAATATATCAAAATGTCGTCAATGAAAACGATGATGAACTTATCTAAATAAGGCTTGCAGACCCTATTCATTAAGTCCATGAAAACAGCAGGAGCATTAGTCAAACCGAATGGCATGACTGTGAACTCATAATGTCCATAACGAGTACGGAACGCTGTCTTGGGAATGTCTTCTTCATGTACACGAAGCTGATGATATCCAGATCGTAGATCAATCTTTGAAAAGTATGAAGCACCTTGCAATTGATCAAAGAGATCATCAATGCGAGGTAGGGGATATCGATTCTTGATGGTAAGCTTGTTAAGCTCACGATAATCAATACACATCCTAAAAGATCCATCCTTCTTCTTTACAAAAAGAACGGGAGCACCCCAAGGTGAAAAGCTAGGACGGATAAAACCTTTGTCGGAGAGTTCCTGCAGCTGTTTAGATAACTCTTGCATCTCGGACGGTGCAAGACGATATGGAGCTCTGGCAACAGGATTTGCACCAGGTACGAGATCAATACGGAACTCGACTTGGCGTGCTGGAGGTAGACCAGGTAAGTCTTCAGGGAATACTTCGGAATAATCCCGAACGACAGGAATATCTGAAATAGACTTACCCTTGCCTTTATCTGCTGTAACATGTGCTAAGAAAGCCACATAGTGCTTTCGCAGATACTTCCGTGCTTTAAAACAAGACATGAGTTTGAGACCACCGGCAGGCTTCTCACCACGAACTTGTAGGATCTCGCCTGTCGACAGCGGTATACGAACAATCTTCTCAGAACATATTATCTCTGCGTGATGCTTAGATAACCAATCCATTCCCACAATAACGTCGAAGCTTCCAAGTTGCATTGGCGTGAGGTCAATAGGAAAAATGTGGTCGTTAAGGTTTAACTGGCAGTTGCGTAGAACAGAATTAAGAACAATGGGTTCACCACTGGCAACCTCTACTGTCAAAGGTTTACCTAGTTTCGTTCTAGACACGCGAAGCATTGTCTCAAAAGACAATGACACAAAGCTCTTGTCGGCACCCGAATCAAAAAGAACAGATGCTGGCTGATTATTAATAAAGAACGTACCGTTCACCACCTCGTTGTCTGCTTGTGCTTCTTGTGCATTCGTGTTAAAGACTCGACCTCGAGCCGGTGCCGGATTCTGGTTTGCATTCTGGTTTTGATTGACTAGTCTTGGACACCGATTTCTGTAGTGGGTCAGATCCCCACAATTATAACATGCACCTGGTGGGTAGTTTGGTCGTGCAGCCTGACCCTGTTGTTGAGCAACCTGTTAAGCAGGGTTCTGGACTGCGTGATTCTGAGCAAACCGACAAACATTGGCAAGATGACCTGATTTCCCACAGTTAGTACAGAAACGGCACTGATATTGCGGCTGATGGTGACTGTTGCATTGATTGCACAAAGGTGCACTTCCTGAATAGGGTTTCTTTGCTGGAGGCTGGTTGGGAGCTGCCTGGTTAGCTTGGGCAGTCACAGCAAAATTTTGGGAAGCCTTACGCTTCCTTGACCCCCTTGAGGAACCAGAGTCCTTTCCCTTCTTGTTCTGACCTTTCTTACTATCCTCCTTGTCAGACGACTGTTTCTTGCCCTTGTCGCCCTTCCTGTGTAGTTTATTCTTTCGGATCTGCGACTCAGTCAGTGTCGCTGATAACTGGATTGCCTGACGGAGTGTGGTAGGGTTGCTACCAGTAAGGATATCTTGTACTGAGTCAGGTAGGCCGTCGATGTATCTTTCGATGGCCTTATCGAGTGGGGTAACCATAGTCGGGCAAAGAAGACTCAGCTCCTCAAACCTATCTGTATAAGCCCTGTGCTCGCCACTATCTTGCTTCAACACATCAAATTCTTTCTCCAACGCTCGTTGCTCATGACGAGGACAAAACTCCCTCATCATAAGAGCTCTCAGTTCAGCCCATGTTTGAGCTAGAGCAACTTCTGCACCTTGATCTCTCATAACCCCATTCCACCATGTAAGAGCCCTCTTCTGAAACACGCTTGAAGAAAACTCGACTTTGCGATTGTCAGGACACTGCACATGACGGAAAGTGTTCTCGATGCTCTCGAACCACTGAAGAAGCCCAGTTGCTCCCTCAGAACCACTAAACTTGAGTGGCTTAGCCGAGTTAAAATCTTTGTATTTGCATGTACCATTGTTGTTGTTGGCCTGGTTCCATTGAGCAAAGAGATTCGGAAATTGAGCAGCCATCTGCTGCGCAATAATCTCCGCCAGCTCGGCAGTAGCTATCTGGTTGTCGCGTCGAGGAGGCATTCTAGAAGAGAAAAACATGAAAGGAAACGAGTGAGATGATTGGGTGTAGAGAACGAGATGAAACAGAATCAATAAAAGCAAAGATGGTGGTTATGCATCGCAATGCAAACAAGCGATATGAAATGTCTAGTCAAAGTAAATGGGTTAGAATTAGTGTATCGCGAAGACATGCTCGCCTATAAGTGAACACTCACCCCAAGAGTTCCCAGGTAAGAGTGACTGGTCCGATTATGTGGATTTGTACGAACACTCTAGCCTTAGACAAAAAACTCAGGGTACAGGCATTCACCCTTCCAGTTCGCACGTGTTCACACTATTAACCCAACACTTTGACGGGATTTTTGAAAATCCAAAGGGGTTCAAAACCTTATAATAGAGGGTTCAAAACCTAGTAATCAATCATCCTAGAACAGATGATTAATTTTCAAAGCGAATTCGGAACCGAAGTTCCCGTTGTGGTTATCACCTAAGGATAGGTGATGTGCATGTTTTAAACTCTAAACACAAGATAACTTGTGTTAGGGTCCTAAAGTTATAGTCTAGGTCAAAGCATTACTAATAACCTAATTCCCTATAACCAATGGCTCTGATACCAACTCTTCTGTCACACCCCGACCACGTATAACATGCAACCGCGGCGGAAAACGTCGGGGAGTGTTGTGGACAGAATTAAATTGTTCCATAACCATGGCATACAAGTTGTATTTTATTTATAAACAAAGGTGTTACATTGTCTTAGAAAGAGAGTACGGAAATCAAAACATAATTATGCTAGTTCAACTTCATTTTTAGGCTCTAAGGCACAGGTCCGCCCTAGAATCATGATCATCGCCCTATGGAATAGCTCCTGAAAACACATGTGAAAGTAGGTACGTCAGCATAAAAATGCCTGTGAGATACATAGGTTTTGTGAAAATGGGATTCATGACTTGAGTTTTAAAGAATGTTTAATAACAGTTAGTCATGAACCTTGTAATTTGTTTTGCTTTGTAAATCATTTGAAAAACGATAACATCAAACGATATGTATAGATAAGTGCAAGGTTAAACGAATAACCAAGTAAAATGAGTTGAATAAGATAAGTTGTTTGTGAAAATAATGTCTTGTGAAGAATATGTTACTTATGTAAAGTGTAATGTGTCTAAACTGAAATGACTTAGATAACGCCACGATATGTAATATTATACAAACATTTATATATAGGAAGTACCAGCGGCGTATCCACCATGTTTGTATCATATTACATACGCCACGTTACTTAAATCATTTACCCAAAACAATCCACCATGTAAATTGTTCATGTGTAAACCAAATGTCAAGTGTTATTGTAAACCATGTCAAATGTTTATGTTCAAATGTAAACCACCAAATGTGTATGTCAATGTCGACGTGTTTATGTTCAATGTAAATCATGTAATGTGCATCCCAAAATGTATCATGTATGGTAAGCGAAATGTATCAACTTAAACCATATACACAAAACAAGTCGTTGAAGTAAAACGTGGTTTAAATCAACGTTATGTTCTGCGGAAAATGCATGCTCTATTGATATTAACATTTATGCGGTACTGTAAACTATGCATACATCCAAGCCTTGAGACTGCGGCGACAAACCCTTAAACAAATTAAAGGTTTATCTAAGTTATGTATATCGAATTCGGTCATTCCTTCCAGTCCTATCAACCCAGGACTTCAGGAATGGGAGTTGTCAATTCCTATGGTACCACTACCTACTAACGAACGGCGTAGCTAATGTTAATGAATGTATTGTCCCATGTTAAACAAACCAAATGTCATAACAAAATGAAGGCATGTGATGTAAACAATTGTACTAAGTATGCTGAGTAAACATACGAAGCAGAAATGTTCATGTAAATCAATGTGTCCATATGCTGAGTAAACATATGCAGCAGAAATGTTCATGTAAATCAATGTGTCCATATGTTGAGTAAACATATGCAACAGAAATGTTCATGTAAATCAATGTATCCATATGCTGAGTAAACATATGCAACAGAAATGTTCATGTAAATCAATGTGTCCATATGCTGAGTAAACATATGCAACAGAAATGTAATGTAAATCAATGTACTAAGTACGCACACAATGGGCATACATAGCATGAAATGTAATGAAATCGTGTACTCTAATGTACTAACAACATAGCAGGCATATGATGTGAAAACATGGAAAGCATGAAAGTAACAGATAGGCACATGTGTTTCACCCCAAAACAGTTTGGAAAACAGTAAAAGAGGGGTTCAATGTACTCACTTGAGGTTGCTTTGTTGTTCTTGTGAAATAACCAGGTAATGCGAGAGGTCACGGAATATCAACGGCACCTAATAGGTAGCTATGTTAATATACCGGACCAAATCGGAAAGTCGGATAGTACGCGGGTTCGTAAACCAAACGAGTATGGAGACTCGTGTAATATGGTTCAACAAAGCCTACATACTAAAATGAAACTTAACCTAAGTGCTTACGGTCCATCACGACCCGTTTAGGTAGCTTATGCTACCTTATGCGTCGTTCGCGTAGAACGCGTCTGGAACGCCTAACATCGTGACCACAAGGTATAACCTCGGAAGGTTATAGCTATGGTCACCTAATGTGTTTGGTCAGGTCCTAATGACCGACCAAATGGGTCGGGTTCGAAAGCATAAGCGATGGTTTAGATCGCTTACCTTACGACCCTATATAAGCACTAAACTAAAAGTGACGAGCTAAGCATGTTCGAACATGCTTAACTAAGCTTAGAAAAACAGGTTTGGCATCAAAACAAACGGCTTTGATGCTCACGAGTAGTTTGGTTACAAAACATGCAAAAATGCACATTTTGGGCCGAAACTACGACTCGTCGCTGAGCCTAGATAACGTGGTGATCAGTAGGTATGGTCACTATGGACCATAACCATCGTGATCACGCTCACGTTATGAAGTTCCATGAACTTCGCATCGACCATAAGCTGGTCAATGCAGAAAGTCAACTAAACGTCGACTTTCGGACTCGAAAAGCGAATAAAAGAGCGAAAGAAGACTTACAGAGGGTCCCCGAGTGCTAATCAAGATCAAATAGCTCAGGTATGAAGCAAAGGCATCAACTTAGAGCATTTAGATCTGATTTTGTGGGTTTTTACACAAAAGGGGGGGGGGTATTTATAGGAAAAGTGGAACCGTTAGGATCGTTTTATCGAATATCGTGCCTTGATCTCGTGCGTACATGTGTCCAGGGGTTAAATACACTGAATTTGGCCCTTGGCCTTTCATTGGGTGAAAAGGCATTCGACCCTTTCGCAATCTGAAGAGCCAATCAGCATTAAATGTTGATTCTGCTGATCTGGGGACCCTTTACGGACCGTATGGGTTTTGCCTTACGGTCCGTAAGGACCTAGTTTGGCAGAATTACAACTTTAGTCCCTGCAGCGCCAAAACTTGGTATTTGATGCGTTTTTGGCACGTTTAAGCTCCGTTAACCCCATTTCAAAGCTCTAAAATGAAGCTAAAGTATAGGGGACCTAAAATGTGCTCAAACATATGTCGGATGTCGGTTCGTTTAGCCGTACGGTCGCGATGTTCGGTTAATTACGACGGAGTGCGCATAAGCGCGAAAGACGATCCAAATGACGCGACGAATGGATTTTTCTTATGCCAAACACTTAGGCATAATATAAGGATGCTTACATAAATTTCTGGATGTCCGGATGTATTCAGAACGTCAGTTATGCGCGAAAGTGCAAACTTGTGCACTTTTTGACATTTTTGGCCCCTGAATGATCCAAAAGTTTGTTTTAGCATACCAAACCCCTCAAAGCCTATTTCTAAGCCATGTAAAGGATATTTATGGTATGTTTAACTTATGGACATGTTCCGGAATGTTCGTTACAGTTCAAATTGGCATACTTTCGCAGTTTGTCAAGTTTAGTCCCTGTAAGCGAATTAACTTGTTTTTGCCATACCAAAGCCTTCAAAACTTATTTCTAAGTTATGTAAAGGTTATTTAAGGTATGTTGAGTATATGTTGATGTTCCGGAGTATTTGTCACATTAAACTGAGTACGTTTTCGCACTAGTTTGCGTATAATTCTCTAGAAAGCGATGTAGAGTTTGAAATTGAACAAAAGTCAAAACACGAAAAATGTAAAGCACGACGAAACAAACATTGGGATCAAATAACATTATTTTATTGATAATTGAACTGTTCACAATGATTACAGGCACAGATGTTACAATAACGTAGTACAAATTTCGAGGACGAAATTTCTGTAACAGGGGGAGAATGTGACAACCGGCAATTAAAGGCTTCTAATTACGCGATTAGTGAACGATTAAAACAATAATAAATGGTGTTTAAGACTTGGATTAACTTAATTAAGCCTTTGGAGTGCGTAGAAACATCTGTTCGACAATTCAGTACGTGTATGACGATCTGCGGAGAAACTGCTGGAATTTAAACGGTAACAAACTGAAATCGAACAAAATACTGACAACGCCGAAAAATATTAAATTTTTGCAATATATTTTAGCTTCGTGATTAAATTTTAACTACCGTGGTCGAAACCGGATCGAAAAACGGTTAAAACGACAAATGACGCGACTTTACGCGAATATTACCGTAATCGACGACCGAGCGCATAAACGACTACTGATTATGTTTTATGTATTTTAATAATAAAATTTTATCTTTCGACGTTAAATGGAGCTCGGGTTTTGGTACGTAGAAAAATTACGGGCCACCTAAACACCAGGATTGGGCTTGTGGGCCTTGGGCCCAAGCCCAAAGCCCACTAGCAAACCCTAACTATATATTAGTAGAGAACCCTAGTCCCACTTCATTTTCATCAGCCGCTATGTTGCCTTTCTCTCCAATTCTCTCAAAACCTTATCTAATAAATAAACATACTGAACATCATCATTTTTCACTCCTATCTCTCTCTCTCGATTATGCACAGGCAACAAACCAACATCAGACAAGAACTTATCTCTCAGAACATGAACAACACCTACATTTCCTTGAAATCTTACATAAAGAAAATCAAAAGCATAAAATCCTCACAAATACCTCTCTCTCCCTCTCGTTCAGCTGGTCAAGACGACCGGCGCCGATGCCGGTGGCTTTTCAAGCGAGACACCCCCCCCTTCTTCTCCGATAACAACCACCACACTCACACCCTTGTTTTTCGGCGATAACAGATCGAAGAATGGGAGAGATCGAGAGGAGAGAGAGAAAGGATGGCGGAGAAGGAGCGGCGCCGCCACTCACGACGGCGGGAGTGGTGCACGGCGACGGCGACAGGTGGCTGGCGGTGGTGTTTTTTTTTCTCCAGCGAGTTCAACCGGTAAACCCCTCAGCATTTTCGTTAATTTCATTTTTAAGATCTGATGATGGATGATGATTTTTTTTGAAGATGATGGTGTAGATGGCCGACAGCGGGGCTGCCGTCGGAGCCATGACAGTGGTGATGGTGGTAGCTCAATTCGGGTTCAGGTTTTTGCTTGTTTCAGGCTCGGGTCAGACACAGTCATGTCTGGTCAACACCAGGTCAGATTTGGTTCGGGTTATGTCGGGTTTGGTTCGGTTAACAAAAATCAGCGGACTACTTCTTCAGATTCATGTTCGGGCACAAGTTCTCGTCTCATCTCGGGTCAAGGCTGGTCAATGTTAGTCAACGGTCAAAGTGGGGCTAGTCAGTTGAATTTTGGATTGCGGGTTCGGGTCAACCGAGTCAACTTAGTCAACAGGAGTCAACCCGGTTGACTCGGTCAGACTCGGGTCAACAGTGAGTTGACTCGGTTAACAACAGTCAACGTCCGGTCAACTCACAAGATCCGGTAAAGTTAACGACATGAAAATTAGTTTAGATTTATATAGTTTAGATATATATTTTTTTTTATTACGTGAATCGAGCTCGACCAATTAAAACGCGTATACATTAGTGACTCGCTTTTATTTTGGCATATTTGACAAACATTTTATACATATATTGTTTGCGTTCAGTTATTGTTGAATTTTGATAAATACGACGACTTTTATTGTCGGGTTATTCGAAAAACAGAGTAAACTCTGTCCGACTTTCATAAAAATTCGAACCACGACACACGATTATATTTTAAAAACGACACTTGTCGAAATGAAGTTCTTATAAAATAAATATAAAGCATATTTATTTTGGCGACATTTCACGAGTTATAAAACGAGATATTAACTAACGAAATTCGATCATTTTTACAAGACATACATAATTGTTTATATTTATTTCAATTGTCGCACACTCGTATACTTATATGAAACAAATATAATTGTTTATATGTATTAATGGCGTTAGTCCGTAAGTTTTTTTTTTTAGGGTAGACATAATTGTCTACATTCATTTTAAAACATTGATAATTCGAAATATTCTCGAATACTTTTGTAAAACAAATATTATATATTAATCGCGTATCCGAATATCTATTTCACACGTCGACTTCGTATGCTTTTATAAAGTAGATATGACAGTTTATATTTATTTCAAAAGTCGACGACGCGAATACTTTCGAATGTTTTATAACAATAGTATACTTGTTATATTCATTTCAAACGTCAAGATTTCATGTATATATATATATATATATATATATATATATTTACGACTTACGAAAACTACGAAGGGTCGTAATATTGTTTCATCTACACCTTCTATTCGCGACAACTAACACGACTACGCAAATATATTTATATTTATACATATATATATATATATATATATATATATATATATATATATATATTCTAAATCATTTGAAAACTAAGTCGTTTTCGAGACTTGGATTTATCCCGAATATAAACGGGCTAAAATAACCATCGATCGGTTATTCTAAGTCAAGGTCACACTAACTTAGAGTCGTTTAGTTAACGACTCGGTAGAGCTCGGACACGTAGCTTAACTAGGTTGTTTTATTAGAAACTCATAATTTTTCCTTGATTAGGAATGCTTTAGTTGCACGCTAGCGAGTTCACATTCTTGGAACGACACTATGGAATACACACTTAGCTAGCTTTGCACAGGAATGTCAAGGTGAGTTCATAACCCCCACTTTTTACTGTTTTTACATTTTTATAAATGTTTTCGGGGGTGGAAAGACATGCAAGTTTTTGCAAAAGAAAACACTATTTCGATGAACGAAAACACATCTTTATAAACCATGTTGCAAATGAATTTCAACGAACTCGAAAGGTTTACGAAATGTTTATACTAAACATACCGGTTTTACAAAACAAACGCGTTTTTTTCGCAAACATGCATGATTGTCATGACTAGTGACGAGAATGTCCTAGTTACAACAACGGGACTGGGTTGGACTGCGTACGAAAAACGAGACAACTCAGCGATATCATGTCCCCCTTTTCTTTCAGCGTTTCGGTTTACAACTTTTGGGGGAAATACATGTCAAACTTAGGTATGATTAAGTTATGGAATGAACTCTTAGATCATGTGAGCATAGGCTGTAACTGAGGTGCCATTAATCCTTTTGAGGACCAAGGAACAAAGGTTAGATCTAATGGGTACGGGCGAGCCCCACTCACGGTCCATGGGTGACCACTTGGAGTGCTGTTGTGTCCCAGTCGAGGTGATTCGACACTAAAAATTGCCTACGCGGGTTGAGTACCTCCTATGTCGTCGCATATATTAATGTCCTCGCGAAACATTAATGATCAACATGTTCATAGACGCTTTTCATACCAACTTACAACACTATAACCTTCAAATGTTTTTGATATTCGTTTGACGCAAACTCATAATACATGTATTTACAAACTTTGATAATGTTTTCAACTTATGTACAAGTAAGAGGACGAGTTGGTCCTGCTTACAAAGACTCTCGTGGGCTAGACTCACAACTTTCATATATCATGCCGAGAAAATGATTTTACTATGCTTTCTCAACAACTTTTAAACCGGTTATCAAAAAGATTTATTTTAAATCTTTTCAAAACAAACTATGAACTCGCTCAACTTTATGTTGACTTTTTCGCATGTTCTTTCTCAGGTTGCATTTTCAAAACTATGGAACGGTTGGAATAGGAGAACCCATGGGAATTCGAGTACTTAGCGGCGTTCTTTTTCTAGAAGTCTTAGCTTATTTGCTTCCGCTGTGCAATGAAGATACCGGTCCAGTCACGCCAAGCTCTGATATTTCGGGGTGTGACAGTTATAGTCTAGGTCAAAGCATTACTAATAACCTAATTCCCTATAACCATTGGCTCTGATACCAACTCTTATGTCACACCCCGACCACGTAAAACAACAAATCGTGGCGGAAACGTCGATGAGTGTTGTAATAGAATTATTGTTTCACAACCATGGATACAAAGAGTTTTGTTTTATTGATTCATTAATTAATTTACATCGTCTTAAAACAAAGCAAACATGTTACGCATCGACTATCATTGTTATTACGTCACTAAGGCCTCGTCCAGATCCTATGTGAAACATGCATCCTAGCAATCAACATCAAGCAACAACACCTGAAACATATGTAAAAACAAAGTCAGCAAAGAAATGCTGGCGAGCACATAGGTTTTATGAGAGTATCGGATTCATGGCTCGTTTACATGTTGCAATACCTTATTAAAATCCATGTTTTGAAAAGTGTATAGTATTGCAACATAATTAACCAACTCAAATCAAGTGGGTTATAATTTATAAAATCTCGTAGCCATGATACTTAACCCCAAAACATTTGTTTTAGTAAACCAACTTGTAAAACATCTCGTAAAAACTGGTTAACAAAACTCGTATGGTTTATATTTAGAAAACATCGTTATGTGACATCGTTTCAAAATTGTTTGCCCAAGTGAACTAAATAATGACACGAAATGTAATATGGTAAAAGCATTTATATATAAGAAGTACCAGCGGCGTATCAACCATGCTTCCATCATTAGGATCCGACCAAACACATTAGGTGACCATAGCTATAACCTTCCAAGGTTATACCTTGTGGTCACGATATTAGGCGTTCCATACGCGTTCTACGCGAACGACGCGTTAGGGTAGCATAAGCTATCTAAACGGGTCGTGATGGGTCGCAAGCACTTAGGTTAGGTTTCATTTTAGTATGTAGGCTTTGTTAAACCATATTACACGAGTCCCCATACTCGTTTGGTTTACGAACCCGCATACTATCCGATCCTTCCAATTTGGTCCGGTATATTAACATAGCTACCTATTAGGTGCCGTTTGATATCCCGTGATCTTTAGCATTATCTGGTTATATTACAAGGAAGTCAAAGCAATCTCAGGTGAGTACATAGAACCCCATCTTTTATTGTTTTCCAAACTGTTTTGGGGTGAAACACATGTGCCTATCTGTTACTTTCATGCTTTCCATGTTTTCATGTCATATGCCTGCTATGTTGTTAGTATATTATAGTACACGATTTCATTACATTTCATGCTATGTGTGCCCATTGTGTGCGTACTTAGTACATTTGATTTACATTACATTTCTGTTGCATATGTTTACTCAGCATATGGACACATTGATTTACATGAACATTTCTGTTGCATATGTTTACTCAGCATATGGACACATTGATTTACATGAACATTTCTGTTGCATATGTTTACTCAGCATGGACACATTGATTTACATGAACATTTCCGTTGCATATATTTACTCAGCATATGGACACATTGATTTACATGAACATTTCTGCTTCGTATGTTTACTTAGCATACTTAGTACAATTGTTTACATCACATGCCTTCATTTTGTTATGACATTTGGTTTGTTTAACATGGGACAATACATTCATTAACATTATCTACGCCGTTCGTTAGTAGGTAGTGGTACCATAGGAATTGACAACTCCCGTTTCTGAAATCCTGGGTTTGATAGGATTGGAAGGAATGACCGAATTCGATATACATAACTTAGATAAACCTTTAATTTGTTTAAGGGTTTATCGCCGCAGTCTCAAGGCTTGGATGTATGCATAGTTTACAATACCGCATAAATGTTAATATCAATAGAGCATGCATTTTTCCACAGAACATAACGTTGATTTAAACCACGTGTTACTTCAACGACTTGTTTTGTGCATTTTACATATGGTTTAAGTTGATACATTTCGCTTACCATACATGATACATTTTGGGATACACATTACATGGTTTACATTGAACATAAATAATTGACATGGTTTACACAATAACACTTGACATTTGGGTTATACATGAACAATTTACATGGTGAATTGGTTTGGGTAAATGGTTTGAGTAACGTGGAGTATGTAATATGATGCAAACATGGTGGATACGCCGCTGGTACTTCCTATATATAAATGTTTGTATAATATTACATATCTTAGCGTTATCTAAATCATTTCAGTTTGGACATATAACATTTTATACAAATAACATACTTTTCATAAAACATTGTCTTATAAAACAACTTATTTTATTCAACTCATTTTACTTGGTTACTCGTTTAACCTTGCACTTATCTATACATATCATTTGATGTTATCGTTTTTCAAATGGTTTACAAAACAAGACAAATTACAAGGTTCATGACTGACTGTTATTAAACATTCTTTAAAACTCAAGTCATGAATCCCACTTTCACAAAACCTATGTATCTCACAGGCATTTTTATGCTGACGTACCTACTTTCACATGTGTTTTCAGGAGCTGTTCCATAGGATGTTGATCACGATACTAGGGCGGACCTGTGCCTTAGAGACTAAAACTGAAGATAGACTTAGTTAACTATGTTATAAACTCTTTATTTTCCTGTTTAAGACAATGTACTACCCTTGTTTAATAAATAAAATGTAACTTTAATTTCCATGGTTGTATAACAATTAATTCTGTCCACAACACTCCCCGGCGTTTCCGCCGCGGTTGCATGTTATACGCGGCCGGGGTGTGACAGAAGAGTTGGTATCAGAGCCAATGGTTATAGGGAATTAGGTTGTTAGTAATGCTTTGACCTAGACTATAACTTTCTAGGACCCTAACACAAGTTATCTTGTGTTAAGAGTTTAAAACATGCACATCACCTATCCTTAGGTGATAACCACAACCGGAACTTCGGTTCCGAATCTGCTTTGAAAATTAATCATCTGTTCTAGGATGATTGATTACTAGGTTTTGAACCCTCTATTATAAGGTTTTGAACCCTCTGTTATATGGTTTTGAACCCTTTGGATTCTCAAAAATCTCGTCAAAGTTTTGGGTTAATAGTGTGAACACGTGCGAACTGGAAGAGTGAATGCCTGTACCCTGGGTTTTCTGTCTAAGGCTAGAGTGTTCGTACAAATCCACATAATCGGACCAGTCACTCTTACCTGGGAACTCTTGGGGTGAGTGTTCACTTATAGGCGAGCATGTCTTCGCGATACACTAATTCTGACCTATTTACTTTGACTAGACATTTCATGTCGCTTGTATGCTTTGCGATGCATAACCGCCATCTTTGCTTTTGTTGATTTTGCTTCATCTCATTCTCTTCATCCAATCATCTCACTCGTTTCATTTCATGTTTTTCTCTTCTAGAATGCCTCCTCGACGCGACAACCAGATAGCTACTACCGAGCTGGCGGAGATTATTGCGCAGCAGATGGCTGCTCAATTCCCAAATCTCTTTGCTCAATAGAACCAGGACAACAACAACAACAATGGTACATGCAAATACAAGGATTTTAACTCGGCTAAGCCACTCAAGTTTAGTGGTTCTGAGGGAGCAACTGGGCTTCTTCAGTGGTTCGAGAGCATCGAGAACACTTTTCGCCACGTGCAGTGTCCAGATAATCGCAAGGTCGAGTTTTCTTCAAGCGTGTTTCAGAAGAGGGCTCTTACATGGTGGAATGGGGCTATGAGAGATCAAGGTGCAGAAATTGCTCTAGCTCAGACATGGGCTGAACTGAGAGCTCTTATGATGAGGGAGTTTTGTCCTCGTCATGAACAACGAGCGTTGGAGAAAGAATTTGATGTTTTGAGGCAAGATAGTGGCGAGCACAGGGCTTATACTGATAGGTTTGAGGAGTTGAGTCTGCTTTGCCCAACTATGGTTACCCCACTCGATAAGGCCATCGAAAGGTACATCGACGGCCTACCTGACTCAGTACAAGACATCCTTACTGGTAGCAACCCTACCACACTCCGTCAGGCGATCGAGTTATCAGCGACGTTGACTGAGTCGCAAATTCGAAAGAATAAATTACACAGGAAGGGTGACAAGGGCAAGAAGCAGTCGGCTGATAAGGAAGATAGCAAGAAAGGTCAAAACAAGAATGGAAAGGAGTCTGGTTCATCAAAAAGGGCAAAGAAGCGTAAGGCTTCCCAAAACTATGCTGTCACTGCCCAAGCTAACCAGGTAGCTCCCAACCAGCCTCCAGCAAAGAAACCCTACTCAGGAAGTGCACCTTTGTGCAATCAATGCAACAGTCACCATCAGCCACAATATCAGTGCCGTTTCTGTACAAACTGTGGGAAGTCGGGTCATCTTGCCGATGTTTGTCGGTTTGCTCAGAATCGCGCAGTTCAGAACCCTGCTCAACAGGTTGCTCAGCAACAGGGTCAGGCTGCACGACCAAACTACCCACCAGGTGCTTGTTATAACTATGGGGATCTGACCCACTACAGAAATCGGTGCCCAAGGCTAGCCAACCAGAACCAGAATGCAAACCAGAATCAGGCACAGGCTCGAGGTCGAGTCTTTAACATGAATGCACAAGAAGCACAAGCAGACAACGAGGTGGTGAACGGTACGTTCTTTATTAATAATCAGCCAGCATCTGTTCTTTTTGATTCGGGTGCCGACAAGAGCTTTGTGTCATTGTCTTTTGAGACAATGCTTCGCGTGTCTAGAACAAAACTAGGTAAACCTTTGACAGTAGAGGTTGCCAATGGTGAACCCATTGTTCTTAATTCTGTTCTACACAACTGCCAGTTAAACCTTAACGACCATATTTTTCCTATTGACCTCACGCCAATGCAACTTGGAAGCTTCGACGTTATAATAGGTATGGATTGGTTATCTAAGCATCACGCAGAGATAGTTTGTTCTGAGAAGATTGTTCGTGTGCCGTTGTCGACAGGCGAGATCCTACAGGTTCGTGGTGAGAAGCCTGCCGGTGGTCTCAAACTCATGTCTTGTTTTAAAGCTCGGAAATATCTGCGAAAGCACTATGTGGCTTTCTTAGCACATGTTACAGTAGATAAAGGCAAGGGTAAGTCTATTTCACATATTCCTGTCGTTCGGGATTATTCTGAAGTTTTCCCTGAAGAGTTACCTGGTCTACCTCCAGCACGCCAAGTCGAGTTCCGTATTGATCTCGTACCTGGTGCAAATCCCATTGCCAGAGCTCCATACCGTCTTGCACCGTCTGAGATGCAAGAATTATCTAAACAGCTTCAGGAACTCTCTGACAAAGGTTTTATCCGTCCTAGCTTTTCACCTTGGGGTGCTCCCGTTCTTTTTGTTAAGAAGAAGGATGGATCTGTTAGGATGTGTATCGATTATCGTGAGCTTAACAAGCTTACCATCAAGAATCGATATCCCCTACCTCGCATTGATGATCTTTTTGATCAATTGCAAGGCGCTTCTTAGTTTTCAAAGATTGATCTGCGATCTGGATATCATCAACTCCGTGTGCATGAAGAAGATATTCCCAAGACGGCGTTCCGTACTCGCTATGGACATTATGAGTTCACAGTCATGCCGTTCGGTTTGACTAATGCTCCTGCTGTTTTCATGGACTTGATGAATAGGGTCTGCAAACCTTATTTGGATAAGTGCATCATCGTTTTCATTGATGACATTTTGATATATTCTAAGATGCAAGCTAATCATGAGCAACATCTACGTCTCACTTTGGAACTCCTAAAGAAAGAGCAACTTTTCGCCAAATTCTCCAAGTGTGAATTCTGGCTTAAAGAGTTTCAATTCTTGGGACATATTGTCAACGAACAAGGTATTCATCTAGATCCCTCCAAGATCAGTGCGATCAAGGATTGGGATACACCTACTACTCCTACTGAGGTTCGCTCTTTTCTTGGTCTAGCGGGTTATTACTGCCGCTTCATTGAAAACTTCTCAAAGATTGCAGTTCCTCTAACTGCTCTAACTCAGAAGAACAAGCCATTTGATTGGGGAGTCAAACAAGAGGAAGCATTTCTGACTTTGAAACAAAAGCTTTGCGACGCGCCTGTCCTAACATTGCCTGAGGGCAATGATGATTTCGTCGTTTATTGCGACGCATCTAAATTAGGTCTTGGCTGCGTCCTGATGCAAAGAAACAAAGTCATAGCATACGCATCAAGGCAGTTGAAGATACATGAGAAAAACTACACCACTCATGATCTTGAGTTGGGTGCAGTTGTCTTCGCTCTTAAGATCTGGAGACACTATTTGTACGGTACAAAATGTGTGGTTTTCACTGACCACAAAAGTCTTCAACATATCTTCAATCAAAAGGAACTCAACATGAGGCAAAGAGGTTGGGTTGAACTTCTAAATGACTATGACTGCGAAATTCGCTACCATCCCGGTAAGGCGAATGTCGTAGCCGATGCATTGAGTCGCAAGGAACGTACTAAGCTTCATTGTGTACGTGTCCAATCTGTTATTCAAACCGATATCCAAGCTCGTATTTCTCAGGCTCAACAAGCTTGTGTTTCACAAGGTTTGATGGATAAGGAATTTCCTTATCACATAACACCTGCTCTTGAACTGAAGGACAATGGATCATATTACTTCATGGACCGTTTGTGGGTCCCGAGCCAAGATAATCTTCGTACCCTGCTTATGGATGAAGCCCATAAGTCTCGTTATTCTATTCATCCTGGCTCAGATAAGATGTATAAGGATCTTCGTATGCAGTATTGGTGGCCTGGTATGAAGAAAGACATTGTCTTATACGTATCCAAATGCCTTACTTGTCTTAAGGTTAAGGCTGAACATCAGCGTCCTTCCGGGTTATTGGAACAACCAGAGATCCCAGTTTGGAAATGGGAAAACATTACTATGGATCTCATTACTAAACTCCCGCGCACAAAGAAAGGTCACGATGCCATCTGGGTAGTCGTTGATCGTCTTACAAAGTCAGCGCATTTCTTGCCAATCCGTGAGGATTTTTCGGCTGACAAACTTGCTCAAATCTACGTGGATGAAATGGTAGCACGACATGGTGTTCCTTTGAACATCATTTCTGACAGAGATGCTCGTTTCACTTCTCATTTTTGGAGAACCATGCAATCTGCTATGGGGTCTCAACTCAATTTGAGCACAGCTTATCATCCGCAAACGGATGGTCAATCTGAAAGAACAATCCAGACACTGGAGGATATGCTTAGAGCTTGTGTGATCGATTTTGGTGGTAGTTGGGATTCACATCTTCCATTGATTGAATTCTCCTACAACAACAGTTATCACTCCAGCATCAACATGGCTCCTTTCGAGGCTCTCTATGGTCGAAAATGTCGTTCACCAGTCTGCTGGAATGAGATTGGCGAGGCTCAACTTACTGGACTTGCCCTCATTTTAGAGACAACAGATAAGGTAAAGAAAGTTCGTGATAACCTTCAGACAGCTAGAAGCCGTCAAAAGAGTTACGCGGACCTAAAACGCAAACCCTTGGATTTTCAAGTCGGTGATCGTGTATTACTTAAGGTCTCACCTTGGAAAGGTGTGATCAGATTTGGAAAGAAAGGAAAACTTGCACCTAGATACGTTGGACCATTCAAGATCGTCGAAAGAATCGGTAAGGTAGCCTACGACTTGAGTTACCTCCTGAACTTGGAAATGTTCATCCAACTTTTCACGTGTCCAATCTCAAGAGGTGTTTAGCTGATGAGAACCTCCACATATCGCTTGACGAGATTCGTGTTGATAAAACACTGAAATTTGTTGAGAAACCGGTAGAAATCATGGAACGTGAAGTCAAGTGGCTCAAACGCAAGCGCATTCCTTTGGTCAAGGTTCGTTGGGAATCAAAGCGTGGACCCGAGTTTACTTGGGAACGCGAAGATCAAATGAAGGCAAAATATCCGCATCTTTTTCCACGAGTTTCCTCTAAATAAATTTCGGGACGAAATTTCCACAAGTAGGGGAGACTGTAACATTTGTGCTTGTAATCATTATGAACAGTTCAATTATCAATAAAACAATGTTATTTTATCTCAATGTTTGTTTGGTTGTGTTTTACATTTTTCATGTTTTGACTTTTGCTCAATTTCAAACTCTACATCGCTTTCTGGAGAGTTATACGCTAACTGGTGCTTAAACGTACTCAGTTTAATGCGACAAATACTCCGGAACATCAACATATACTCAACATACCTTAAATAACCTATACATAACTTAGAAATAAGTTTTGAAGGCTTTGGTATGGCAAAAACAAGTTAATTCGCTTACAGGGACTAAACTTGACAAACTGCGAAAGTATGCCAATTTAAACTGTAACGAACATTCCGAAACATGTCCATAAGTTAAACATACCATAAATATCCTTTACATAGCTTAGAAATAGGCTTTGGGGGGTTTGGTATGCTAAAACAAACTTTTGGATCATTCAGGGGCTAAAAGTGTCAAAAAGTGCACAAGTTTGCACTTTAGCGCATAACTTACGTTCTGAATACATCCGGACATCCAAAAATTTATGTAGGCATCCTAGTATTATGCCTTAGTGTTTGGCATGAGAAAAATCCATTCGTCGCGCAATTTGGATCGTCTTTCGCGCTTAAGCGCATTCCGTCGTAATTAACCGAACATCGCGACCGTACGGCCAAACGAACCGACATCCGACATATTTTTGAGCACATTTTCAGTTCCCTATACTTTAACATCATTTTAGAGCTTTGAAATGGAGTTAACGGGGCTTAAACGTGCCAAAAACGCATCAAATACCAAGTTTTGGTGCTGCAGAGACTAAAATGGTAAATCTGCCAAACTAGGGGCTTACGGACCGTAAGCCAAAGCCCATACGGTCCGTAAGGGGTCCCCAGTACAGCAGAACCCACATTTAATGCTGATTGGCTCTTCAAATCGCGAAAGGTCCGATTGCCTTTTCACCCAATGAAAGGCCAAGGGCCATATTCAGTGAATCTAGCATTGTAACACATGTACGCACAAGATCATGGCACGATATTCGATAAAACGATCCTAACGGTTCCACTTTTCCTATAAATACCCCCCCCCCCCTTTTGTGTAAAAATCACAAGAATCAGATCTAAAAAGCTCTAAGTTGAAGTATTGCTTCATACCTGAGTTTCTCTGATCTCGATTAGCATTCGGGGACTCTCCGTAAGTATTCTTTCATTGTTTTATCGCTTTTCAAGCCCGAAAGTCGACGTTTTGTTGACTTTCTGCGTTGACCAGCTTATGGTCGATGCGAAGTTCGTTGGAACTTCATAACGTGAGCGTGATCACGATGGTTATGGTCCATAGTGACCATACCTGCTGATTACCCCGTTATCTAGGCTCAGTTACGAGTCGTAGTTTCGGCCAAAATGCGCATTCTTGCGTGTTTTGTAACCAAACTACTCGTGAGCATCAAAGCCGTTTGTTTTGATGTCAAACCTGTTTTCTAAACTTAGTTAAGCATGTTCTAACATGCTTAGCTCGTGACTTTTAGTATAGTGCTTATATAGGGTCGTAAGGTAAGCGGTCTAAACCATCGCTTATACTTTCGAACCCGACCTATTTGGTCGATCATTAGGATCCGACCAAACACATTAGGTGACCATAGCTATAACCTTCCGAGGTTATACCTTGTGGTCACGATGTTAGGCGTTCCATACGCGTTCTACGCGAACGACGCGTTAGGGTAGCATAAGCTATCTAAACGGGTCGTGATGGGTCGCAAGCACTTAGGTTAGGTTTCATTTTAGTATGTAGGCTTTGTTAAACCATATTACACGAGTCCCCATACTCGTTTGGTTTACGAACCCGCATACTGTCCGATCCTTCCGATTTGGTCCGGTATATTAACATAGCTACCTATTAGGTGCCGTTTGATATCCCGGGATCTTTAGCATTATCTGGTTATATTACAAGGAAGTCAAAGCAATCTCAGGTGAGTACATAGAACCCCATCTTTTACTGTTTTCCAAACTGTTTTGGGGTGAAACACATGTGCCTATCTGTTACTTTCATGCTTTCCATGTTTTCATGTCTTATGCCTGCTATGTTGTTAGTACATTATAGTACACAATTTCATTACATTTCATGCTATGTATGCCCATTGTGTGCGTACTTAGTACATTTGATTTACATTACATTTCTGTTGCATATGTTTACTCAGCATATGGACACATTGATTTACATGAACATTTCTGTTGCATATGTTTACTCAGCATATGGACACATTGATTTACATGAACATTTCTGTTGCATATGTTTACTCAGCATATGGACACATTGATTTACATGAACATTTCCGTTGCATATGTTTACTTAGCATATGGACACATTGATTTACATGAACATTTCTGCTTCGTATGTTTACTTAGCATACTTAGTACAATTGTTTACATCACATGCCTTCATTTTGTTATGACATTTGGTTTGTTTAACATGGGACAATACATTCTTAACATTAGCTACGCCGTTCGTTAGTAGGTAGTGGTACCATAGGAATTGACAACTCCCGTTTCTGAAATCCTGGGTTTGATAGGATTGGAAGGAATGACCGAATTCGATATACATAACTTAGATAAACCTTTAATTTGTTTAAGGGTTTATCGCCGCAGTCTCAAGGCTTGGATGTATGCATAGTTTACAATACCGCATAATGTTAATATCAATAGAGCATGCATTTTTCCACAGAACATAACGTTGATTTAAACCACGTGTTACTTCAACGACTTGTTTTGTGCATTTTACATATGGTTTAAGTTGATACATTTCGCTTACCATACATGATACATTTTGGGATACACATTACATTGTTTACATTGAACATAAACAATTGACATGGTTTACACAATAACACTTGACATTTGGGTTATACATGAACAATTTACATGATTAATTGGTTTGGGTAAATGGTTTGAGTAACGTGGAGTATGTAATATGATGCAAACATGGTGGATACGCCGCTGGTACTTCCTATATATAAATGTTTGTATAATATTACATATCTTAGCGTTATCTAAATCATTTCAGTTTAGACATATAACATTTTATACAAATAACATACTTTTCATAAAACATTGTCTTATAAAACAACTTATTATATTCAACTCATTTTACTTGGTTACTCGTTTAACCTTGCACTTATCTATACATATCATTTGATGTTATCGTTTTTCAAATGGTTTACAAAACAAGACAAATTACAAGGTTCATGACTGACTGTTATTAAACATTCTTTAAAACTCAAGTCATGAATCCCACTTTCACAAAACCTATGTATCTCACAGGCATTTTTATGCTGACGTACCTACTTTCACATGTGTTTTCAGGAGCTGTTCCATAGGATGTTGATCATGATACTAGGGCGGACCTGTGCCTTAGAGACTAAAACTGAAGATAGACTTAGTTAACTATGTTATAAACTCTTTATTTTCCTGTTTAAGACAATGTACTACCCTTGTTTAATAAATAAAATGTAACTTTAATTTCCATGGTTGTATAACAATTAATTCTGTCCACAACACTCCCCGGCGTTTCCGCCGCGGTTGCATGTTATACGCGGTCGGGGTGTGACATACCTCCTACCATCCATAATACAATACCATTACCAATATTTTCACTTTATTACATGTATATCAACACCATTTATACCATCCAATCAACATATTACATCATAAAGTAACAACTATAGCCAAACCATCAACCACTAGATATAACTAACCAAAAAACATGTATATGGGCCTACTTCTCCATTCAAAATCACAAACATTTTGTACCAAAACACGTTATATCATGGTTATACCTAATGATGCACATGTGCATTTTGAATATTGGTTATGTAAAAAGTAGTATATTACGGATGGTATTGTAAATTAAAGTGCAATTGTCTATTACTGATAACGTATTACGTAATTTGTCGAAGTAATGATACATATTCACATGTGCATGGATAACTGTTACTCGAAAAAAAAAGTTTTTTTGGTAATGAAATATAGCGATTTTTTTAAAAAATATTAAAAAAAATTGAGTGCTTTTTTTATTTTTTTTAGATTTTATTTTATGTTCACATTGGTTCTCGCGGTTCTCGCAATAAGGTTGGTTCTCAAATGAACCTTACCCTATATATATATATATATATATATATATATATATATATATATATATATATATATATGTATATATATACATATATGTATATATATATATATGTATGTATGTATGTACAGGATCAGGAGAAAACGCCCTAAAGTGTGAGAACGGTGAGAACGGATCCTGGCCCAACGCTTGGCATGCGATATAGTGAAGGGCGGAGGGGATTTTTTGTCCTTTTATATTCTTTTTTTCAATTCGTCTCATAACACCGCTTCATTTTTTTGGCGTTTAGTTAGATTCAACAAATACATGGCGTTTTTATTGTTTTTCTAGATCACATGCATAGTAAATATTTTGGCATTTATGGCGTCCCCAATTTCAATAAAATCATTTAGTAATTATAACTTCTTTTCCTCCATTGCGTTTCCCAAATTTATTAGGCGTTTTTGTAGATTTCAACAGTTCATAATCTTATTGAGGTAAATTTCTTGGCGTTCATGGCGCTTTTGAATTCGTTAGTAATTTAAAAGAGTACAGCTAAGACGAAATCAAACAAAAACTAATAGTCTTCTGTGGATGGTATTACATCAGAGATGTAACCATTGTTTCGTTCATCACTCTCCTCAGACTCATCATCTTCATCTTGTTCATTGGCGTATAACGCCATAATCTCGTCTTTTCTTTGTTGCATCCTATACTTGAATGTATTCACAACGTTGGATCTATCATCGTTTGAAGGTGCTAAATTACAGAGTTGTTCAAGAAGATGTAGTCTATCTGTGTTCAGCACTTCGTCCATTGTCAATGAATAACCCCCCCCCCCCCCCGTGTAGATAGCTCACCTTCACCGTTCTTGATTGTTCATCGAGAATCCAACTGGTAACTTTTGGTGGATCAGTATCGTCAACATCATCATCATCATCATCTTGAAATTTTCTCTTTAATCTTCTTATTACCATTCGATTCCTCTCATAATCGTAGGCCACTGGAACCCCAAGGGCTAGAATATCCCTCTGAATAGATTCATCCATACTAAGTATGGCCTTGATTGTTTTGACTTTCACCCTTCTCCTATCAGAGAACTTTAGGACAAAACATCCCTCTGACCTCTCAAACCTCCATGCAATAACCTGCACCATTTTTTTGAATTGTATGGCGTTTTATACAATGTGTAGCATTTTTAGTGAATGTGTGGAGTGTGAAGCTTTTGTTTACCTGCTGTACTTATATAATGAGCTTTTTTTTTGGCCCCAGGTAGATATATGTTTTTGGTGGTAAAAAACATCAATAATTTTTTTGATGTGTATTTTGTGTATCAATTGTTGTGCCATGTAGGATGCAGGCCTATAATGTGACAGGTAATTATGGCATTTTGGAAAGATAAATAAATTCAATTACGATGGCATGCCTTTTAATATAACAAATGTTAGTAATAAAGTTTTCTGTCGTTTCAGTTACTGTTTTGTTCAGCTTCATTTGCTAAGGCTGTAACGCTGCTCATCTTTTCTGGGTTTGGCATTTTGCTTTTAATCGCGTTTAGAAAAAGATGGAACGTTGTTTTGTACACTGTTTTCATGGCGTTTAGTTAATTATTGGTTCTTTTAATAATACATTGTTTTGGCATTTTTGGCGTTTTATATAGTAACAACGTGTTTTGCCACCATCCGTTCTTACAGTTTTCATACTATTAGGCGTTTGGTGTTTGTAGTTTTTGGCATTTTATAACCATTTCTTTAAACAGATATAATGTATTTTATTACTAGAGAATTAGATAACAAACGACAGAAAATGATCCCCTAACAAAGATAGAAAATGAAAAAAAAATTAAAATGTTAATCTAATTTCTTATCCAAATCTTCACTGTCATCAGCCCATTCTTCATGAATTTTTTTGTGACTTGAACATTTGAATACCTTAGATAAATGCCAATTTTCCTACATAACGCCTGTCTTTAGACGAAGCTGATTAGTGCCATCCTGTATTTTGGTGTGATCTATTGTTGTTTGGTGACATGTTATTGAAGATCAACTCCTGTTTGGATTGTATTATGACCATAGAGTCCAAAATAGCATTTACACTGATATCGATCCCTTCATACCATAAATATATCCATCAAGAACAAAGCTCACATAATGACATATCACTGTCATCGGACTCTTTTTCTTGAATATTTGTCTATCTCATTCAGCAAAAGCTTATAGAGATACCCACCTCAGAGAAAAATCCATTCAGCGAAACCTCATGTAGAACAATACTGAATATAGAAGAAAAGAGGTTTGCCATCTGTGGTCTTTTTAACTATTTTTGTGGCGTTTTAAAGTGAGTGGTTTCTAGGAAACATGGCGTTGTTTTTTGGTGTTATAAATTGATTGTGCAAAGACGTCTCTCTTATAGGATGTTTTTGGCGTTTAGTTTAGGCAGAATTTTGTTATAATAAATGCTAGTAATAAAGTAACCATCCTTTCCGTTACTGTATGTATCTACTGTTTTGTTCAGCTTTAACAGTTTAGGGTGATAGACGTCCCCTCTTCCAAGTTTGGCGTTTTTATATTTATGGCGTTTTGTAGACCAAGATGACAAAATACACTAAGAGAGAAAAAATTACACAGGAAAATATTTTTTATTATTTTTGGCATTTTGTATGCAATTCTTTGTGGTATTTTTTGGCGTTTTGAAACTAAGGGGAGAAATATAGTATTTTATTATCTGAAAAAAAATTACACAAAAGAAAACAAAAAAAAATTAAAACTCCTCGTTAGAAGGTAGTTTGTCTAAGAAGTATCATCACTTCCTTCGTTTTCTTATTCGGAGTCTTCTTCTAGTCTTTCATCCAGGTCATCCCTTTCACTTTCATTGGCTTCTTGTTGTTGAAGATTTTGAAGCCTCCATTTGAACATATCCTTCATCAACGCCATTTTTTATGTCCATGTCTGTGTTCAAACACGTGACGTTGTACAACTCTTCCATGAACCCAACCCCCTGCTTGGTCATGATGTCTTCTAGCATGTAGTCTTCCTGCTCTCTGTTGTCACATATAACGGTCACCATGTCTATTTCTTCATCAAAACACCATGATGTTATGACTGGGTCCATTTTTCTATCTGCTTTGCTTGGTCCAAATTTCCTTGTTATTCTTCTCATAAGCTTTTATGTTTAATGACATTTGTTATCCAGAGGGATGCCAAGTGATAGGATACCCCTCTGTACCTCTTCTTGCATATTCAAAATTGCTTTGATTGTCATAACACATACCCTTCTTCTGTTGTCAAAACGTATGACGAATCTTCTGATTCTCATGGTGTATCTCCATGAAACGATGGTTGCCATTTTTGCCGTTTTGGTTAAACTTGGCGTTTTGGTAAAAGATGTTTTTTAGAACGATGGATTGAAGTGATTATGGAAGCGATGTTTAACGTTATAACAACCCTCCTAAAATATTTCTGACACCCCTAATATAATTATAACCTCCCTATATGTCTTAAAATACACCCTATATACGAGATTTGACCCTAAATACCTTTATATAATTAAAAATAAAATAAAAACAATTTTTATTGTTTTTGGCAGGTTGCGAAGACTTCTTCTTCGTCTTACGCGGGCCGCGGCAGCTGGTCACCAGGGCGAGCCCCCAGGCTGCCACGTGTCACCACTCGTGTCGAACCTATACCGACGAATCAGCAAAGCTAAAACCTACACCCCTAGCTCGCGGACCGCGAAGGCTTTGCCTTTGGCTTACGCGGGCCGCGAGGGAGTCCGAATCAGGCACTATAAATAGATGGCATCAGTTGTCCATTTGAAATCATTCACACACAACTTTCTCTCACAATTTCTATATAGTAGGCACTATACCCAGGCATTATACTCCCCTAAAATAACGAAGTTCTGCCTCGTTGTAAGTATTTTAACCCCCGGTTACGTATTAGATACGCTGCCCGATTGATCTAGGGTTCCGTGACGACTATCGAGGTTCTGCCCGACGTAGTCATTGGAATTCTGTCTCGGGGAGGGTATTACTAATGTAAATATTGGGTTATTATACTAACACATGTACATTGTGTAATTAATAGATAATCACTAGGAATTCAAAAAGGAAAACCCTAAAGTTACAATGTGAGTAATCTCCTTTTTGTAAACCTTTTTGTAAACTGTTTTACAAAACCTTTATTTATTTTAAATTATAATTAGCAGTGATTGAGTCTTTGTAACTCTTCAATTTCTGCCGGTATGTTAGGGTTTTGTATACAAAATGTGGAACACGTTACCATTGGACAAAGAGTTAGCCAATGTGTAATATGACCCACTAGTCAGGATTAACAGTACTGAATGAGTAATTGTGTAGATATAAACATTGTAATCGCTCTCAATACTGTAAATTGATAAAACTCTTCTTGATTAAACTGGGATTCACTCACCAGTATTTCCCACTGACAAAATGTTTTTAAACGCGTTTCAGGTAACAAAATGTGAAATCCAAATAGAAGCCAGTTGGACAACACACTGAAGGCTTGGAAAAGTGGCTATAAAAGTTACCTAAATAAAGAAGATGTTTTATTCAATAAAATAGGGTTTTTCCCTATAAATCAGTTTGTAATGAAAACTTAGGTTTTATCTCAATATACTTATTTATATAAAATGTGGTGTTTTACTCTGATAAAATATTTCCTAACTACGATCCTGATGAAATTTCCACTGCCAAAAAACGATAAACAACGATACCACTAAATCTGGTCTCGCGACCGCCCATTCCCGAGTAATCAGGGGACGGGGGTTGCGTCAGAAGGTGGTATCCGAGCTAAGGCACTGATTCAGCCACAGAAGTGTTCCGTTGACACCAAAATATTATTCAATATGTTAGGAAATAATTTACATGGATACGTGCATATTTGTATATTATTGTTTTGTGTTATTTGACTATTTAGTTTACTGTATGAGCGACCAAGGACCTTCAGACACTTACCGTCAGTTGTCCAGCTCACCTAGGGACGAAGGCACCTCTTCACAGCCTGCCCTCTCAGGGTATTCGGCTGACAACGAAGATGGGATATTCGTGTTCAAGGCCCAATCTGAAGAGCCATTCCCTCCCAAGAAGAGAGGATGGTTCAGCAGAGGAGCGCATGAACGTAGAAAAAGGATGAAAAAGTTGCAGCAGCAGCGAGCTTTAGTAGCCGCTAAGAGAGAAACGAACGCTTACACCCAGGTTATGCTCAATAGGAGTCTAGCAAATTTTCATATCTTAGCAACTACACCTGCAGACCCTAATTAGAGCAACTCAAAGCACCCCAGCCGTTACCATTGTTTCCCACACAACCAATGGAAATTGAAGCCAACCTAGAAAACCAAATCCCAATGCCAGCTTTTGACCCAGCCGAAATACCTAGAATACCAGCACCCCGTCCCTCAGACCCAGACTATGACCCCTAGTTTGACGACCACAGGGATTACCAACAACGCTACCCAATACCAGAGTAACCCATGCCAAACCTAGCAGCCTACCCAGACCTGGACCCTCTAGACCCCTATTATGATAACGACCAATATATCAGGGAAATTCTTGAGAACCCTTACCTACACGAAGAACCCATGCCCCAGTTCCCAGACCTAATACCAGCCCGTGCACCACCCATGAGAACTGAAAATGTGCAATAACTCTGAACCTTTGGTGAGAAGATTTTAGAAGGAAGTGAAAACATGAGGCAATTAGGTGAAAGGCTCATCTGGAAATATGACGAGCGTAACATGGAATTTTGGATGAACCCGTACCACTAATAATATATATATATATATCATATGTGTATATGTTTGAAAAAAAATATATATATATATAATAGATAAATAGCTACAGATGGATAATAGTATTGTAATTTTATATTTCAGTTTCAGTTTGTACTAGATGCATAATATATAAAATAGAGTAAAAATTCGCAATGTTCGACGATTTTGATCAATATGCCTGTTGTGTGATTGTTTGCATCAAATATTATTTTGTGTGGTAAATGTTTAAAATCCAGATGGACAATGAAGTGAACCAGGAAAACCAGAATAATGATAACCAGAATAACAATAATAATGGAAACCAAGTGGATAACAGTGCAATCCAACACATAGTAGCACAAGGAATTATAGACGCAATGCCATATATTATCAAAACGATTAAGGAAGCGGATAATAAAAGTAACGGTGGCAGTAAACGACCTACTAAACCTGAACACAGCGTAAACAATGGACCCATACTTCAAGTGCCCATTCCCAAAAGAAGAAGAACCATGTCTTATGATTATTCTTACAAGGAATTATGTTCTTGTAAACCAATAGAATTCTCGGGCAATGAAGGAGCCATTGCAGCTCTACACTGGATAGAAAAGACTGAGGCAGTCTTAAAAATAAGCAAATGCGTTGAAGAAGATAAGATAATGTTTGCTTCTAAACTGTTTATGAACTCAGCATTAGAATGGTAGAACACTATCCTCAAGTCTAGGGGAAGTTGTGACACCTGTGTCACTTCAACCATCAAACAAATGCCAAACTAATGAAATATTGTATTTCATACTTGGGATTTGTATAAATATGTGTATCGTTTGCACATGTCAATTCTTGTTCGATTTCAAGCTTTAAATCGCTTTCTGGAAGGTTATACGCGTACTGATGCATAAATATAACCAGTTTAATGCAACGAACACTCCGGAATAGTGAAATATGCTTAACATACCTTAAATAACCTTCACATAACTTAGAAATAAGTTTTGGATGGTTTGGTGTGTTGAAATCAAAGTGTGTTCGATCGCAAGGACTATTTGTGTCAAAATGCGAAACTATACCGATTTGTATAGTAACGAACATTCTGAAACTTGATCATAAGTTAAACATACCCTAAATAACCTTTACATAGCTTATAAATAGGCTTTGAGGGGTTCGGTATGCTAAAACAAACTTTATTGATCAATAGGGACAAAAAGCGTCAAAAAGTGCACAAGTTTGCATTTTCGAGCATACCTTACGTTCTGAATATATCCGGACATCCAAAAATTTATGTAAGCATTAAAATATTTTATTTTAGTATTTGGCATAAGAAAATTTCATTCGTCGCTTGATTTGGATCGTTTTTGCGTTCGTTACGACTTCCGTTCGTTACGACATCTGAGATATTTTTTAGCATGTTTTGAGTTCCCTATACTTTAACATCATTTTAGAGCGTTGAAATGGGGTTAACGGAGCTTAAAAGTGCCAAAAATCAAGTTTTACAAGTTCAGTGACCATTTTTGAAATTTCTGACCAGATTTAATGAACCTAGTCCAATTTTAAAGTTTTGATGGTTTTAGCCCATGGTTTTGCAAACTATGGGCTGATGTTTAATGGTTTTTATAATACCATGGTATCATATTAGCGGCTCCCATGGTTTTAGAAAACCATGGGCACATGTGTACGGTCTAGATTTAAGCTCAGTTTTCAAGAAACGATCCTTACGGTTCTTGTTTTCCTATAAATACCCACCATAGTTTCACTTCTTCCTCATTCAAATCTGATCTAAGATGCTCTAAGTTGAAGCCTTTGCTTCATACCTGAGCTAATTGGATCAAGATTTGCTTGTGGGGACCCTTTGTATGTATTCCTTCGTTCTTTTCTTTCGTTTTAGCTTAAAAGTCAAACTGCGTTTGACTTTCTGCATTAACCAGTTTATGGTCAATGCGAAGTTTGTTTGAACTTCATAACGTGAGCGTAATCACGATGGTTATGGTCCCTAGTGACTATACCTACTGATTACCACGTTATCTAGGCTCAGTGACGAGTCGTAGTTTCGGCCAAAATGCGTATTCTTGCGTATTTTGTAACCAAACTACTTCTAGGTATCAAAACCATTTGTTTTGATACCAATCCTGTTTTCTAACTTAACTAAACATTTTTAGCATGTTTAGCTCGTCACTTTTTAGATTAGTGCATGTGTAGAGTCATAAGTCAAGCGGACTAAACACCCGCTTCGACTTTCGAACACGACCCGTTTGGTCGATCATTAGGATCCGACCAAACACGTTTAGGTGACCATAGTTGTATAGGGAATAACCTTCTGAGGTTATACCTTATGGTCACGTCGTTTAGCTAGTTGTATGATAGGTAGCTTATATGCCTTAGGAAAATTACCAAAATACCCTTTTTATGCATAATTGATATTTAAGCATATGTAACCCAAAGTTTTGTCATTTAATTAATTATGCAATATAATTAAACATGTTTAGGCATATGATGCTCGTCATAGGACTAGTTAGGCGGTCCAAACGCGCTTTACGCGAACGACGCGTTAAAGTAGCGTAAGCTACCTAAACGGGTCGTAATGGGTCGTAAGCACTTAGGTTAGGTTCCTTTTAGTATGTAGGCCTTGTTAAACCATATCATATGAGTTCCCACACTCATTTGGTTTACAAGACCTCATCCTATCCGATCTTCCGTTTTAAGTCCGGTTTATTTATATAGTTACCTATATTAGGTGTCGTTTGATTCCGTGCTCCCTCTAGCTTGCTTGGTAGTTGTTCAAGACTTCTAAGCACTCTCAAGTGAGTATATAGTCCCCTCTTTTACTGTTTTCAAACTGTTTTGGGGTGAAGCATGTGTACCTATCTGTTATTTTCATGTTTTCAAAAGTATAATTAATTATACATATTTGTACTTATGTTTTTACAAACTGAATGATTATTTATGATCTAAACTATAGTTTTTCTTAAAGATTATAAAATTAATGTTTGGAATAGTACTTATTTTGTTCACCAGACCGGTTGGTAGTATGATATAGCGCTATAGGATTTGACACCCCATTCCTGTTGTCATGGAATGTCTAAAACCAATTTGTTTCTCTATCCAAATAGGGATTGCCTTTGTGGTATCCCTATAGTCTCAAAGGTGTATTTTGATGCACTAGGTCTGAATGAATTCTTTAGTCACTTTATTTTTGTATATTTAGTTATACTCCCAAAAGTATAGTTTAATATGCTCTCATATGTGATATTGTAGAAAACCAACAAATATTTTGTTAATAATTAAAACATAGTTTGATATGTTATTTATAAATCCAAAGTATACTTTTGATATACTACTGAAAATTATTATTTTTAGCAACTAAAGTATATTTAATATACTATTTGTTTAACTATTGGGTTTGGTTAGTGTTTAGATAACGGGACGGGTGTAATGTGATGAAAACATGGTAGATATGCCGCTGGTACTTCTTATATATAAGTTATATATAAGTGTTTTCATCAGATTACATACCGTGGCGTTATTTAGTACACTTGGTTAACAATTTTGGAACTGAAATATATTTTAATATATTACTTCTTCGACTTTCTTAAAACCACAGTATATTTTTATATATACTATAAATCTTTTTATCAAAATATTGTTTTTCAAACAATATATTTTATACAAACTTATTCTACTTACTTATTTAATTACCTATGTATTTTTATTTTATATCATCTGATTTCTTAACAATTTTTATATGATTTGCAAAACAAAAACATTTTACAAGGATCATGATTACTTTTATTAAAACCTTTTCTTTAAACTCATAAGTCATGAATCCTAAATCAATAAAACCTATGTATCTCACAGGCATTTTTATGCTGACGTACCTATTTTTACACATGCTTCAGGTGTTGCTTTGTGAAGATTGTTGATACATGCTACACTTAGGATGGACTCGTGCCTTAGCGACTTTAAAACTTGGAAAGATAATATTTGTATTTAGCTGATTTGTAATAGAACAAAGACTTCAATTATTCAATAAAACAAAATTATTTGATCCATGGTTGTGAAACAATGATTCTGTTACAACACTCCCCGACGTTTCCGCCACGTCTTGTTGTTTTACATGGTCGGGGTGTGACAGAAAAGTTGGTATCAGAGCCAATGGTTATAGCGAATTAGGTTATTAGTAATGCTTTGACTTAGACTATAACCTTCCTAGGACCCTAACACAAGTTATCTTCTGTTTAGTTTTAAAACAATACCGTCACTTATCCTTAGGTGACAACCATAATAAGAACACAAATTTCGAATCCCCTTTGAAGACTAATCATCTGTTCTAGGATGATTTATTATATGGTTTTGAACCTTCTAAGTTTTCAAAATCTCGTCAAAGTTTGGTCTAAATAATGTGAACACGTGCAAACTGGAAGGGTGGGTGCCTGTACCCTGGGTCTTCTGTCTAAGGCTAGAGTGTTCGTACAAATCCGCAATATCGGACCAGTCACTCTTACCTGTCAACTCTTGGGGTGAGTGTCCACTTATAGGCGAGCATGTCTTCGCGATACATTATATGACCCATTTACTTTGATTAGTCACCGTCTCATTTGTTTGCCTTAGGTAACAAACAAATAATCGCAATTTTTTATGCGTTTTGTTTTCATTTCCCTTGTTTCCTCCCATGTCTTCCATTTTCTTCATAATGCCTATTCATCGCAACAAGACTCGAGTGTCCGGACTAGGTGCTACAATTGCCCAACAAATAGGCGTCGTACTCCAGAAGACCGTTGATTTAGCTATCACCATGACTCGCCTCAGGGATGAAGCCATACAAGGGAACCGCTCCTTGGAAAAATCAATGCAACTGTCATCATCCAAATCAGATACCCTGTTTCAAATGTACCCACGATGGACGATGGAGACATTTGATTAACATGTGCCGCTTTGCAATCCAAAGTAAAGCTGTTACAAATCCTGCTGCTGCTCAACCTTCAAATTCTGCTTCATATGTCACCATGGCATATCTAGTACCTCAACCTCATGAACTTTCAACCTTGTGTATCGACTTAAGCACGCCTAGTGCAAGGTGTCGAAGTACCTCTCGTTACACAAATTCCAAAATCCATGTAGGATCTTTTTATCCTCATAATTAGATCCTTGTGGATAAATATCGCTCAAATCGGAGCCCTTAATTGAATTATTCGTATGCCTTAATACGTATATTACAATTCAATAAGGACAAAGCCGAATTCCTATTAAGATCATTCTATTTCCATAGTTAGATTCTTGAAGATGTTTAAAGTGCCAAATGAAATCCACGGATTGGATTCCTGGTGTGCTTTAAAATACCCGTGTCCAAAGATAACAAAGTAAAGATCAAGTTATTTAATTATGTGATTATGTGCTTTCTTATGTGTTTTGTCTTTTTATGTGATCCATCCAAAGAATCTTCCATATCTCATATGAGGGATTCATAGTAGGATATCCAAAGGTACTATCTTAAATCCTTAATGGACTTCTGCGTTGTAGTAAAGTCCCTTGGGTTTTAAAGTACTATTCTATAATTGGACCCCTTGAGTGGTCTAGTTAAACAGATTGATTTTGAAAATTTGGTTAGGAATATCATGTGATGATATAATTGAAAAGATCCCCTTTTTGTGGTCTATTTAAGGAGATCGAACGACGAGCTAGTTAAGAAGATCATGTGTTGATCTAGTTAAAAAGATCCTTTGGTGGTCTAGCCAAGTAGCTTCATGTTTACTCAATTGATTTTTACCCTACACATTATGAAATGAACTATGCGGACTGTGCAAGGAATTACATAATTATGGATGCATACTTAATTATGGAATTCAGTGCACAGAAACCACAGCAAATTTTGTTATGTGTCAAGACCTATAGTGACAAGAATAATGATACGGAAGAAGTCCTGGACCTTGATCGATGTCATTTTATCTTACACTCCCCAATTCTGATTTCAAGCACACACAAGTTTCCTATGATATGTCTTCATGAGAAATGTTCTTCTGTCCATAGTCCGAAACTCCATGTTTTGCTACTACACTTTGAGGGTTGACAATTTCGCTAAGAATCCTAACATGGCCCAGAGTTTTACTTAGGGTTCAATGGATTTATTTGAAAGCGAAACCATCACAGCTGTCTCCATAAGTTTCCTCTAAAATTAAATTTCGGGACGAAATTTCATAAAGTAGGGGAGATTGTGACACCTGTGTCACTTCAACCATCAAGCAAATGCTAAACCAATGAAATATTTTATTTCATACTTGGGATTTGTATAAATATGTGTATCGTTTGCAAATATCAGTTCTTGTTCGATTTCAAGCTTTAAATCGCTTTCTAGAAGGTTATACACGTACTGATGCGTAAATATAACCAGTTTAATGCAACGAACACTCCGGAATAGGGAAATAGGCTTAACATACCTTAAATAACCTTCACATAACTTAGAAATAAGTTTTGGATGGTTTGGTGTGTTGAAATCAAAGTGTGTTCGATCGTAGGGACTATTTGTGTCAAACTGCGAAACTATACCGATTTGTATAGTAACGAACATTCTGGAACTTGATCATAAGTTAAACATACCCTAAATAACCTTTACATAGCTTAGAAATAGGCTTTGAGGGGTTCGGTATGCTAATACAAACTTTATTGATCAATAGGGACTAAAAGCGTCAAAAAGTGCACAAGTTTGCATTTTCGCGCATATCTTACGTTCTGAATATATCCGTACATCCAAAAATTTATGTAAGCATTAAAATATTTTATTTTAGTATTTGTCATAAGAAAATTTCATTTGTCGCTTGATTTGGATCGTTTTTGCGTTCGTTACGACTTCGGTCGTAATTAAGCAAATAACGCGATCGTACGACCAAACGAACCGACATCCGAGATATTTTTTAGCATATTTTGAGTTCCCTATACTTTAACATCATTTTAGAGCCTTGAAATGGGGTTAACGGAGCTTAAAAGTGCCAAAAATCGAGTTTTACAAGTGTAGGGACCATTTTTGAAATTTCTGACCAGATTCAATGAACCTAGTCCAATTTTAAAGTTTTGATGGTTTTAGCCCATGGTTTTGCAAACTATGGGCTGATGTTTAATGGTTTTTATAATACCATGGACTCATATTAAGGGCTCCCATGGTTTTAGAAAACCATGGGCAAATGTGTACGGTCCAGATTTAAGCTCAGTTTTCAAGAAACGACCCTAACGATTCTTTTTTTCCTATAAATACCCACCATAGTTTCACTTCTTCCTCATTCAAATATGATCTAAGATTCTCTAAGTTGAAGCCTTTGCTTCATACCTGAGCTACTTGGATCAAGATTTGCTTCCGGGGACCCTTTGTAAGTATTCTTTCGTTCTTTTCTTTCGTTTTTAGCTTTAAAGTCAAACTGCGTTTTACTTTCTGCATTAACCAGTTTATGGTCAATGCGAAGCTCGTTTGAACTTCATAACGTGAGCATAATCACAATGGTTATAGTCCCTAGTGACTATACCTTCTGATTACCACGTTATCTAGGCTCAGTGACGAGTCGTAGTTTCGGCCAAAATGCGTATTCTTGTGTATTTTGTAACCAAACTACTTTTAGGTATCAAAACCATTTGTTTTTGATACCAATCCTGTTTTCTAACTTAACTAAACATGTTTTAGCATGTTTAGCTCGTCACTTTTAAGATTAGTGCTTGTGTAGAGTCGTAAGTCAAGCGGACTAAACACCCGCTTCGACTTTCGAACACGACCCGTTTGGTCGATCATTAGGATCCGACAAAACATGTTTAGGTGACCACAGTTTTATAGGGAATAACCTTCCGAGGTTATACCATATGGTCACGTCGTTTAGCTAGTTGTATGATAGGCAGCTTATATGCCTTTGAAAAATTACCAAAATACCCTTTTTATGCATAATTGATATTTAAGCATATGTAACCCAAACTTTTGTCATTTAATTGATTATGCAACATAATTAAACATGCTTAGGCATATGATACTTGTCATAGGACTAGTTAGGCGGTCCGAACACGTTTTACGCGAACGACGCGTTAAAGTAGCGTAAGCTACCTAAACGGTTCGTACTGGGTCGTAAGCACTTAGGTTAGGTTCCTTTTAGTATGTAGGCCTTGTTAAACTATATCATATGAGTTCCCACACTCATTTGGTTTACGAGACCTCATTCTATCTGATCTTCCGTTTTAGGTCCGGTTTATTTATATAGTTACCTATATTAGGTGCCGTTTGATTCCATGCTCCCTCTAGCTTGCTTGGTAGTTGTTCAAGACTTCTAAGCACTCTCAAGTGAGTACATAGTCCCCTCTTTTACTGTTTTCAAACTGTTTTGGGGTGAAGCATGTGTACCTATGTCACACCCCCAAAATCCACCCGCGGAGTACCACCGCTTGGAGGCGTGACATGACCAGGATCAAGCCACCAATCATATTGAACATGTAAATAAGTAGTAATAGTTATCCATCAATACGAAAGGTGTTTATCAAACCAACATAATCAAGTGTAGCGGAAGCATTAATGTAAAAACCCAAACATAAGTATTAAGTGTGTAATGTCATAAACGTTCAATAAGCATTCACGTTCCATGCCCACAACGACCTACTCCTCCCTGTGCAAGCTCCATAATTACCTAAGGTCCTGCAAGGCGTGCAGCAGAGAGTCAACAACTAGTTGAGCGAGTTCACAGTTAACAGTTCAGTAATAGTATAGTGTGAGTAGCATTATGTTCGTTCGTTATGTCATGTATCGTATCAGTTTCCATCGCGGCCTCCCAGGCAGGTATACGAAGATTAGGGGATGTTTTTCCCAAGTATTCTAGACTAGGTTTATTCGTATCGCGGCCCCCAGGCAGGTGTGCGAAGATTAGTAAATTTAGTTCGCGGCCTTCCTAAGGCAGGTATGTGAAGTCAGTCATAATATCGCGGCCAACCCTTGGCAGGTGTGCGAAGATCAGTTCAATAAGTGTTACTAGTCTAGTCGTATCTTGTCGTTAGGTTCTATCATCCGAGTATATACAATAAGTCATCCAATCCCAGTCCCACACGGGAACCCCATGCCTTGGCTGTGTGAACTCACCTTGGTTTGCTCGGCAGATACATAGAAAGTTCGAGTAAGCTATATGGTGATCAACCACGTCCTAGCATGGTTATCATACAAGTCAGGTTCGTATTCGAATATAACACATAGGTTCTACACGTATTGTGGCAAATATAATCATCGCATACACAAGTACTCATAGCTATCCAATAGCAATCACGTAACTAGTCCAAGTATCCGACCCAAACAGTTGGGCTCGTAACAGTGCAAGGTCCAAACAGTGTGCATGTGTAGCTGGTCTCGAGTCGAGACTAGAGATCTCTAGTCGCAACAAAGGAGGTCTCGAGTTGTCATGGTCTGGTCGAGACTTCACGGTCTCGAGTCGCAATCGGACTCGCAAACGCTGGTCTCGAGTTGTGCTGTTTGTGTGCGAGTGTCGTGGTCTCGAGTCGAGACTAAGGGTTCTCGACTCGCAACCTCGGTCGAGACAAAGTGTAACAGATTTCCTTATTAATCATCAACAATTATTCCGTGATATCAGCAAACAGATTAGGCAGTTTCGTAAACAGATCAAATCAACAATTAATCCATATTCAAGCATGTTCATAATCATCATCAAGAACAATGAAATTAGCAATTAGATCAATGATCATGCACATGAAAACAACATCCACACTAATTCATAAATCAAAGCATGGCAATGGTTATCAATCATGTAACATACGGCCGATTACAATCATTCGGTTCTATAATATAATCAATCCGGTTTCCAAAACATGCATCCTATACAATTCATAATCGATATTTGCATAAGCCGAATAATACGAACTCAATCTATCATGTAACAATAACCCTAGATCATCATGCAAGAAACATCATCACTCATGGAATCATATAACAACAAACACTTAAAACACTAACTGGCTTAGGGATGAAACCCGTGAGGTCTCGAGTCCAGGTGGGGTTGCCGCCGGCTTCAAGAGGAAACGAGAGAGAAGAGAAAGCAAGTAGGGTTTTGCGAGTGTTATGATTTTTGATAAAAGTGTGAGAGGGTTACAACACTCCCATGTTTAATCGACTAAGGGAGGATGGGCCGAACCCAGCTTGGGCTGCCCTATAGGTTTCGGTTACAATCATACGGCCCAAATGGGCTTATCCAAACGGTTCAAGCTAATTAAGTTGTGCGACCCAACCGGGCTTGTGTGCATTGTGCGATCGGGTGCAGGTTGTGCGGTTCGGTTCATGTAACACATATACACATTCAAATATCACATAATCATGCATTCATTCAATTAGTATAGTTCACATAAGCACGTAACGTCACACGAAAGTAGGTTCGAAATACGGGTTGTCACATTATCCCCAACTTAAAAGAAATTTCGTCCCGAAATTTGGTACGCACTCACTGAGGAAGCTAGGTAAGTTGTATCATTCACTGGTTTTCCTGGGGTGTCACATCCTCCCCCCGTTGATCTGGAATTTCGTCCCGAAATTCCACAGTAGTAACTTCAGCCTTAGTAGTGGTTGCATTGGTTCCGAATAACTGGGGATACTTTCCTGTCATCTGGTCTTCGCGTTCCCAGGTGTACTCTGGGCCACGTTTGGAGTTCCAACGAACTCGGACAAGAGGGATTCTCTTGTGTTTGAGGACCTTAACATCCCGGTCCGTGATTTCAACTGGTTCCTCGACGAAGTGCAACTGTTCGTCGATAGTGAGCTCTTTCAAAGGGATTATGAGGGTCTCATCTGACAAGCACTTCTTTAGATTCGACACATGGAATACGTTGTGAACTGCCCCGAGTTCAGCTGGTAGGTTCAGTCTGTAGGCTACTTTGCCTATTTTCTCTATGATTTCGAACGGTCCGACGTACCGCGGATTTAGTTTGCCCCGTTTGCCAAAACGTACCACACCCTTCCAGGGTGAGACTTTAAGTAAAACCCGGTCCCCGACCTGAAATTCCAATGGCTTCCTACGCTTATCCGCGTAGGCTTTCTGACGGTCGCGTGCTGCCGCCATGCGTTGCCTTATCTGTGCAATCTTTTCTGTGGTGTCCACTATAAGTTCTGGACCCGAGATCTGACTATCCCCCACCTCTGCCCAACAGAGAGGTGACCGGCATTTACGCCGGTACAATGCCTCGAATGGAGCGGCTTATATGCTGGTGTGATAGCTGTTATTGTATGAGAACTCCGCCAAAGGGAGGTGCTTTTCCCAGCCGTTGCCGAAATCAATAACACATGCCCGAAGCATGTCTTCTAGAGTTTGTATCGTGCGTTTAGACTGTCCATCCGTCTGAGGGTGATATGCTGTGCTCATGTCTAACCGTGAGCCAAAAGATTTGTGCATCGCTTGCCATAGCTCTGACGTGAATCGTGCATCCCGATCCGAAGTGATGGAGGTGGGCACCCCGTGCCTCGAAACGACTTCTTTAAGATAAATGTCTGCGAGAGTGGAGAACTTATCCGTTTCCTTTATAGCCAGGAAGTGTGCAGACTTGGTGAGTCGATCCACGAACACCCATATGGTATCATTCCCACGCTGGGATCTGGGTAGGCCTGTAACAAAATCCATGGAAATTTCTTCCCATTTCCATTGCGGTATCTTAGGTTGCTGAAGTAGGCCTGCTGGTTTCTGATACTCCACTTTGACTTTTGCACATGTCAAACACTTGCCGATGTAAGTAGCGATGTGGGCCTTCATGCTAGGCCACCAATACGTGGTTCTGATGTCATGGTACATTTTATCCGAACCTGGATGTATCGAGTAGCGAGACTTGTGTGCTTCGTCCATCACAAGCTCTCGTAAACCGCCATAAAGTGGGACCCAAATACGCCCCGTTACGTAGTAGGCGCCGTCTCCCTTCTGTTCTAATCGTTGCCTCGAGCCACGTAGGGCTTCAGCCTTGACGTTTTCTGGTTTCAATGCTTCTAACTGAGCAGTTCGTATCTGTGCTGGAAGACTAGACTGAATGGTGAGCTGCAATGCTCGCACGCGCTTAGGTAGAGTGTCCTTTCGACTGAGAGCGTCAGCCACAACGTTGGCTTTGCCTGGATGGTACTTGATAGCGCATTCGTAATCGTTCAGCAGTTCAACCCATCGTCATTGACGCATGTTCAAATCCTTTTGCTTAAGGATATGCTCGAGACTCCTGTGATCGGTGTAAATAGTGCACTTGGTACCGTTCAGGTAGTGTCGCCATATCTTAAGCGCAAAAACAACAGCTCCCAGCTCTAAATCGTGCGTCGTGTAGTTCCGTTCGTGAACCTTAAGTTGGCGCGAAGCGTAAGCAATGACCTTGTCGCGTTGCATTAATACACATCCAAGACCCTGAATGGATGCATCACAGTAAACCACGAAGTCGTCTTTGCCCTCTGGCAATGAGAGAATAGGTGCACTGCAAAGTCTATCCTTTAAGTGTTGAAAAGCAGTTTCCTGAGTGTTGCCCCAACGGTAGGTGACACCCTTCTGTGTCAGTAGTGTAAGCGGCTGAGCAATCTTTGAAAAGTCGTTGATAAACCGTCTGTAGTATCCCGCCAAACCCAAGAATTGGCAGATTTTAGTTGGTGTATGCGGTGCAGGCTAGTTCCTGATCGAATCTACCTTGGATGGATCAACATGGATCCCATCCTTATTTACTACGTGGCCTATGTCACACCCCGGCCGCGTATAACATGCAACCGCGGCGGAAACGCCGGGGAGTGTCGTGGACAGAATTAAATTGTTTCATAACCATGGCAAACAAGTTGTATTTTATTTATAAACAAGAGTAGTACATTGTTTCAAAACAAGAAATACCAAGTTCATAACATATTTATACTAGCCTATCTTCATTGTTAGGCACTAAGGCACAGGTCCGCCCTAGTAATGTGATCAACGCCTTATGGAACAACTCCTGAAAACACATGTGAAAGTAGGTACGTCAGCATAAAAATGCCTGTGAGATACATAGGTTTTGTGAAAATGGGGTTCATGACTTGAGCTTAAAGAAATGTTTAATAACAGTCAGTCATGAACCTTGTAATTTGTTTTGCTTTGTAAACCATTTGAAAAACGATAACATCAAACGATATGTATAGATAAGTGCAAGGTTAAACGAATAACCAAGTAAAATGAGTTGAATAAGGTAAGTTGTTTGTGAAAATAATGTCTTGTGAACAATATGTTACTTATGTAAAGTGTAATGTGTCTAAACTGAAATGACTTAGATAACGCCACGATATGTAATATTATACAAACATTTATATATAGGAAGTACCAGCGGCGTATCCACCATGTTTGTATCATATTACATACGCCACGTTACTTAAATCATTTACCCAAACCAATCCACCATGTAAATTGTTCATGTGTAAACCAAATGTCAAGTGTTATTGTGTAAACCATGTCAAATGTTTATGTTCAATGTAAACCACCAAATGTGAATGTCAATGTCAACGTGTTTATGTTCAATGTAAATCATGAAATGTGAAATCCCAAAATGTATCATGTATGGTAAGCGAAATGTATCAACTTAAACCATATGCACAAAACAAGTCGTTGAAGTAAAACGTGGTTTAAATCAACGTTATGTTCTGTGGAAAATGCATGCTCAATTGATATTAACATTTATGTGGTATTGTAAACTATGCATACATCCAAGCCTTGAGACTGCGGCGATAAACCCTTAAACAAATTAAAGGTTTATCTAAGTTATGTATATCGAATTCGGTCATTCCTTCCAGTCCTATCAAACCCAGGACTTCAGGAATGGGAGTTGTCAATTCCTATGGTACCACTACCTACTAACGAACGGCGTAGCTAATGTTAATGAATGTATTGTCCCATGTTAAACAAACCAAATGTCATAACAAAATGAAGGCATGTGCCCATATGCTGAGTAAACATATGCAGCAGAAATGTTCATGTAAATCAATGTGTCCATATGCTGAGTAAACATATGCAACAGAAATGTTTATGTAAATCAATGTGTCCATATGCTGAGTAAACATATGCAACAGAAATGTTCATGTAAATCAATGTGTCCATATGCTGAGTAAACATATGCAACAGAAATGTTTATGTAAATCAATGTACTAAGTACGCACACACTGGGCATACATAGCATAAAATGTAATGAAATCGTGTACTATAATGTACTAACAACATAGCAGGCATATGATGTGAAAACATGGAAAGCATGAATGTAACAGGTAGGCACATGTGTTTCACCCCAAAACAGTTGGAAAACAGTAAAAGAGGGGTTCTATGTACTCACCTGAGATTGCTTTGAGTTCCTTGTATAATAACCAGATAGTGCTAAAGATCACGGAATATCAACGGCACCTAATAGGTAGCTTATGTTAATATACCGGACCAAATCGGAAGGATCGGATAGTACGCGGGTTCGAAAACCAAACGAGTATGGAGACTCGTGTAATATGGTTTAACAAAGCCTACATACTAAAATGAAACTTAACCTAAGTGTTTACGGTCCATCACGACCTGTTTAGGTAGCTTACGCTACCCTAACGCGTCGTTCGCGTAGAGCGCGTCTGGAACGCCTAACATCGTGACCACAAGGTATAACCTCGGAAGGTTATAGCTATGGTCACCTAATGTGTTTGGTCAGGTCCTAATGACCGACCAAATGGGTCGGGTTCGAAAGCATAAGCGATGGTTTAGATCGCTTACCTTACGACCCTATATAAGCACTAAACTAAAAGTGACGAGCTAAGCATGTTAGAACATGCCTAACTAAGTTTGAAAACAGGTTTGACATCAAAACAAACGGCTTTGATGCCCACGAGTAGTTTGGTTACAAAACATGCAAGAATGCACATTTTGGCCGAAACTACGACTCGTCACTGAGCCTAGATAACGTGGTGATCAGTAGGTATGGTCACTATGGACCATAACCATCGTGATCACGCTCACGTTATGAAGTTCCATGAACTTCGCATCGACCATAGGCTGGTCAATGCAGAAAGTCAACAAAACGTTGACTTTCGGACTCGAAAAGCGAATAAAAGAGCGAAAGAAGACTTACGGAGGGTCCCCGAGTGCTAATCAAGATCCAATAGCTCAGGTATGAAGCAAAAGCATCAACTTAGAGCATTTAGATCTGATTTGTGGGTTTTTACACAAAAGGGGGGGGGGTATTTATAGGAAAAGTGGAACCGTTAGGATCGTTTTATCGAATAACGTGCTTTGATCTCGTGCGTACATGTGTCCAGGGGTTAGATTCAGTGAACTTGCCCCTTGGCCCTTCATTTGGGTGAAAAGGCATCGCCCTTTGATCGAACGAAAGGCCAGATTCTGCATTAAATGCAGAATCCGCTGTCAGACATGTTCACGCGGCCCGCGTGAAAGTGGGTGCAGGTCTTACGCGGGTCGCCTAGCCCCGTCTGATCTGCACCACTTGCAGAATTTACGTATTCAGCCCCTGTTGCGTTTTTAAGCTATTTCCAGCCCCTTTAAGACCTGTAAAGTCACCTTTAAGGCCCAAAAATGATGCCTAAGCATTGTGGACATGAAACATGCCCAAAAATATGTCGGATGTCGGTTCGTTTGGCCGTACGATCGCGATGTTCGCTTAATTACGACGAAATGCGCATAAGCGTGAAAGACGATCCAAATGACGCGACGAATGGATTTTTCTCATGCCAATCACTAAGGCATAATATAAGGATGCTTACATAAATTTTTGGATGTCCGGATGTATTCAGAACGTAAGTTATGCGCGAAAGTGCAAACTTGTGCACTTTTTGACACTTTTAGTCCCTGAATGATCCAAAAGTTTGTTTTAGCATACCAAACCTCTCAAAGCCTATTTCTAAGCTATGTAAAGGATATTTATGGTATGTTTAACTTATGGACATGTTCCGGAATGTTCGTTACAGTTCCAATTGGCATACTTTCGCAGTTTGTCAAGTTTAGTCCCTGTAAGCGAATTAACTTGTTTTTGCTATACCAAAGCCTTCAAAACTTATTTCTAAGTTATGTAAAGGTTATTTAAGGTATGTTGAGTATATGTTGATGTTCCGGAGTATTTGTCGCATTAAACTGAGTACGTTTACGCACCAGTTTGCGTATAATGCTCCAGAAAGCGATGTAGAGTTTGGAATTGAATAAAAGTCAAAACATGAAAAATGTAAAACACAATGAAACAAACATTGGGATCAAATTACATTATTTTATTGATAATTGAACTGTTCATGATGATTACAGGCACAAATGTTACAGTCTCCCCTACTTGTGGAAATTTCGTCCCGAAATTTATTTAGAGGAAACTGATTGAAAAAGATGCGGATATTTTGCCTTCATTTGATCTTCACGTTCCCAAGTAAACTCGGGTCCACGCTTAGATTCCCAACGAACCTTGACCAAAGGAATGCGCTTGCGTTTAAGCCACTTGACTTCACGTTCCATGATTTCTACCGGTTTCTCAACAAACTTCAGTGTTTTATCAACACGAATTTCGTCAAGCGGTATGTGGAGGTTTTCATCAGCTAAACACCTCTTGAGATTGGACACGTGAAAGGTTGGATGAACATTTCCAAGTTCAGGAGGTAACTCAAGTCTGTAGGCTACCTTACCGATTCTTTCGACGATCTTGAATGGTCCAACGTATCTAGGTGCAAGTTTTCCTTTCTTTCCAAATCTGATCACACCTTTCCAAGGTGAGACCTTAAGTAATACACGATCACCGACTTGAAAATCCAAGGGTTTGCGTTTTAGGTCCGCGTAATTCTTCTGACGGCTTCTAGCTGTCTGAAGGTTATCACGAACTTTCTTTATCTTTTCTGTTGTCTCCAAAATGAGGGCAGGTCCAGTAAGTTGAGCCTCGCCAATCTCATTCCAGCAGACTGGTGAACGACATTTTCGACCATAGAGGGCCTCGAAAGGAGCCATGTTGATGCTGGAGTGATAACTGTTGTTGTAGGAGAATTCAATCAATGGAAGATGTGAATCCCAGCTACCACCAAAGTCTATCACACAAGCTCTAAGCATATCCTCCAGTGTCTGGATTGTTCTTTCAGATTGACCATCCGTTTGCGGATGATAAGCTGTGCTTAAATTGAGTTGAGACCCCATAGCAGATTGCATGGTTCTCCAAAAATGAGAAGTGAAACGAGCATCTCTGTCAGAAATGATGCTCAAAGGAACACCATGTCTAGCTACAATTTCATCTACGTAGATTTGAGCAAGTCTGTCAGCTGAATAATCCTCACGGATTGGCAAGAAATGTGCTGACTTGGTAAGACGATCAACGACTACCCAGATGGCATCGTGACCTTTCTTTGTGCGTGGGAGTTTAGTAATGAGATCCATAGTAATGTTTTCCCATTTCCAAACTGGGATCTCCGGTTGTTCCAATAAACCAGAAGGACGCTGATGTTCAGCCTTAACCTTAAGACAAGTAAGGCATTTTGATACGTATAAGGCAATGTCTTTCTTCATACCAGGCCACCAATACTGAATACGAAGATCCTTATACATCTTATCCGAGCCAGGATGAATGGAATAACGAGACTTATGGGCTTCATCCATAAGCAAGGTACGAAGATCATCTTGGCTTGGGACCCACAAACGGTCCATGAAATAGTACGATCCATTGTCTTTCAGTTCAAGAGCAGGTGTTATGTGATAAGGAAATTCCTTATCCATTAAACCTTGTGAAACACAAGCTTGTTGAGCCTGAGAAATACGGGCTTGGATATCGGTTTGAACAACAGATTGGACACGTACACAATGAAGCTTAATACGTTCCTTGCGACTCAATGCATCAGCTACGACATTCGCCTTACCAGGATGGTAGCGAATCTCGCAGTCGTAGTCGTTTAGAAGTTCAACCCAACGTCGTTGTCTCATGTTGAGCTCTTTTTGATTGAAGATATGCTGAAGACTTTTGTGGTCTGTGAAAACCACACATTTTGTACCATACAAGTAGTGTCTCCAGATTTTGAGAGCGAAGACAACTGCACCCAACTCAAGATCATGAGTGGTGTAGTTCCTCTCATGTATCTTTAACTGCCTTGATGCGTATGCTATGACTTTGTTTCTTTGCATTAGGACGCAGCCAAGTCCTAATTTAGATGCGTCGCAATAAACGACGAAATCATCGTTGCCCTCAGGCAATGTTAGGACAGGCGCGTCGCAAAGCTTTTGTTTCAAAGTCTGAAACGCTTCCTCTTGTTTGACTCCCCATTCAAATGGCTTGTTCTTCTGAGTTAGAGCAGTTAGAGGAACTGCAATCTTTGAGAAGTTTTCAATGAAGCGGCGGTAATAACCCGCTAGACCAAGAAAAGAACGAACTTCAGTAGGGGTAGTAGGTGTATCCCAATCCTTAATCGCACTGATCTTGGAGGGATCTACATGAATACCTTGTTCGTTGACAATATGTCCTAAAAATTGAACCTCTTTAAGCCAGAATTCACACTTGGAGAATTTGGCGAAAAGTTGTTCTTTCTTTAGGAGTTCCAATGTAAGACGAAGATGTTGCTCATGATCAGCTCGTGTCTTAGAATATATCAAAATGTCATCAATAAAAACGATGATGAACTTATCTAAGTAAGGTTTGCAGACCCTATTCATTAAGTCCATGAAAACAGCAGGAGCATTAGTCAAACCGAATGGCATGACTGTGAACTCATAATGTCCATAACGAGTACGGAACGCTGTCTTGGGAATGTCTTCTTCATGTACACGAAGCTGATGATATCCAGATCGTAGATCGATCTTTGAAAAATAAGAAGCGCCTTGCAATTGATCAAAAAGATCATCAATGCGAGGTAGGGGATATCGATTCTTGATGGTAAGCTTGTTAAGCTCACGATAATCGATACACATCCTAAAAGATCCATCCTTCTTCTTTACAAAAAGAACGGGAGCACCCCAAGGTGAAAAGCTAGGACGGATGAAACCTTTGTCGGAGAGCTCCTGAAGCTGTTTAGATAATTCCTGCATCTCCGATGGTGCAAGACGGTATGGAGCTCTTGCAATGGGATTTGCACCAGGTACGAGATCAATACGAAACTCGACTTGGCGTGCTGGAGGTAGACCAGGTAAGTCTTCAGGGAATACTTCGGAATAATCCCGAACGACAGGAATATCTGAAATAGACTTACCCTTGCCTTTATCTGCTGTAACATGTGCTAAGAAAGCCACATAGTGCTTTCGCAGATACTTCCGTGCTTTAAAACAAGACATGAGTTTGAGTCCACCGGCAGGCTTCTCACCACGAACCTGTAGGATCTCGCCTGTAGACAGCGGCACACGAACAATCTTCTCAGAACAAACTATCTCTGCGCGATGCTTGGATAACCAATCCATTCCCACTATAACGTCGAAGCTTCCAAGTTGCATTGGCGTGAGGTCAATAGGAAAAATATGGTCGTTAAGATTCAACTGGCAGTTGCGTAGAACAGAATTTAGAACAATGGGTTCACCACTGGCAACCTCTACTGTCAAAGGTTTACCTAGTTTCGTTCTAGACACGCGAAGCATTGTCTCGAAAGACAATGACACGAAACTCTTGTCGGCACCCGAATCAAAAAGGACAGATGCTGGCTGATTATTAATAAAGAACGTACCGTTCACCACCTCGTTGTCTGCTTGTGCTTCTTGTGCATTCATGTTAAAGACTCGACCTCGAGCCGGTGCCGGATTCTGGTTTGCATTCTGGTTCTGGTTGACTAGTCTTGGACACCGATTTCTGTAGTGGTTCAGATCCCCACAATTATAACATGCACCTGGTGGGTAGTTTGGTCGTGCAGCCTGACCCTGTTGTTGAGCAACTTGTTGAGCAGGGTTCTGGACTGCGTGATTCTGAGCAAATCGACAAACATTGGCGAGATGACCTGACTTCCCACAGTTAGTACAGAAACGGCACTGATATTGTGGCTGGTGGTGACTGTTGCATTGATTGCACAAAGGTGCACTTCCTGAATAGGGTTTCTTGGCTGGAGGCTGTGCGGCTTGGTTGGGAGCTTCCTGGTTAGCTTGGGCAGTCACAGCAAAATTTTGGGAAGCCTTACGCTTCCTTGACCCCCTTGAGGAACCAGAGTCCTTTCCCTTCTTGTTTTGACCTTTCTTGCTATCTTCCTTGTCAGCCGACTGTTTCTTGCCCTTGTCGCACTTCCTGTGTAGTTTATTCTTTCGGATCTGCGACTCAGTCAACGTTGCCGATAACTCGATTGCCTGACGGAGTGTGGTAGGGTTGCTACCAGTGAGAATGTCTTGTACTGAGTCAGGTAGGCCGTCGATGTACCTTTCGATGGCCTTATCGAGTGGGGTAACCATAGTTGGGCAAAGAAGACTCAACTCCTCAAACCTGTCTGTATAAGCCCTGTGCTCGCCACTATCTTGCTTCAACACATCAAATTCTTTCTCCAACGCTCGTTGCTCATGACGAGGACAAAACTCCCTCATCATTAGAGCTCTCAGTTGAGCCCATGTCTGAGCTAGAGCAACTTCTGCACCTTGATCTCTCATAACCCCATTCCACCATGTAAGAGCCCTCTTCTGAAACACGCTTGAAGAAAACTCGACTTTGCGATTGTCAGGACACTGCACATGACGGAAAGTGTTCTCGATGCTCTCGAACCACTGAAGAAGCCCAGTTGCTCCTTCAGAACCACTAAACTTGAGTGGCTTAGCCTGGTTAAAATCCTTGTATTTGCATGTACCATTGTTGTTGTTGGCCTGGTTCCATTGAGCAAAGAGATTCGGAAATTGAGCAGCCATCTGCTGCGCAATGATCTCCGCCAGCTCGGCAGTAGCTATCTGGTTGTCGCGTCGAGGAGGCATTCTAGAAGAGAAAAACATGAAATGAAACGAGTGAGATGTTTGGATGAAGAGAATGAGATGAAGCAAAAGCAATCAAAAGCAAAGATGGCGGTTATGCATCGCAAAGCAAATAAGCGACGTGAAATGTCTAGTCAAAGTAAATGGGTCGGAATTAGTGTATCGCGAAGACATGCTCGCCTATAAGTGAACACTCACCCCAAGAGTTCCCAGGTAAGAGTGACTGGTCCGATTATGTGGATTTGTACGAACACTCTAGCCTTAGACAGAAAACTCAGGGTACAGGCGTTCACCCTTCCAGTTCGCACGTGTTCACACTATTAACCCAACACTTTGACGGGATTTTTGAAAATCCAAAGGGGTTCAAAACCTTATAATAGAGAGTTCAAAACCTAGTAATCAATCATCCTAGAACAGATGATTAGTTTTCAAAGCGGATGCGGAACCGAAGTTCCCGTTGTGGTTATCACCTAAGGATAGGTGATGTGCATGTTTTAAACTCTAAACACAAGATAACTTGTGTTAGGGTCCTAAAGTTATAGTCTAGGTCAAAGCATTACTAATAACCTAATTCCCTATAACCAATGGCTCTGATACCAACTCTTCTGTCACACCCCGGCCGCGTATAACATGCAACCGCGGCGGAAACGCCGGGGAGTGTCGTGGACAGAATTAAATTGTTTCATAACCATGGCAAACAAGTTGTATTTTATTTATAAACAAGAGTAGTACATTGTTTCAAAACAAGAAATACCAAGTTCATAACATATTTATACTAGCCTATCTTCATTGTTAGGCACTAAGGCACAGGTCCGCCCTAGTAATGTGATCAACGCCTTATGGAACAACTCCTGAAAACACATGTGAAAGTAGGTACGTCAGCATAAAAATGCCTGTGAGATACATAGGTTTTGTGAAAATGGGGTTCATGACTTGAGCTTAAAGAAATGTTTAATAACAGTCAGTCATGAACCTTGTAATTTGTTTTGCTTTGTAAACCATTTGAAAAACGATAACATCAAACGATATGTATAGATAAGTGCAAGGTTAAACGAATAACCAAGTAAAATGAGTTGAATAAGGTAAGTTGTTTGTGAAAATAATGTCTTGTGAACAATATGTTACTTATGTAAAGTGTAATGTGTCTAAACTGAAATGACTTAGATAACGCCACGATATGTAATATTATACAAACATTTATATATAGGAAGTACCAGCGGCGTATCCACCATGTTTGTATCATATTACATACGCCACGTTACTTAAATCATTTACCCAAACCAATCCACCATGTAAATTGTTCATGTGTAAACCAAATGTCAAGTGTTATTGTGTAAACCATGTCAAATGTTTATGTTCAATGTAAACCACCAAATGTGAATGTCAATGTCAACGTGTTTATGTTCAATGTAAATCATGAAATGTGAAATCCCAAAATGTATCATGTATGGTAAGCGAAATGTATCAACTTAAACCATATGCACAAAACAAGTCGTTGAAGTAAAACGTGGTTTAAATCAACGTTATGTTCTGTGGAAAATGCATGCTCAATTGATATTAACATTTATGTGGTATTGTAAACTATGCATACATCCAAGCCTTGAGACTGCGGCGATAAACCCTTAAACAAATTAAAGGTTTATCTAAGTTATGTATATCGAATTCGGTCATTCCTTCCAGTCCTATCAAACCCAGGACTTCAGGAATGGGAGTTGTCAATTCCTATGGTACCACTACCTACTAACGAACGGCGTAGCTAATGTTAATGAATGTATTGTCCCATGTTAAACAAACCAAATGTCATAACAAAATGAAGGCATGTGCCCATATGCTGAGTAAACATATGCAGCAGAAATGTTCATGTAAATCAATGTGTCCATATGCTGAGTAAACATATGCAACAGAAATGTTTATGTAAATCAATGTGTCCATATGCTGAGTAAACATATGCAACAGAAATGTTCATGTAAATCAATGTGTCCATATGCTGAGTAAACATATGCAACAGAAATGTTTATGTAAATCAATGTACTAAGTACGCACACACTGGGCATACATAGCATAAAATGTAATGAAATCGTGTACTATAATGTACTAACAACATAGCAGGCATATGATGTGAAAACATGGAAAGCATGAATGTAACAGGTAGGCACATGTGTTTCACCCCAAAACAGTTGGAAAACAGTAAAAGAGGGGTTCTATGTACTCACCTGAGATTGCTTTGAGTTCCTTGTATAATAACCAGATAGTGCTAAAGATCACGGAATATCAACGGCACCTAATAGGTAGCTTATGTTAATATACCGGACCAAATCGGAAGGATCGGATAGTACGCGGGTTCGAAAACCAAACGAGTATGGAGACTCGTGTAATATGGTTTAACAAAGCCTACATACTAAAATGAAACTTAACCTAAGTGCTTACGGTCCATCACGACCTGTTTAGGTAGCTTACGCTACCCTAACGCGTCGTTCGCGTAGAGCGCGTCTGGAACGCCTAACATCGTGACCACAAGGTATAACCTCGGAAGGTTATAGCTATGGTCACCTAATGTGTTTGGTCAGGTCCTAATGACCGACCAAATGGGTCGGGTTCGAAAGCATAAGCGATGGTTTAGATCGCTTACCTTACGACCCTATATAAGCACTAAACTAAAAGTGACGAGCTAAGCATGTTAGAACATGCCTAACTAAGTTTGAAAACAGGTTTGACATCAAAACAAACGACTTTGATGCCCACGAGTAGTTTGGTTACAAAACATGCAAGAATGCACATTTTGGCCGAAACTACGACTCGTCACTGAGCCTAGATAACGTGGTGATCAGTAGGTATGGTCACTATGGACCATAACCATCGTGATCACGCTCACGTTATGAAGTTCCATGAACTTCGCATCGACCATAGGCTGGTCAATGCAGAAAGTCAACAAAACGTTGACTTTCGGACTCGAAAAGCGAATAAAAGAGCGAAAGAAGACTTACGGAGGGTCCCCGAGTGCTAATCAAGATCCAATAGCTCAGGTATGAAGCAAAAGCATCAACTTAGAGCATTTAGATCTGATTTGTGGGTTTTTACACAAAAGGGGGGGGGGGTATTTATAGGAAAAGTGGAACCGTTAGGATCGTTTTATCGAATAACGTGCTTTGATCTCGTGCGTACATGTGTCCAGGGGTTAGATTCAGTGAACTTGCCCCTTGGCCCTTCATTTGGGTGAAAAGGCATCGCCCTTTGATCGAACGAAAGGCCAGATTCTGCATTAAATGCAGAATCTGCTGTCAGACATGTTCACGCGGCCCGCGTGAAAGTGGGTGCAGGTCTTACGCGGGTCGCCTAGCCCCGTCTGATCTGCACCACTTGCAGAATTTACGTATTCAGCCCCTGTTGCGTTTTTAAGCTATTTCCAGCCCCTTTAAGACCTGTAAAGTCACCTTTAAGGCCCAAAAATGATGCCTAAGCATTGTGGACATGAAACATGCCCAAAAATATGTCGGATGTCGGTTCGTTTGGCCGTACGATCGCGATGTTCGCTTAATTACGACGAAATGCGCATAAGCGTGAAAGACGATCCAAATGACGCGACGAATGGATTTTTCTCATGCCAATCACTAAGGCATAATATAAGGATGCTTACATAAATTTTTGGATGTCCGGATGTATTCAGAACGTAAGTTATGCGCGAAAGTGCAAACTTGTGCACTTTTTGACACTTTTAGTCCCTGAATGATCCAAAAGTTTGTTTTAGCATACCAAACCTCTCAAAGCCTATTTCTAAGCTATGTAAAGGATATTTATGGTATGTTTAACTTATGGACATGTTCCGGAATGTTCGTTACAGTTCCAATTGGCATACTTTCGCAGTTTGTCAAGTTTAGTCCCTGTAAGCGAATTAACTTGTTTTTGCTATACCAAAGCCTTCAAAACTTATTTCTAAGTTATGTAAAGGTTATTTAAGGTATGTTGAGTATATGTTGATGTTCCGGAGTATTTGTCGCATTAAACTGAGTACGTTTACGCACCAGTTTGCGTATAATGCTCCAGAAAGCGATGTAGAGTTTGGAATTGAATAAAAGTCAAAACATGAAAAATGTAAAACACAATGAAACAAACATTGGGATCAAATTACATTATTTTATTGATAATTGAACTGTTCATGATGATTACAGGCACAAATGTTACAGCCTAGAAAGTGGACTTCACGAAGCCAGAAGTCACATTTTGAAAACTTGGCGTACAGTTGTTCCTTTCGAAGAAGTTCCAAGATAAGTCGTAGATGCTGCTCGTGTTCCTCCCGACTCTTGGAGTAGATCAGGATGTCGTCGATGAATACAATCACAAACTTGTCTAAGTAGGGTTTGTGACAACTCGAATTTCCAAGACTTCGATTTCGCATTTATTGCACGTTCATGTATTGTTTAGCTGTTTAGTTGCACAATTGATTGTTATAAAATTTGTGCATGACTATGTGTTAATTGTGCATGACTATGTGTTAATTGTACTGTGTGATTGTGCATGACTATGTGTTAATTGTGATAAACTTGTCAAATGTATAAACTTGGTGGTGAAACTGCGAAATTGATTGTAATGGTGTACTTTTGTAAAATAGAATAATTGAAGGTGTGAAGAGTGATTAGTGAAAACTTAATTATACTTAACCCTAATTCTTCACTAAACCACACACACAAGAATCCAAGCACGTACTCTCATTTCTTTGGCTCCCTAGCAATCATCACCATCATCATTGGCACTAGATAATCATCACACTTGATTCCTCTTTCTCTAGAATCATTCAAGGTAATTGTTAATGATTGTGCGTTGATTGTTTATTGACTTCTTGATTATGTGTTCATGGAAAACCCTAGTTTCTCATGTGATATTCTGTGATTTAATCCTGGATAGTTGAGATTACGACGATGATTAGATGCATGCTTGATAGGTTATCATTGTGATGATTGTTGTGGTTTAACATCGGTCGAATAATCTTGTTTTCTGCCGTCGATACGATTGGATTTAGGGTTTGCTTGAATGATATACGTAACTGCTTGAATCACAAAGATCGTAGGATTGAAGTTGTTGTCTGAGTTTCTGTGCATAGTTGAATGTCTGAGTTTAATGATTAACATACGTCTGAGTTTATAATGAAAACATCAAGTGCCCGAGTTTATTTATAAAACATGCATGTCCGAGTTTTTATGTTAATGTATGCCCGAGTTTAAATGACAATTCATGTATGCCGAGATTAATGAAATAAAAGTTCTACCCGAGTTTATTAACAAACAAAAATGTTGCCTGAGTTTATTATAAGTGACATGATCCGAGTTTAATGGATTACCTATTGGACCGAGTTTAATGATGGTGTTGTATCCGAGTTTCATTAAAATGTTGTTGCTTGTCCGAGTTTGTTTAACACACTCATGGGTCCGAGTTTAATCTATGATCTCTAGGTCCGAGCTTGTAATGACATCATGGTCCGAGTTTAAGGGGGGACTATATGTCCGAGTTTCAAGCATGAAACCCCCCCCCCCCACTTAGTCCGAGCTTTAGGAAGTAAATGCCTTGTGTCCGAGGTAAAAGGGGAAGCCCCCATGTACGAGTTTCTTGATGAAGAAACTAAACTAGGTCCGAGTTTTTGTGGCTGTACCTTGAGTCCGACCTTGTGTTAGGACTTTCCCAGGTCCGAGCTTTTGTAACTAGGGCAGCCCCCTCTTGTCCGACCTTTAGGGTCCGAAGTTCATGCCCACTCTCATCTATGTCCGAGTTTTTAACCCTAGCTCCCCATGTCCCCTAATCCAAATTGTAATGGATGTTAAACATAGGAGACCGACTTTGTCACTATAGCATGTTACCAGGCTCTCGTTGAATACTCAAGCATATAATTTGAACTTATAATGATTTTTACACTTGGTAATCTGCCTGACTCTTATGCATGATAACCTAGCTTGAGTTTTTACTGTAAATGCATAGTCTGAACTGATTACGTGATAAATGATCCGACGTTGTTAATGAACTGTCGGAATTGGGTTGACGTTATGATCCGGAATGCTTGTTGTGATGCATGTACTGAATTATGTTTAAACTTAAAAGAACTGTATATTGTGTGAAGTTGAATGCTACTGTATAATCCTGCATGCTACTGTTTACTACTGCATACGACTATGAGATACTGTCTGATTATGATGATACGTGTTACTGAATGATACTGCATGTTACCGTGCGATACGTTACCGTATGTTACTGTTTGAACACCAAAGAGTTGTAAACGTAATTGAACGTAAAATACTTACATCGAATCATGTGCAATACATCCTAGGTCGTGTGTAACGGACTTAGCCGATTAGCAAACCCTAGAAGCAATAACATACCGAGCAAACCAAGGTGAGTTCACACAGCCAAGCCATGGGGTTCCCAGGGTGGGAATGGGATTTGATTATTTACTGGTACTTATCTATACTGGAACGTAGTGATGTGATTTGATGAACTATTGTACAAACTCCACTGTTAGAACTACTACTAGACTAGTAACACTTATTGAACTGATCTTCGCACACCTGCCAAGGGTTGGCCGCGATATTATGACTGACTTCGCACACCTGCCTTTGGAAGGCCGCGAACTGTAATTTACTAATCTTCGCACACCTGCCTGGTAGGCCGCGATACAGGTAAACCTAGTCTAGAATATACGGGATGAACACCCACTGATATCTTCGCATACCTGCCTGGGAGGCCGCGATGGGAACTAATACGATACATGACATAACGAACGAACATACTACTACTCACACTGTACTACTACTGAACTGTTAACTGTGAACTCGCTCAACTAGTTGTTGATCCTCTGTTACATGCCTTGCAGGTCGTTAGATACTTATAGAGCTTGCACAAGGAGGAGCTGGTCGTTGTGGAGCATGGATTATGTTTTAAAACTTATTGAACTTATGTTACACATTTGGGTTTTCGTACTTATGCTTCCGCTATACTTTAAAACTATGATTATGTTTGAACACCTATCATATTGAATGACTGGTTTACGATTATTATATTTGGTATTAATTACATGTTCGATATGATTGGTGGCTTGATCCTGGTCAGTCACGCTCCCAAGCGGTGATACTCCACAGGTGGATTTTTGGGGGTGTGACAGATTGGTATCAGAGCCATTGGTTATAGAGAACTTGGTTTTAATATGGAAAAACGTTTTTATTAAAACCAGACTATAACCAGAACAGTGCTCTCAACGATCCACAACGACGCTTCGCTCCATGTTCAAGACTCGACATCCTAGGTAATAGGGTTTATGTTTATTACCTGCTTGCTAGAACTGCATAGAACTTTGCTCGTAGTATGCTTACATTACTTTGCTCACTACTTGTTATTGCTTGAGAACACCTATGTGCTTACACTTTTCTGTCATCGCTCTACTCGCGAACCACTTTCACTTACATTACTTTTAATATGAAGATCATGTCTGGAAGAATTAGCATGACACAAGCCCAGCTAGAGGCTTTCGTTCAAACCCAAGTTGCTGCGGCAGTTGCAGCAGCTCAAGCAGGTCAACACGCGCAGCAGCCTGTCTGCACGTTCAAGAACTTCATGGACTGTCGTCCAAACTCTTTCAGTGGCACCGAGGGGGCAGTGGGACTCCTCCATTGGTTTGAAAAGCTAGAGTCAGTATTCGAAATGTGCGAGTGCCCTGAGGCTCGCAAGGTCAAGTACGCCACTGGCACTTTGGAAGGAATCGCGTTGACTTGGTGGAACGCGCAAGTACGGATCTTAGGGTTGGCAGCTGCTAACGCCACACCCTGGAACGATTTTAAGGAACTTATCAAAAGGGAATATTGCACGCGTGAAGATATTCACAAGTTGGAAGATGAGTTGTATAATTTGAAAATGGTTGGGTCAGAGATCGAAGCGTATACCAAACGGTCGAATGAGCTGGCCGTGCTGTGTCCAACTATGGTAGACCCTCCGTACAAGCGCATTGAGATGTATCTCAAGGGATTGGCGCCAGGGATCCAGAGCCATGTGACATCGGCCAATCTTGACAACATTCAGGCTATTCAGCGCCTCGCTCACCGTATTACAGATCAGGCAGTGGATCAGAACAGACTGCCAAAGCGTGTCAAGGCTACTGCTACTGCTGTCACTACTTCTACTACTCCCAGTGACAACAAGAGGAAATGGGAGGGGGATTCCAGCAAGGGATCGGTTTCTGTTCAGTCTCAGTAGCGCAAGACAAATGACTACCAGAATTCGAGTCAGCAATCATCTGGCAGTCAGGGGCAGGGTGGATATCGGGGAGTTCACCCACTGTGTAATAAGTGCAACTGACACCACAACGGAAGATGTCGCAGGGAACGTTGTCAAAGATGCCTCAAGATGGGTCATGAGGCTAAGGATTGTAGAAGCTCTCGGCCAGCAAATCAGAACCAGCAACTCCCACCGCCAGCTCCACAGAACCAGCAGCAGCAACCACAGCGTGGGAACCGGGGATGTTTCCAGTGTGGGGCAGAAGGTCATTACAAACGCGATTGTCCTCAGTTGAACCAGAACCAGAACCACAACAATAACCAGGGCAACGGGAACAACAACAACAACAGGGGAAACAACAACAACAATGGCAACGAGGCAAGAGGTCAAGCTTTCGTGTCAGGACGAGGAGACGCAATGAACGATATTTGAATTTATAACTTATTTTGGGTTTTCATTATTATGTTTCCGCTACACAAACAAAGTTTGGTTTGAACATCAAATGTATTGGGTTTTATGAATTATTTTTAACTACTATACTTTATGTTTGATATGATGGATGGTTTGATATTATTGAACGCACCTGCCGTATTTATGGACCTTACGAACAGGGTGTGCAAACCCTACCTGGACGAATTTGTCATTGTCTTCATCGACGACATTCTGATCTACTCCAAGAGTCAGGAGGAGCACGAGCAGCACTTACGTCTTATCTTGGAACTTCTTCGAAAGGAGCAATTGTACGCAAAGTTTTCTAAATGCGACTTCTGGCTACGTGAAGTCCACTTCCTAGGCCATGTGGTGAACAGGGATGCGATCCATGTCGACCCATCTAAGATAGATTCGATCAGGAACTGGCCTGCACCGCGTACACCGACTGAAATACGCCAATTCTTGGGTTTGGCGGGTTACTACAGGCGATTTATCAAAGACTTCTCCAAGATCGCGCAGCCGCTTACTATGCTGACACAGAAAGGTGTCACCTACCGTTAGGGAGATTCCCAAGAGACCGCTTTTCAGTACTTAAAGGATAGGCTTTGCAGCGCACCTATTCTCTCATTGCCAGAGGGCACAGATGACTTCGTGGTTTATTGTGACGCATCGATACAGGGGCTTGGTTGCGTATTGATGCAGCGTGATAAAGTTATTGCCTACGCTTCGCGACAACTCAAGATTCATGAACGGAACTACACGACGCACGACTTAGAGCTGGGAGCTGTTGTTTTCGCGTTTAAGATATGGCGACACTACCTGTACGGTACCAGGTGCACGATTTACACCGATCACAGGAGTCTCGAGCATATTCTTAAGCAAAAGGATTTGAATATGCGTCAACGGAGATGGGTTGAACTTCTGAACGACTACGAATGCGCCATCAAGTATCATCCAGGCAAGGCCAATGTTGTGGCCGACGCCCTCAGTCGGAAAGACACTCTACCTAAGCGTGTGCGAGCGCTACAGCTTACTATTCAGTCTAGTCTTCCTGCATAGATACGAGCTGCTCAGATAGAAGCACTGAAACCCAAAAACGTTATGGCTGAAGCCTTACGCGGTTCAAGACAGCGAATGGAACAAAAGGAAGACGGTGCCTACTATGTAACGGGGCGTATTTGGGTCCCACTTTATGGCGGTTTACGCGAACTTGTGATGGATGAAGCGCACAAGTCTCGCTACTCGGTACATCCAGGGTCGGATAAAATGTACCACGATATCAGAACAACGTATTGGTGGCCAAACATGAAAGCTCTTATCGCAACTTACGTCGGCAAGTGTTTGACTTGTGCAAGGGTTAAAATCGAGTATCAGAAACCATTAGGCCTACTTCAGCAACCGGAGATACCACAATGGAAATGGGAGCAAATTTCCATGGATTTTGTTACTAGCCTACCTAGATCGCAGCGCGGGAATGACACCATCTGGGTGATCGTTGATCGACTCACAAAGTCTGCTCACTTCTTGGCTATCAAAGAAACGGATAAGTTTTCTACCTTAGCAGACATCTACTTGAAAGAAGTTGTTTCGAGGCACGGAGTGCCAACCTCTATCATTTCGGATTGGGATGCACGATTCACGTCAGAGCTATGGCAAGCGATGCACAAAGCGTTTGGCTCTCGGTTAGACATGAGCACGGCGTATCATCCTCAGACGGTTGGACAGTCTGAGCGAACGATACAGACTCTTGAAGACATGCTTCGGGCATGTGTTATTGATTTCGGCAACGGCTGGGAAAAGCATCTCCCTTTGGTGGAGTTCTCGTATAATAACAGTTATCACACCAGCATACAAGCCGCTCCATTCGAGGCATTGTACGGACGTAAATGCCGGTCACCTCTCTGTTGGGCAGAGGTGGGGGATAGTCAGATTACGGGTCCAGAGATTGTAGTGGACGCCACAGAAAAGATTGCACAGATACGACAACGCATGGCGGCAGCTCGTGACCGTCAGAAAGCCTACGCGGACAAGCGTAGCAAGCCTTTGGAATTTCAGGTCGGGGACCGGGTTTTATTAAAAGTCTCACCCTGGAAGGGTGTGGTTCGATTTGGTAAACGAGGCAAACTCAATCCACGGTATGTTGGACCGTTCGAAATCACTGAAAGAATAGGCCCAGTAGCCTACAGACTGAACCTACCAGCTGAACTCGGTGCAGTTCACAATGTATTTCACGTGTCGAATCTGAAGAAATGCCTGTCAGATGAGACCCTCATAGTTCCTTTTAAGGAACTCACTATCGATGAGCGGTTGCAGTTCGTCGAGGAACCAGTTGAAATCTCGGACCGGGATGTTAAGGTCCTCAAACACAAGAGAATCCCTCTTGTTCGAGTTCGTTGGAACTCCCGACGTGGCCCAGAGTACACCTGGGAACGCGAAGACCAAATGAAAGAAAAGTACCCCCAATTATTCAAAACCAATGCAACCACTACTGAGGCTGAAGCTACTACTACTGAATTTCGGGACGAAATTCCAAATCAACGGGGGGATGATGTGACACCCCAGGAAAACCAGTGAACGATATAACTTACCTAGCTTCCTCAGTGAGTGCGTACCAAATTTCGGGACGAAATTTCTTTTAAGTTGGGGATAATGTGACAACTCGAATTTCCAAGACTTCGATTTCGCATTTATTGCACGTTCATGTATTGTTTAGCTGTTTAGTTGCACAATTGATTGTTATAAAATTTGTGCATGACTATGTGTTAATTATGCATGACTATGTGTTAATTGTACTGTGTGATTGTGCATGACTATGTGTTAATTGTGATAAACTTGTCAAATGTATAAACTTGGTGGTGAAACTGCGAAATTGATTGTAATGGTGTACTTTTGTAAAATAGAATAATTGAAGGTGTGAAGAGTGATTAGTGAAAACTTAATTATACTTAACCCTAATTCTTCACTAAACCACACACACAAGAATCCAAGCACGTACTCTCATTTCTTTGGCTCCCTAGCAATCATCACCATCATCATTGGCACTAGATAATCATCACACTTGATTCCTCTTTCTCTAGAATCATTCAAGGTAATTGTTAATGATTGTGCGTTGATTGTTTATTGACTTCTTGATTATGTGTTCATGGAAAACCCTAGTTTCTCATGTGATATTCTGTGATTTAATCCTGGATAGTTGAGATTACGACGATGATTAGATGCATGCTTGATAGGTTATCATTGTGATGATTGTTGTGGTTTAACATCGGTCGAATAATCTTGTTTTCTGCCGTCGATACGATTTGATTTAGGGTTTGCTTGAATGATATACGTAACTGCTTGAATCACAAAGATCGTAGGATTGAAGTTGTTGTCTGAGTTTCTGTGCATAGTTGAATGTCTGAGTTTAATGATTAACATACGTCTGAGTTTATAATGAAAACATCAAGTGCCCGAGTTTATTTATAAAACATGCATGTCCGAGTTTTTATGTTAATGTATGCCCGAGTTTAAATGACAATTCATGTATGCCGAGATTAATGAAATAAAAGTTCTACCCGAGTTTATTAACAAACAAAAATGTTGCCTGAGTTTATTATAAGTGACATGATCCGAGTTTAATGGATTACCTATTGGACCGAGTTTAATGATGGTGTTGTGTCCGATTTTCATTAAAATGTTGTTGCTTGTCCGAGTTTGTTTAACACACTCATGGGTCCGAGTTTAATCTATGATCTCTAGGTCTGAGCTTGTAATGACATCATGGTCCGAGTTTAAGGGGGGGACTATATGTCCGAGTTTCAAGCATGAAACCCCCCCCCCCACTTAGTCCGAGCTTTAGGAGGTAAATGCCTTGTGTCCGAGGTAAAAGGGGAAGCCCCCATGTCCGAGTTTCTTGATGAAGAAACTAAACTAGGTCCGAGTTTTTGTGGCTGTACCTTGAGTCCGACCTTGTGTTAGGACTTTCCCAGGTCCGAGCTTTTGTAACTAGGGCAGCCCCCTCTTGTCCGACCTTTAGGGTCCGAAGTTCATGCCCACTCTCATCTATGTCCGAGTTTTTAACCCTAGCTCCCCATGTCCCCTAATCCGAATTGTAATGGATGTTAAACATAGGAGACCGACTTTGTCACTATAGCGTGTTACCAGGCTCTCGTTGAATACTCAAGCATATAATTTGAACTTATAATGATTTTTACACTTGGTAATCTGCCTGACTCTTATGCATGATAACCTAGCTTGAGTTTTTACTGTAAATGCATAGTCTGAACTGATTACGTGATAAATGATCCGACGTTGTTAATGAACTGTCGGAATTGGGTTGACGTTATGATCCGGAATGCTTGTTGTGATGCATGTACTGAATTATGTTTAAACTTAAAAGAACTGTATATTGTGTGAAGTTGAATGCTACTGTATAATCCTGCATGCTACTGTTTACTACTGCATACGACTATGAGATACTGTCTGATTATGATGATACGTGTTACTGAATGATACTGCATGTTACCGTGCGATACGTTACCGTATGTTACTGTTTGAACACCAAAGAGTTGTAAACGTAATTGAACGTAAAATACTTACATCGAATCATGTGCAATACATCCTAGGTCGTGTGTAACGGACTTAGCCGATTAGCAAACCCTAGAAGCAATAACATACCGAGCAAACCAAGGTGAGTTCACACAGCCAAGGCATGGGGTTCCCAGGGTGGGAATGGGATTTGATTATTTACTGGTACTTATCTATACTGGAACGTAGTGATGTGATTTGATGAACTATTGTACAAACTCCACTGTTAGAACTACTACTAGACTAGTAACACTTATTGAACTGATCTTCGCACACCTGCCAAGGGTTGGCCGCGATATTATGACTGACTTCGCACACCTGCCTTTGGAAGGCCGCGAACTGTAATTTACTAATCTTCGCACACCTGCCTGGTAGGCCGCGATACAGGTAAACCTAGTCTAGAATATACGGGATGAACACCCACTGATATCTTCGCATACCTGCCTGGGAGGCCGCGATGGGAACTAATACGATACATGACATAACGAACGAACATACTACTACTCACACTGTACTACTACTGAACTGTTAACTGTGAACTCGCTCAACTAGTTGTTGATCCTCTGTTACATGCCTTGCAGGTCGTTAGATACTTATGGAGCTTGCACAAGGAGGAGCTGGTCGTTGTGGAGCATGGATTATGTTTTAAAACTTATTGAACTTATGTTACACATTTGGGTTTTCGTACTTATGCTTCCGCTATACTTTAAAACTATGATTATGTTTGAACACCTATCATATTGAATGACTGGTTTACGATTATTATATTTGGTATTAATTACATGTTCGATATGATTGGTGGCTTGATCCTGGTCAGTCACGCTCCCAAGCGGTGATACTCCGCAGGTGGATTTTTGGGGGTGTGACAGGGTTTGCACACCCTGTTCATAAGATCCATAAATACGGCAGGCGCGTTCGTTAACCCGAATGGCATGACAAGAAACTCGTAGTGACCGTAGCGAGTTCTAAATGCTGTCTTGAAGACGTCCTCCTCGCGGACTCTCAGCTGATGATAACCTGACCTCAAGTCTATCTTGGAGTAGTAGCACGACCCTTGCAACTGGTCGAATAAGTCGTCTATGCGCGGAAGAGGGTAACGGTTCTTCACCGTCACCTTGTTGAGTTCTCGGTAGTCGATGCACATCCTGAAAGTGCCATCCTTCTTTTTCACGAAAAGTACTGGAGCTCCGCAAGGCGATGAGCTTGGACGAATAAAGCCCTTATCCAAGAGCTCTTGTAGCTGCTTTGAAAGTTCTTCTAGTTCAGTTGGAGCTAAACGATACGGTGCGCAGGCTATTGGTGCTGCTCCAGGAGCTAACTCAATCTGGAATTCGACCTGGCGGTGAGGCGGTAAACCTGGTAAATCTTCAGGAAACACCTGAGGAAAGTCGCGAACTATTGGAATGTCTTCCAATTTCTTTTCCTTCGCAGATGCATCAGTAACGAGTGCCAAAATAGCGGTGTGACCCTTGCGCAAACACTTTTGAGCCTTCAAGAAAGAGATGATGCCAACCACAGCACCACTCTTGTCGCCTTGAACTTCGAGAGGTTCTTGACCAGAACGTGGAATACGAATGATCTTCTCACTGCATAAGATCTCTGCCTGATGTTGGGACAACCAATCCATCCCTATAACGATATCGAAGCTTCCCAAGACTATGGGAATAAGGTCGATGGAGAACTCTTAACCGGCTAAGACAATCTTACAACCCCTGACTACTTGCGTGGCTTCTAGACTCTTACCATTACCTAATTCTACTACATGTTTGGTGGGTAAGAGTGTTGGTGCACGTTTTAACAATTTACTGACTTTTAGCGATATATAACTTGTATCAGCACCCGAATCAAACAAAACAGTAACATAAATATCGTCGAGGAGAAACTTACCCATAACCACATTGGGATCGTTCATTGCGTCTCCTCGCCCCAGCACAAAAGCTCGACCCCTTGCCTCGTTGCCATTGTTTTTGTTGTTGTTTCCCCCGTTGTTGTTGTTTCCGTTGCCCTGGTTATTGTTGTTGTTGCGATTCTGGTTCTGGTTCAATTGAGGGCAATCACGTTTGAAGTGGCCTTCAGCCCCACACTGGAAACATCCCCGGTTTCCACGTTGTGGCTGTTGCTGCTGGTTCTGTGGAGCTGGCGGTGGGAGTTGCTGGTTCTGATTTGCTGGTCGCGCACTTCTACAATCCTTGGCCTCATGACCCATCTTGAGGCATCTTTGACAACGCTCCATGCGACATCTTCCACTGTGGTGTTTGTTGCACCTACTACACCATGGGTGAATTCCCCGATATCCACCCTGTCCCTGACCGCCTGATGAGTGCTGATTCGGACTCTAGTAGTCATTTGTCTTGCTCTGCTGTGCTTGAGACTGAACAGAAACTGATCCCTTGCTGGAATCCCCCTCCCATTTTCTCTTGTTGTCACTGGGAGTAGCAGAAATAGTGACAGCAGTAGTGGTAGCACTGATGCGTTTGGGCAGCTTGTTCTGTTCCACCGCCTGATCCGTAAGGCGATGAGCAAGACGCTGAATGTCTTGGATGTTGTCGAGGTTTGCCGATGTAACATGGCTCTGAATCTCTGAGGCTAGACCCTTGAGGTACAATTCGATACGCTTGATTAGAGGGTCCACCATGGTTGGACACAAGATGGCCAGTTCGTTCGACCGTTTCATGTAAGCTTCAATTTCTGACCCCGTCATTTTCAAATGATAAAACTCATCCTCCAACTTGTGGATGTCATCCCGCGTGCAGTATTCTCGTTTAATCAGTTCTTTAAAATCGTTCCAAGGGGTGGCGTTAGCAGCTACCAACCCTAGAATCTGAACTTGCGCGTTCCACCAGGATAGCGCGATTCCTTCCAACGTACCAGTGGCGTACTTGACCCTGCGAGCCTCAGGGCATTCACACATCTCAAACACTGACTCGAGCTTCTCAAACCAATGGAGTAGTCCCACTGCTCCTTCCGTGCCACTGAACATACTTGGACGGCAGTCCATGAAGTTCTTGAAAGTGCAAACTGGTTGCGGTGCGTGTTGACCTATTGTGTACGAATAGGGCAAAATTAAACACAAGAGTTGGTTTAGGAGTGTAGGATCTAAAGATCCTAGTGTGAGTTATGACTACAGGATATACCTCCTGCTTGTGCGGCTGCAAATGCCGCAGCAACTTGTTCGTTAATGAGAGCCGTCAACTGGGCTTGGGTCATGTTAATTCGTCCAGACATGATCTTCATAGCAAAGATAACATCGGTAAGAGAGAGGTTCGCGTAAAGTGCGATGACAGAAGAGTGTAAGCACATAGGTATTCTCATGTAATAGGGTCATGTGTATCTAGGCATACTACGAGCAAAGTTCTATATAGTTCTAGCAAGCAGGTAATAAACATAAATCATATTACCTAGGATGTTGAGTCTTGCACGTGGAGCGAAGCGTCGTTGTGGATCGTTGAGAGCACTGTTCTGGTCATAGTCTGGTTTTAATAAAAACGTTTTTCCCATATTAAAACCAAGTTCTCTATAACCAATGGCTCTGATACCAATCTGTCACACCCCCAAAATCCACCCGCGGAGTACCACCGCTTGGAGGCGTGACATGACTAGGATCAAGCCACCAATCATATTGAACATGTAAATAAGTAGTAATAGTTATCCATCAATACGAAAGGTGTTTATCAAACCAACATAATCAAGTGTAGCGGAAGCATTAATGTAAAAACCCAAACATAAGTATTAAGTGTGTAATGTCATAAACGTTCAATAAGCATTCACATTCCATGCCCACAACGACCTGCTCCTCCCTATGCAAGCTCCATAAGTACCTAAGGTCCTGCAAGGCATGCAGCAGAGAGTCAACAACTAGTTGAGCGAGTTCACAGTTAACAGTTCAGTAATAGTATAGTGTGAGTAGCATTATGTTCGTTCGTTATGTCATGTATCGTATCAGTTTCCATCGCGGCCTCCCAGGCAGGTATGCGAAGATTAGGGGATGTTTTTCCCAAGTATTCTAGACTAGGTTTATTCGTATCGCGGCCCCCGGGCAGGTGTGCGAAGATTAGTAAATTTAGTTCGCGGCCTTCCTAAGGCAGGTATGCGAAGTCAGTCATAATATCGCGGCCAACCCTTGGCAGGTGTGCGAAGATCAGTTCAATAAGTGTTACTAGTCTAGTCGTATCTTGTCGTTAGGTTCTATCATCCGAGTATATACAATAAGTCATCCAATCCCAGTCCCACCCGGGAACCCCATGCCTTGGCTGTGTGAACTCACCTTGGTTTGCTCGGCAGATACACAGAAAGTTCGAGTAAGCTATATGGTGATCAACCACGTCCTAGCATGGTTATCATACAAGTCAGGTTCGTATTCGAATATAGCATATAGGTTCTACACGTATTGTGGCAAATATAATCATGGCATACACAAGTACTCATAGCAGTCCAATAGCAATCACGTAACCAGTCCAAGTATCCGGCCCAAACAGTTGGGCTCGTAACAGCGCAAGGTCCAAACAGTGTGCATGTGTAGCTGGTCTCGAGTCGAGACTAGAGATCTCGAGTCGCAACAAAGGAGGTCTCGAGTTGTCATGGTCTGGTTGAGACTTCACGGTCTCGAGTCGCAATCGGACTCGCAAACGCTGGTCTCGAGTTGTGCTGTTTGTGTGCGAGTGTCGTGGTCTCGAGTCGAGACTGAGGGTTCTCGACTCGCAACCTCGGTCGAGACAAAGTGTAACAGATTTCCTTATTAATCATCAACAATTATTCCGTGATATCAGCAAACAGATTAGGCAGTTTCGTAAACAGATCAAATCAACAATTAATCCATATTCAAGCATGTTCATAATCATCATCAAGAACAATGAAATCAGCAATTAGATCAATGATCATGCACATGAAAACAACATCCACACTAATTCATAAATCAAAGCATGGCAATGGTTATCAATCATGTAACATACGGCCGATTACAATCATTCGGTTCTATAATATAATCAATCCGGTTTCCAAAACATGCATCCTATACAATTCATAATCGATATTTACATAAGCCGAATAACACGAACTCAATCTATCATGTAACAATAACCCTAGATCATCATGCAAGAAACATCATCACTCATGGAATCATATAACAACAAACACTTAAAACACTAACCGGCTTAGGGATGAAACCCGTGAGGTCTCGAGTCCAGGTGGGGTTGCCGCCGGCTTCAAGAGGAAACGAGAGAGAAGAGAAAGCAAGTAGGGTTTTGTGAGTGTTATGATTTTTGATAAAAGTGTGAGAGGGTTACAACACTCCCATGTTTAATCGACTAAGGGAGGATGGGTCGAACCCAGCTTGGGCTGCCCTATAGGTTTCGGTTACAATCATACGGCCCAAATGGGCTTATCCAAACGGTTCAAGCTAATTAAGTTGTGCGACCCAACCGGGCTTGTGTGCATTGTGCGATCGGGTGCAGGTTGTGCGGTTCGGTTCATGTAACACATATACACATTCAAATATCACATAATCATGCATTCATTCAATTAGTATAGTTCACATAAGCACGTAACGTTACACGAGAGTAGGTTTGAAATACGGGTTGTCACAACCTATCTGTTATTTTCATGTTTTCAAAAGTATAATTGATTATACATATTTGTACATATCTTTTTACAAACTGAATGATTATTTATGATTTAAACTCTAGTTTTTCTTAGAGATTATAAAATTAATGTTTGAAATAGTACTTATTTTGTTCACCAGACCGGTTGGTAGTATGATATAGCGCTTGTCACACCCCGACCACGTGGAACAATCAAACGTGGCGGAAACGTCGGGGAGTGTTGTAACAGAATTAATTGTTTCACAACCATGGCATACAAAGTTACGTCTTATTTATCAACAATAGAGTAACATTATCTTAAACATGAAAACCAAGAGTACATAACATAGTTAAACTAAGTCTATCTTCATTTTATGTCTCTAAGGCACAGGTCCGCCCTAGTGTCACGATCATCGTCCTACGCAAAAGCTCCTGAAAACACATGTGAAAATAGGTACGTCAGCATAAAAATGCCTGTGAGATACATAGGTTTTGTGAAAATAGGATTCATGACTTAAGATTAAGAAATGTTTAATGAAATTTAGTCATGAACCTTGTAAATTGTTTGGTTTTGTAAATCATTTAAAAGCGATAAGATCAAATGATATGTATAGAAAAAAGAATAATGTATGGTTAAATGAATAACCAAGTAAAATGAGTTGTATAAAATAAACTGTATTGCAAACCAAAGCCTTGTGAAAAAACGTGCTACATGTGTAAAATGTATTTGTCAAAAATGAATAATTTAAGTAACGCTATAATATGTAATATAATACAAACACTTATATATAAAAAGTACCAACGGCGTATTTACCATGTTTGTATTATACTACTCACATCTCATTACTTAAGTCACTCAAACCAACCAACAATGTATAATGTCTATGTTTAAACCAGTTGTCAAAAGTCCTTGTATAAACCTTGGCAAATGTTAAAAAGTCCAAATGTAGTCAAGTAATGTGTAACAAATGTTATGTATTGTAAATAAAGTATTGTCACATAACCAAATGTAGAAAATGTACAAAACAGAGTATTTTGAATATATCAAAAAGTTATGTTTTGCAAAGTAAAAGCATGTTACATTGATACATACATTTATGTGGCAAGTTAACGCATACATTCAAGCCTTGAGACAGTCGGATATCCCTAAGTCAAGGTTATCAAAAGAAATGTTTTCGGATTCAGTCATTCCTTACATCCAAACCCGGGATGTCAGGAATGGGATTTGTCAAGTCCTATGGTACCACTACTTACTACCGAGCGGCGTAGCTAATGTAATGAACGTATATAAGTCCCGTTTGTGCAAACCAAATGTTATAGCAAATGTAGACATGTTATATGAAAACAATGTACTAAGTATGCTAAGTTAACATACAAAGCAGAAAAGTCATGTAAATCAATGTGCTAGCATGCTATCAGTCAACATACATAGCAGAAATGTAAAGCAAAACAATGTACAAAGTATGCTAAGTAAACATACATAGCGAAACAATGTAATGTAAATCATGTACTAATAGTGTACTAATGAGCATAGCAAGTATATGATGTGAAAACAGGAAAGCACGAAAGTAACAAGTAGGCACATGTGTTTCACCCCAAAACAGTTTGGAAAACAGTAAAAGAGGGGTCTATGTACTCACTTGAGATTGCTTAGAAGTCCTTGTATAACAACCAAACAATGCTAGAGATCACGGATATCAAACAGCACCTAATATAGGTAATTATGTTAATATACCGGACCTAATATCGGAGGATTGGATAGAATGTGGGTTTGTAAACCAAACGAGTATGGAGACTCGTGTAATATGGTTTAACAAAGCCTACATACTAAAATGAAACCTAACCTAAGTGCTTGCGACCCATTACGACCCGTTTAGGTAGCTTATGCTACTTTAACGCGCCGTTCGCGTAAAACGCGTTCGGAACGCCTAACTAGCCCTATGATAAGTAAAATATGCCTTAACATATCTAATATTGTTGCCAAATCAGTTTAGATATCAAAAGTTATGTTACATATGCTTAATATGAATTTTGGCGTAAAAAGGGCATTTTGGTAATTTACCTAAGGCATATAAACTACCTATCATACAACTAACTAAACGCCGTGACCATTAGGTATAACCTCGGAAGGTTATTCCCTATATACTATGGTCACCTAATGTGTTTGGTCAGATCCTAAAGATCGACCAAATGGGTCGGGTTCGAAAGTATAAGCGATTGTTTAGACCGCTTACCTTACGACCCTATATAAGCACTAAACTAAAAGTGACGAGCTAAGCATGTTAAAACATGCTTAACTAAGTTAGAAAACAGGTTTGGTATCAAAACAAACGCTTTTGATACCTATGAGTAGTTTGGTTACAAAATACGCAAGAATGCGCATTTTGGCCGAAACTACGACTCGTCACTGAGCCTAGATAACGTGGAAATCAGTAGGTAGAGTCACTATGGACTATAACCATCGTGATCATTCTCACGTTATGAAGTTCAAACGAACTTCGCATTGACCATAAACTGGTCAATGTAGAAAGTCAAACAAAGTTTGACTTTAGGACTCGAAAAGCGATAAAAGAACGAAAGAACACTTATGAAGGGTCCTCAAAAGCTAATCTTGATCCAGGAGCTCAGGTATGAAGCAATGGCTCCAACTTAGAGCTTTTAGATCAGATTTGTGGGTTTTTGCAAGAATGGGGGGGGGTATTTATTGGATATGCAAGACCGTTAGGATCGTTCATCGATTTACGTACTTGAATCACATCTGTACAAGTGTCAAAATGTTATCGTATCACAATATGACCCCAACCCCAGAGATTTGCAAGAGGCATTGCCCTTTGGAGTGTTGAAAGGCTGCTAACAGCTGTGAAAACGAGTTTCTGCATATCTGGGGGGGCCTAGCGGCCCGCGTAAGGTTCAGACAGGGCTTACGCGCCCCGCCTGGGTGTCCTGATCTGCAGCCAACTTTGGAAAATGACAGTTTTAGTCCCTGTTGGTGTTTAAAGCCTTTTCCGACATGTTTAAGGCCTGTTAAGCCAACTTTAAGGCCCTAAAATGATGCTTAAGCATTGTGGACATGAAACATGCTCAAAAATATGCCGGATGTCAGTTCGTTTGGTTGTACGATCACGATGTTCGGTTAATTACGACGGAATGCGCATAAGCGCGAAAAACGATCCAAAATGCGTGACGAATGGATTTTTCTCATGCCAAACACTAAGGCATAATATCATGATGATTACATAAATTTTTGGATGTCCAGATGTATTCAGAATGTAAGTTATATGCGAAAGTGCAAACTTATGCACTTTTTGACACTTTTAGCCCCTGAATGATCCAAAAGTTTATTTTAGCATACCGAACCCCTCAAAGCCTATTTCTAAGCTATGTAAAGGATATTTATGGTATGTTTAACTTATGGTCATGTTCCGGAATGTCTGTTGTAGTTCAAATTGGCATACTTTCGCAGTTTGTCAAATTTAGTCCCTGTAGGCGAATTAACTTGTTTTTGCCATACCAAAGCCTTTAAAACTTATTTCTAAGTTAGGTAAAGGTTATTTAAGGTATGTTAAGTATATGTTGATGTTCTGGAGTATTTGTCGCGTTAAACTGAGTATGTTTACGCACCATTTTGCGTATCATTCTCCAGAAAGCGATGTAGAGTTTAAAATCGAACAAAAGTCAAAACATGAAAAATGTAAAACATAACCAAACAAACACTGGGATCAAATAACTTTGTTTTATTGATAATTGAACTTTTCACAATGATTTCAAGCACAAATGTTACAGTCTCCCCTACTTGTGGAAATTTCGTCCCGAAATTTATTTAGAGGAAACTCGTTGAAAAAGATGCGGATACTTCGCCTTCATTTGATCTTCACGTTCCCAAGTAAACTTGGGTCCACGTTTAGATTCCCAGTGAACCTTGACCAAAGGAATGCGCTTGCGTTTAAGCCACTTGACTTCACGTTCCATGATTTCCATCGGTTTCTCAACAAATTTCAGTGTTTTATCAACACGAATTTCACCAAGCGGTATGTGGAGGTTCTCATCAGCTAAACACCTCTTGAGATTGGACACGTGAAAGGTTGGATGAACATTTCCAAGTTCAGGACGTAACTCAAGTCTGTAGGCTACCTTACCGGTTCTTTCGACGATCTTGAATGGTCCAACGTATCTAGGTGCAAGTTTTCCTTTCTTTCCAAATCTGATCACACCTTTCCAAGGTGAGACCTTAAGTAATACACGATCACCGACTTGAAAATCCAAGGGCTTGTGTTTTAGGTCCGCGTAACTCTTTTGACGGCTTCTAGCTGTCTGAAGGTTATCACGAACTTTCTTAACCTTATCTGTTGTCTCTAAGATGAGGGCAGGTCCAGTAAGCTGAGCCTTGCTGATCTCATTCCAGCAGACTGGTGAACGACATTTTCGACCATAGAGGGCCTCGAAAGGAGCCATGTTGATGCTGGAGTGATAACTGTTGTTGTAGGAGAATTCAATCAACAGGAGATGTGAATCCCAACTACCACCAAAGTCGATCACACAAGCTCTAAGCATATCCTCCAGAGTCTGGATTGTTCTTTCAGACTGACCATCCGTTTGCGGATGATAAGCTGTGCTCAGATTAAGTTGGGTCCCCATAGCAGATTGCATGGTTCTCCAAAAATGAGAAGTGAAACGAGCATCTCTGTCAGAAATGATGTTTAAAGGAACACCATGTCGAGCTACAATTTCATCCACATAGATTTTAGCAAGTTTGTCAGCCGAAAAATCCTCACGGATTGGCAAGAAATGCGCTGACTTGGTAAGACGATCAACGACTACCCAGATGGCATCATCACCTTTCTTTGTGCGCGGAAGTTTGGTAATAAGATCCATAGTAATGTTTTCCCATTTCCAAACTTGTCACACCCTGGCTTTGCGGAAGCGTGGTTAATTTGGTGTGACTTCTTAATACCATAGCTTAATCATAACAAGCTATATGAATTAAAAATATGCAAGATCATCCATTAAAATAAAAATCATAACATTGTCTTAACGGGTTAACACCCAACAACCATAAACTTGTCTAAACATTACAAACCCAAACATAACATAAACATGATTCAAGGACTGTGACTTGTCCAGGAAAGAGTCACATTCCCCGAACCTTGGATGACCCTGGTGACTTATGCAGCGGAAAACATGCCATACCGTGCCAGATCTTTAATTCCCTGAAATACATGTAAGTTGAAAAATCAACAATAATGTTGAGCGAGTTCATGCGAAAGTGAGTAAATAAACCTTTGTATTTATCAAAACCCTGGTATGTAGCAAATAAGGAAAAAGAGATCACCAATGGTTTGCAAGGCCATTGATATGTGTGAAGTGCAAGTAGGAAGACTCAAACCTAGCGGATTTTGCGTCGGGCACAAAGTCACCCCGAGGCCCGTTATGCTGGACCTGGAGTTGGGCTCGCTACACCCAGATAGATCTACCGCTTACGTCCCTCGGTCCTACAATGAGGATTAATGGCCTCCAGTTCCCGCCTACCCACTCACATGATCTAAGTAATAACCCTCCTTACGCTAACCATACCATGTATCAAGTATTTCATAATCATAGTAACATGTATTTCACCCCCGCAGTTTATAAAACTGAAAAGAGTTAAGAGAAAAGGGGGACATGAACTCACAGTCAGTGCGTCGCTAAATCAAGCACTCCAAATGTCCGAAAGCTGTGCAACGACCTACATGTGCTAATTCTATTAGACGGATGGCCGTGCTTTAGCTTTATAGTTTAATTTTCGGGAAACAGTTAGACAACCGTTCCTTGTATATATTTGGTAGTTAATCTCCTTCCCAAGGATGGGGGAATTAATACATGCGCGTTTATAATATTAAGTCTCACTTAATATATTTTACTTCTCATTCCAAAATATAATTATTTTTCTCAAAAATAATATATTTTCTCTTCGCATAATACTTTCCAAAAATAATACGTTGACAAAATACGCATTTATGAATATTTCCACATTAAGCGTAAGTTACGTTTTGGCGAGTAAGTGGTAATAGTAATTACCGTTGTAACTTATATGTTTGTCGTGTAAGCGTTTGCATTATTTTGGGTTCGTCAAAGTTTGTAAATATTATTTTTACTCTAAAAATAATATTTATATATTTTCACAAAATAATCATAAACAGTGTGGTGAAAAATATATTTATCGAATAAATATTTATCACGTTTAGTTTTTGTGAAAATCCCACCTCCGATTATTTAATAAATAAAGTCTTGGCGAAATGTATTTTGAAAACATTTCAAAATAGTTTAACACTTGCAAATAATTCTAAGTGTTAGATTTTAGAAAAATTTCGCCAGAGTTTCCCCTGTAACTGGAGGTGGCCACGCTTTCAAGCGTATCATTTTCTTTTACAAAATCATTCCAACACTTCTTTAAATCAACCAATCAATTTCCGATACTTCAAACTAGTTTCAACACATCAAACTTGTAGACTTGTATGTAAAATCGCATTATTACATGAACTTGTAGTTTTTCCGAATGTCGTAGTGTAGATCACCTTATATTTAGTGGATCTATGTATAAAATAGTTTAGTCTTGTAAAAACCCCGTTTTTAGAACAAATCATCCTTTACAACTTCCCGACAACTTTTATAAAAATTGTTACTTTGTCGGATCTTTCGTTTCACAAGTGTTTATACACTTGTAGTTTGTAAAAATCATATTTGTTAACATGTCACCCAACTTTTATAAAACATGATTTCTCGACACTTGGTTCTACGAATATACCACTTGTACATACGTAGATCGACTCATTTTAAATACTATTTTACAAGTCAAAATACTTTTACACAAGTTCATGTTTCTCGTGTGGTGGAGTTTCACCTTTTAACCCTCGTACCGATAGAAACAAGCGTATGTCAAGATTCGTGATCTTAACAAAGTCGGTTTAAACGATGATAAGAGCCACCACATCGTAGATCGGGCCTCAATAATCAACATATTCAAATACTACAACATTTACACATGTTATGAGCTTTAACCAACAATATTCGAGTTTTAGTAGACTTTATAGATTCAAAACGCATGATTCCGACTTTTAACCGTTAAAAATCATATTAACCACTTTAGATACGATCGAGAGTGAGTTTTAAACATTATACCTCTAGCTCGGGGCTAGGGAAGAATCTAGTCGAAAATGGCGTGGATAAAAGCAAAGAAACAAGGTCCTTCAACTTCCGCTTGCTTCAAGCTTCCTTATACGTGACCCGAACACCTTGTAGATACTTGAAATGGAGAGATCAAAAGCCGACAATGGATGGATGGTGGAGAGGGGTTACGGCCGAGAGTAGGGAGGAGCAAGAGAGAGTGGGTGTTGGTGATGAAATGTGATGTGATAATCTCTAGGTTAGTGATGTTATTTATAGGAAAAGTTTTGATCATCGTCCAACGGTTCTCGTGTCTCCATGATATTAGACATTAACAATTTAAAAATCAAAAAGTGTACTCTCTTGTCCCCTTGGTTTGGCCGATCTCATTAGGGGGGGGGTATCCGGTTGGATTTCAATTGTTCAGTTAGAGTTCAGTTATGTTAAGTCGGTTACTTTAGAGATTAACCCCGTTAGTTGCATGACGCGTTATAAAGCGGGTGTTAGGGTAATCAGGGACCCTAACTGGCTCAGAAAAAGACTAATAATATTTCTGGCAATATTTTTATGTTCCGGGTATAGTCCGGTTGTTCGGTTGGATGGTAATCCGTTAAAGTGCTTAAGTAATCCTTTAAGCGTCGTAAATAATATTTTTAGCGACACAATTTATTCTGCAAAGTGTCAGGAATATTTCCTTATGTTTTGGCACTTTATTAATTAGCTAGAAGCTAGTATGTTGACAAAAGTGCTGTGTTTTGTGCTTAGAGTACGTTTTAGGCACATCCAATCTCTGTATCTTATTCCTAGAGACGCAGTTTAACAACCCTTGTATCCCTACACACACTATGGGTGTAGTAAAATATTTCTGGCTCATTCAGGCCTTTAGAGGCAGTGTTTGCCTGATGCTGGCTATATCAGCATGTTCAATAGGTTACCCGTTCAAGTGCTACTGTGCTAATGTGCATCATGTTTGTCACTAGAGTTCAGTAAATAAATAATGTAGTGACAGAAATCAAGGTATGATGCAGACATGTACAAGTATCAACAGTCAAGTAGCAGTTTATCAGAAATCTCAGTTAAGCACAGTAATTAGGCAACAATTAATAATTAATTAAATCGTACGGATACCTGGTTTTGTGAGGGTTGTCACAAAACTGGGATCTCTGGTTGCTCCAATAATCCAGAAGGACGCTGATGTTCAGCCTTAACCTTAAGACAAGTAAGGCATTTTGATACATATAATGCAATGTCTTTCTTCATACCAGGCCACCAATGCTGACTATGAAGATCCTTATACATCTTATCTGAGCCAGGATGAACAGAATAAAGAGATTTATGGGCATCATCCATAAGCAAGGTGCGGAGGTTATCTTGGCTCGGGACCCACAAACGGTCCATGAAGTAATACGATCCATTGTCCTTCAGTTCAAGAGCAGGCGTTATGTGATAAGGAAATTCCTTATCTGTGACATCTGTGTCACTTCAGCCATCAAACAAATGCCAAACCAATGAAATATTGTATTTCATACTTGGGATTTGTATAAACACATGTATCCTTTGTACATATCAATTCTTGTTCGATTTCGGGCTCTAAATCGCTTTCTAGAAGGTTATATGCGCACTAATGCGTAAATATAACCAGTTTAATGCAACAAACATTCCGGAATAGTGACATAGTCTTAACATACCTTAAATAACCTTTACATAACTTAGAAATAAGTTTTGGAAGGTTTGGTATGCCGAAATCAAGTTTATTCGCTTACAGGGACTAAATTCGACAAACTGCGAAAGTATGCCAATTTAAACTGTAACGAACATTCCGGAACTTGGCCATAAATTAAACATACCCAAAATATCCTCTACATAGCTTAGAAATAGGCTTTGAGGTGTTCGGTGTGCTAAAATAAACTTTTTGGTCATTCAGGGACTAAAAGCGTCAAAAAGTGCATAAGTTTGCATTTTCGCGCATAACTTACGTTCTGAATACTTCCGGACATTCAAAAATTTATGTAAGCATTAAAAGTTTTTATTTTAGTGTTTGGCATAAGAAAAATCCATTCGTCGCGCAATTTGGATCGTCTTTCGCGCTTATGCGCATTCCGTCGTAATTAAGCGAACATCGCGATCGTACGACCAAACGAACCGATATCTGAGATATTTTTGAGCATGTTTTGAGTTCCCTACACTTTAACTTCATTTTAGAGCCTTGAAATGAGGTTAACGGGGCTTAAACGTGCCAAAAATGGGCCGAAATGCATGTTTCTGAAGTGCAGGGACTATAATGCGATTTCTGAATACTTAGCCATGCGGCCCGCGTGAGCCCATGTTCATACCTTAAGCGGACCGCCTGACCCCATGTGCATACCTTTACTAAACATGTTCTAGCATGTTTAGCTTGTCGCTTTTAGATTTGTGCTTGTTTAGGGTCGTTAAGGTAAGCGATCTAATCAATCGCTTATACTTTCGAACCCGGTTTATTTGGTCGATCATTAGGATCCGACCAAACACTTTAGGTGACCATAGTTGTATAGGGAATAACCTTCCGAGGTTATACCTTATGGTCACGTCGTTTAAGTAGTTGTATGATAAGTAGTTCTTATGCCTTAGGTAAATTACCAAAATGCCCTTTTTGCGCTAAAATTCATTTTAAGCCTATGTAACATAAATTTTGACATATAAACTGTTTTGGCAACAATATTAAACATGTTAAGGCATATCTTGCTTGTCATAGGACTAGTTAGGCATTCCGAACGCGTTTTACGCAAACGACGCATTAAAGTAGCATAAGCTACCTAAACGGGTCGTAATGGGTCGTAAGCACTTAGGTTAGGTTTCATTTTAGTATGTGGGCTTTGTTTAACCATATCATATGAGTTCCAATACTCATTTGGTTTACGAAACCTCATACTATCCGATCCCCAGATTTAGGTCCGGTTATTTATGTAGTTATCTATATAGGGTCCGTTTGATTCCGTGATCCCTCTAGCTTTGCTTGGTTGTTGTTCAAGGCTTCTAAGCACCCTCAAGTGAGTACATAGTCCCCTCTTTTACTGTTTTTCCAAACATTTTGGGGTGAAACACATGTGCCTACTTGTTACTTTCATGATTTCATGCTTTTATATCATATACTTGCTATGTTCATTACTACACTATTAGTACATGATTTCATTATGTTTTTGCTATGTATGCCCATTGTGTGCATACTTAGTACATCGTTTTACATGACATTTTTCATGCTATGTATGTTCATCATACTTAGTACATTTGTTTTTCATCACATGTTTATATTTTGGGTATGACATTTGGTTTGTTTAAGTGGGACAATATACATTCATTAACTTTGATCACGCCGCTCGTTAGTAGGTAATGGTACCATAGGAATTGACAACTCCCGTTCCTGACATTCTGGGTATGTTTGGATGGAAGGAATGACCGAATTCGATTAAAACATTTAGACAGATAGACCTTTAAATTCGTTTAGGGGTTTATCACCACAGTCGCAAGGCTTGGATGTATGCATTTTAACAATACCGCATAAATGTTCGTATTCAGTATAGCATGCATTTCCACAAAACATAACATTGATTTAAACTGAGTTTTACTTCAATACTTTGTTTTGTGCATTTTCACCAATGGTTTAGTTGATACATATATCACTTGCCATACATGACATTTTGTTTACACATTTCATGATTGACATTTGACACAGAAATTTTGGTATTGATATATACATTTTGACATAAACATTTTGACATGGTTTTCACAAAGACATTTGACAATTGATTTAGACATGGGCAATTTACATTGGTGGTTTGTTTGGGTAAGTGATTTGAGTATCGAGACGTGTGTAATGTGATACAAGCATGGTGGATACGCCGCTGGTACTTCCTATATATAAGTGCTTGTATTATATTACCTGTCGTAGCGTTATTTAAATCATTCAATTTTGGACTTATATTTTTTTTACAAATAACATATTATTCACAAGACATTGTTTACAAACAACTTATTTTATACAAACTTATTTTACTTGGTTATTCATTTAATCTTACATTACTCTTTTTTTTTATATCATCTATCTTATTATCACTTTTCAAACGTTTTATAAAAGCAAACACTTAAACTGGATTCATGACAAGTTTTCATTAAACATTTTCTTAAACCTAAGTCATGAATCCTATTTTCACAAAACCTATGTACTCGCCGGCATTTTTATGCTGATGTATTTTCACATGTGTTTCAGGTACAATAGTTGATGAAATTTGATGATGATATTGATGCATGATCACATAGGATTGGACGAGGCCTTAGTGACATTAAAAAGATGCAAGACTAGTTAAATTTTGTATTACTTCTTTGTTTGATAAGACATTGTAACTCTTAAATCAATAAAACAACATTTCAATTTTCCATGTGTTATGAAACAATGATTCTTTTACAACACTCCCCGACGATTCCGCCACGTTTTGTTGTTTTACATGGTCGGGGTGTGACAGAAAAGTTGGTATCAGAGCTCATGGTTATAGGGAATTAGGTTATTAGAAATGCTTTGACCTAGTCTATAACCTTCCTAGGACCCTAACGCGAGTTTACTTGCGTTTAGTCATAAAACAACACCGTCACTTATCTTTAGGTGACAACCACAACAAGAACATAAATTTGATCCGCTTTGAAAACTAATCATCTATTCTAGGATGATTGATTACTAGGTTTTGAACCCTTTGTTATAAGGTTTTGAACCCTTCTAGTTTGACTCATATTTGGCTTAGTACCTTTCGAGTTTTCAAAATCCCGTCAAAGTTTGGGTCTAAATGATGTGAACACGTGCAAATTGGAAGAGTGAATGCATGTACTCTGAGTTTTCTGTCTAAGGCTAGAGTGTTCGTACAAATCCGCAGTATCGGACCAGTCACTCTTACCTGGGAACTCTTGGGGTGAGTGTTCACTTATAGGCGAGCATGTCTTCAGCGATACATTATTATGACCCGCTTGCCTTGATTTGTCACCGTCTCATTTGTTTGCCTTAGGTAACAAACAAATGATCGCAATTTCTACGCGTTGTCATTTTGTTATGATCACCCGATAACCTTTCACTTGTTTCTTCCTATGTCTTTCATTTTCTTCTAGAATGTCTCTTTATCTCAGCAACGGTCAGATGTCCGAGCAAACAGCCAAATTTGCCCAGCAAATAGGCGAGGTAATCTTGAAGTCTGTGGATTTAGGTATCGCCATGTCTCATCTCAAAAATGGAGCCACTCAAGAGTCACCAAAGGAAGCAGAAGTCAAGCCTACACCAAAATCAAGGAAGCGCAAGGCTTTAAGGAAACCCGCAGCAGTTACACCTAATCAAGCGGGACCTAGCCAAGTGGCAGCGCCACCAGCTAGGAAGCCGTACATAGGGACTGCCCCATGGTGCAAACGATGCAACCATCATCATTCAAACCTCATACCCTGCTCCAAATGTACCTATTGTGGACGGTTGGGACATTTGATTAACATATGCCGCTTTGCTATCCAGAACAAAGCTGTTGCAAATCTTGCTGCTACCCAACTCCAAGTCAACCCTACTCAAGCTCGTTTTCCGTCTGGTACTTGCTACAACTGTGGTGAAACGAGCCATTTCAGGAACAAATGCCCAAAGATTGTCAATGCAAATCCAACCCTTGGATAAGCATTTGGCCGAGCAAAGGATATTGCCGTCTTATGCCTTTGTTTCTTTTGTTTTCTTATATTGTGAAACAATCTGTTTTGTTCATAAATAAAAGTCGTTGTTCGCAATTCTGATATACAAATGTAGTTACATGTGTGTATGGCATTTCCCTATGATATCTACATCAAGGAACTATGTTCTTTACAAACTACTCTTGTGATTCTCCCTTTCAAGTGATCGCTCATGATTTCCTCAAAAATTTTAAGTACTCATTTCATTCTATGAGACAAAGTACAAGAAATAAAGCGAAATTTTGAGTAATCGTGCTTTTTGCGCATCTGTGCCTTTGAATCCCTGGTTAGATAACTAAGGGTATTTTCAAATCTCATACTCGTTACGTTCTGATTTTTCAACATGCATAACATAAGTTTTCAAAACAACCTTCATGACTTCAAAAACATTTTATATAGTTCGAAAACATTTTTTTTTAATATAGTGTATTTACTTAACATATCATATGCATAATTTCGAAAACATTGTCTATATTTTCAAAAACAACCTCCATGATTTCAAAAACATTGTCTATGTTTTCAAAAACAACCTTCATGATTTTAAAATGTTATTAATACAGTATAATTACTTATATCAAGTGCATGATTTCAAAAGCATCATTCATGTTTTCAAAAACCTTATACATAATTTCAAAATTCATCCCGCATAATTTTTTTTAAACATTTTTATAAATCTACCTACCTAATACACCTAATTTATGATTTCAAAAGTATTATATATATAAGGTTTCCAAAAACATTAAACACATTTTAGAACCCCATGCATAGTTTTCAAAGTATTTTCCTCATACATTGACTTAACCTTCAAATTCCGCTTCATATGTCGCCTTGGCATATCTAGCATCTCAACTTCATAAGCATTTTTACTTCATGTTTTGACTTAAGCACACCTAGTGCAAGATTTCAAAACATCTTCAACTTCTAAAATCCATATGGGATCTTTTATCTTCACCATTAGACCCTTGCGGATGATTGTCATTCAAATCAGAATCCTTAATTGGATTCCTTGTGTACCTTAATTTAAACATTTCGGTTCCTTACAATCGAAATCGAATTTCCTATTTAAGATCTTTCTATCCTCATAGTTAGATTCTTGATAATGTCTAAAGCACCAATCAAAATCCACTGATTGGATACCTGGTGTGCTTTAAATGCATGTGCTCAGTTAACCGAACAAATTAAATCATGACAAATTTAAAATCAAGATAAACAATTTTGTGGGTATGTGACTATGTGTTTATGCATTTTGTGTTTCCTTTTATGCATTTTGTGATTTTGTATACTCTAGATAATTCGTTATCCAAATCCTCATAGAACCTTTCGTATTTTTATATGAGGGATTCGTAGTAGGATATTCAATAGGTACTATCCCAAATCCTTAATTGGGCTTCTACGTGATAGTTAAGACCCATGGATTTTATAGTGCCATTCCTTGATTCAAAGAGACCCCTTTTAGTGGTCTAGGTCAAAAGGTTGATTCAAAATCTGGTTGAGAATGACATGTGATGATATAAGCTGAAAAGACTCATTGGCGGTCTGGAAATCATTTATTGACTCAATTAAAAAGGACCCCATTATGGTCTAATCACAATCATCACAGGCTCGTTCATCATTTTCCTCCCCTACACATTATAAAGATGCACTAAGTGAGTATGCAAGGAATTACGTAATTATGGATGCATACATAATTATGAAGTTCAGTGCACGGAAACCGCGGTAAGACTTATTATGTGTAAGAACCAATAGTGGCGACCGTAACAAAATGTGAACAATGTAATAGAGGTACGGTGGACGCACCAATAACGCTTTATATACTTGTATATAAGTGACCCTCTCACGTTGCAAGCATGATGTTATTTAAGGTTACTAGAAGTACAGGACTCTAACCAGTGTTGTTCGATCTTTTCAACTTCATGTTTCAAGCTCTCGCAAGTTTCCTCTAAATAAATTTCGGGACGAAATTTCCTGAAGTAGGGGAGACTGTGACATCTGTGTCACTTCAGCCATCAAACAAATACCAAACCAATGAAATATTGTATTTCATACTTGGGATTTGTATAAACATATGTATCCTTTGTTCATATCAATTCTTGTTCGATTTCGGGCTCTAAATCGCTTTCTGGAAGGTTATATGCGCACTAATGCGTAAATATAACCAGTTTAATGCAACAAACATTCCCGAATAGTGACATAGGCTTAACATACCTTAAATAACCTCTAGATAACTTAGAAATAAGTTTTGGAAGGTTTGGTATGTCGAAATCAAGTTTATTCGCTTAAAGGGACTAAATTCGACAAACTGCGAAAGTATGCCAATTTAAACTGTAACGAACATTCCGGAACTTGGCCATAAGTTAAACATACCCAAAATATCCTCTACATAGCTTAGAAATAGGCTTTGAGGTGTTCGGTGTGCTAAAATAAACTTTTTGGTCATTCAGGGACTAAAAGCGTCAAAAAGTGCATAAGTTTGCATTTTCGCGCATAACTTACGTTCTGAATACTTTCGGACATTCAAAAATTTATGTAAGCATTAAAATATTTTATTTTAGTGTTTGGCATAAGAAAAATCCATTCGTCGCGCAATTTGAATCGTCTTTCGCGCTTATGCGCATTCTATCGTAATTAAGCGAACATCGCGATCGTACGACCAAACGAACCGACATCCGAGATATTTTTGAGCATGTTTTGAGTTCCCTACACTTTAACTTCATTTTAGAGCCTTGAAATGAGGTTAACGGGGCTTAAACGTGCCAAAAATGGGCCAAAATGCATGTTTCTGAAGTGCAGGGACTAAAATGCAATTTCTGAATACTTAGCCATGCGGCCCGCGTGAGCCCATGTGCATACCTTAAGCGGGCCGCCTGAGATGCCCAGTAACAGAAAAACCATTTTCTAAAATAGCAGCTGGTATTCGTTGAACTTAGACATGTTTTTGATCAATCCAGGGGCAAATTTTGATGGTTTTAGCTGCCCCTTGTATTGCAAAACAACGGGCACAAGTGAAGGGCCAAGATTAAAGCTCAATTATCGAGAAACGATCCTAACGGTTGTGCCTTTCCTATAAATACCCAACCCATTTGCCCATCTTCCTCACATTTAATCTGATTCAAAGCCTTCTAAGTGGAAGTTTATACTTCCTACCTGAAAGCGAATCGGGTTAAATCTTGCGGGGACCTTCTGTAAGTATTCTTTCGCGTTTTTCGTTCATTTTAGCATTAAAGTCAAACTGTGTTTGACTTTTTGCATTGACCAGTTTATGGTCAACGCGAAGTTCGTTTGAACTTCATAACGTGAGCGTAATCACGATGGTTATAGTCCCTAGTAACTATACCCACTGATTACCACGTTATCTAGGCTCAGTGACGAGTCGTAGTTTCGGCCAAAATGCGTTTTCTCGCGTATTTTAACCAAGCTACTCTAGGGTATCAATACCGTTTGTTTTGATACCAAACCTGTTTTCTAACTTTACTAAACATGTTCTAGCATGTTTAGCTCGTCGCTTTTAGATTTGTGCTTGTTTAGGGTCGTAAAGGTAAGCGATCTAATCAATCGCTTATACTTTCGAACCCGGCCCATTTGGTCGATCATTAGGATCCGACCAAACACTTTAGGTGACCATAGTTGTATAGGGAATAATCTTCCGAGGTTATACCTTATGGTCACGTCGTTTAAGTAGTTGTATGATAAGTAGTTCTTATGTCTTAGGTAAATTACCAAAATGCCCTTTTTGCGCTAAAATTCATTTTAAGCCTATGTAACATAATTTTTGACATATAAACTGTTTTGGCAATAATATTAAACATGTTAAGGCATATCTTGCTTGTCATAGGACTAGTTAGGCATTCCGAACGCGTGTTACGCAAACGACGCATTAAAGTAGCATAAGCTACCTAAACGGGTCGTAATGGGTCGTAAGCACTTAGGTTAGGTTTCATTTTAGTATGTGGGCTTTGTTTAACAATATCATATGAGTTCCAATACTCATTTGGTTTATGAAACCTCATACTATCTGATCCCCCGATTTAGGTCCGGTTATTTATTTATGTAGTTATCTATATAGGGTGCCGTTTGATTCCGTGATCCCTCTAGCTTTGCTTGGTTGTTGTTCAAGACTTCTAAGCACCCTCAAGTGAGTACATAGTCCCCTCTTTTACTGTTTTTCCAAACATTTTGGGGTGAAACACATGTGCCTACTTGTTACTTTCATGATTTCATGCTTTTATATCATATACTTGCTATGTTCATTAGTAAACTATTAGTACATGATTTCATTATGTTTTTGCTATGTATGCCCATTGTGTGCATATTTAGTACATCGTTTTACATGACATTTTTCATGCTATGTATGTTCATCATACTTAGTACATTTGTTTTTCATCACATGTTTATATTTTGGGTATGACATTTGGTTTGTTTAAGTGGGACAATATACATTCATTAACTTTGATCACGCCACTCGTTAGTAGGTAATGGTACCATAGGAATTAACAACTCCCGTTCCTGACATCCTGGGTATGTTTGGATGGAAGGAATGACCGAATTCGATTAAAACATTTAGACAGATAGACCTTTAAATTCGTTTAGGGGTTTATCACCACAGTCGCAAGGCTTGGATGTATGCATTTTAACAATACCGCATAAATGTTCGTATTCAGTATAGCATGCATTTCCACAAAACATAACATTGATTTAAACTGAGTTTTACTTCAATACTTTGTTTTGTGCATTTTCACCTATGGTTTAGTTGATACATATATCACTTGCCATACATGACATTTTGTTTACACATTTCATGATTGACATTTCACACAGACATTTTGGTATTGATATATACATTTTGACATAAACATTTTGACATGGTTTTCACAAAGACATTTGACAATTGATTTAGATATGGGCAATTTACATTGGTGGTTTGTTTGGGTAAGTGATTTGAGTAACGAGACGTGTGTAATGTGATACAAGCATGGTGGATACGCCGTTGGTACTTCCTATATATAAGTGCTTGTATTATATTACATGTCATAGCGTTATTTAAATCATTCAATTTTGGACTTATATTTTTTTTTACAAATAACATATTATTCACAAGACATTGTTTACAAACAACTTATTTTATACAAACTCATTTTACTTGGTTATTCATTTAACCTTACATTACTCTTTTTTTTATATCATCTATCTTATTATCACTTTTCAAACGTTTTATAAAAGCAAACACTTAAACTGGATTCATGACAAGTTTTCATTAAACATTTTCTTAAACCTAAGTCATGAATCCTATTTTCACAAAACCTATGTATTGTAAAGCCCCCAAACCGGGTGCCCTATAGTCGGGTCACATCACAGTGTACTGTTTAAAAATAAGACTTTACTCGATATACGCAGCGGAAAATTTTAATTAAAACAGTACATGATTAAATAAAAACTCAAAATGTTATTTAGTTTCTAACAAATCGAATGCCTTCCACCCTAACACAAGTAATCTCATCCGCTGGCCAAGAGCAACACTGACTCGAATCACACACCTGCAAAACAATCTAACATACATGCAAAAGTCTGCTACGCTGAGTGGGTTCTAATAGTTTAAGTTAAGGATTTTAAAACACATCGTAAATGATTTATTTGAAAACCAAGCCACCACCTTTGCAAAAACACCAGCGTTTATTAAATTACGTTGACATCATTTTTAAAGTTTAACGAGTCCAACCCGTAACCAAAACTCTAACCATATCTTAGGCCTAATCATCCTACATGTAATCCTCTCCGATTTGGATCAGATCACTTAAACATCAAAAGACGACCCGATATGCATCTTAACTCATAGGACGATTAACCAAACCGATCCGTATCTAGGACATAACAACTACTGTTCTAAAACTCAATTGTAACTTAACCTCGTCCGTCGACTACATGGTTTAACATCATTCGTCACCCGCATCATTTGACATCATTCGTCAACTACACAAATAAATATCACATACCCACCATTTAGCTAGCGTGAAACACATAAGCACATAAGGTGGGAACCTAACACATCATTTGTTGCCCGTAGGCTATCATCATTTTCCCTCGTCAGGGCACCCTCGTCAGGGTTTCGTCTCCTCCAATTTGACTCCGAAGAGTCCGTCACCAGCATATTAACCCCGAAGGGTCCGTCGTTGCCACTAGGGCTAATCATCTAAACACCACAAGGGTGTTTCTCGTGACCTGACGCCACCCTGAAGGTAACGCCGCCATCACGAGTAATCCACATCTTGTAACCTGACGCCACCCCGAAGGTAACGCCGCCATCACAAGTAACCAACATCTCGTGACCTGACGCTACCCCGAAGGTAACGCCGCCATCACAAGTAACCAACATCTCGTGACCTGACGTCACCCCAAAGGTAACGCCACCATCACGAGTAACCAACATTAAGCACCTCAAGGATGCTAATTCACATAAGACACATGTACACATACAATGTTAATAGCACGTCAACTACTCGACAACTACTACCTTCACAATCTCACTACCATTAAGGTTAGAAACCTATGATAGAATAAAATTTATCATGACACAAGTAGTGCTTTAAATATCAACATCTACCATGCCCCATACCTATACGACCTCGACATCACTAAGTAAAACAACATACGCCTATGCAGGACTAATGAAGCCAGATTAATCACTACGTCGTACAAAAATATTGTTAGTGAAAAAAAATGTTTATAAAACATTTTTGTCGCATAACTCTTTAATATATAAACTCATGACACGTATGAAAACATATGAAAAGCATGTATGCTAGCCCCGAAAATATTTAAGCGAAAGGGGATTAGAACTCACCAGTGGCGAAGCTTTCCATCCGTAAGCCGGCGTCCCACAATTGCGTACTCGAATACGAACAAGTCGCCACGCGAATAACGTTACTAAAACCCAGTAGACTCTCCCATATGATAACATAGTAACAACCCAAACGTTGTTCGCAAATTAAATTCTTAAAAATATAGGTGAGAGAATTGAGGTGTGTAGTTGTGTGCTTAATTAATTAAGTTGTGTGGTAGCTTGCTTCCTAAAACTAAATTCACATCTGTCTCGTTCCAAATTTGAAGCAAGCACACACACAGCTCAACCTACTAATTCAACTTTATAATAATCATTCCAAGCTGTAACTCTGGCCATAAGTACGCTAGACACCAATTAAATCCAGCCATAATAGTTTCTGTGTGTACATGTATCACCACCATTTTTAACCATCATCGTTGCCCCTCATCATCCTATTTTAATTATCGAAGTTCTATGCACACACATCAATTCATGCAAAACGTTCCCTAACGAAACCCTTTAACAACCACATACATCCTGTACAACCTGCCCTTAACGACCCAAACTAAAACATTATCACAAACCCATGCGTCGAATACCCCAACCATTAGTGTAACTTCCACAGTTTCACATCATCAACATTAGTGAGCCACTTTTCATCCCATACAAAATCATCATACTCAAATTAATGCACAACTGATAACATCTCGATATTTGGAGTGCGACCTTACAATTTCCATGCAAACTCTAATCGTATTCGCCTACTCGACAAGGTTCACCGAGCAACGGAACCGCACCAACAATCATCATCAACATCAATCGTGTACGGCTCTCCAACAATGTTCATCATTTCCTCAAAACCCTTGTTGCGTCCACCAAGCACTCAACCTTAATCACGAATCTTGTGATGGTATCTTTTCGAGTCAACCATTCCGTCTAAAATAGTCGTCACCACATCACACCTTCACAGGCACTAAATCGGTCCGCATCCAACTCATCTGACGCCACCCGCCACCACACGACACCACCATCATTACTTTCACAACCTCAACCATCCTCATCACAACCATCCCACGACACCCTTATGTTGCCACTAGAACTCATCATCACCACCGCTACACTACCCACCATCACCGAGCATCATCATCGTCATTAACCATTAGCACTACCACTACCACTTTACGATCACCAACGGTTACACCGGCGATCCCCGTTGATTACCATCATGCACCCACACGACCTAAAAGTTTCCTCCGAACAACACCCCAACAACCCATGCAAACAAACCGAATAAAGAATCAATCGGAAGCCAAGTTCTCTTCGTTAACCGCATTTTCTCCGCTCGAACTCCCTCTCACTCTCTAGTTCTTGTTTTTGCGGCTGCAATACCCTAAGGTGATTATCATTTATCTCATTTCAAAAGTCCACATTTGCACCTGGGTCCCTAGACTCTTCCATGTAGGCGATTAGTTTCCAAAGTACATAAACCATCTTTTTAATGATAACAAACGACCCCCCTTTACTTCATTTAAACTGAGTTGTAAGTATCCAACTTATTTATCATCTTAATTAAAAGTAAAGTCTTACCCGCACAACCCGTCAATATGTTCATTCGGGAAAAAAGATTTTAAGTAATGGGTTCATCTAAATAAATTTCTAGCAAATTTTCGAGATGTTACAAGTCTATCCCCCTTAAAAGAGGATTCGTCCTCGAATCCCGCTCGCCAAAGACCATTCGTATCCACCTCCTCATATCTACACGCCCGCATTTTTGTGTGACACCCTGTCACTAGAAAATATCTTGGTCCTAACCTCTATCTTTACGCCAATCAGCATATACGCAATGGTCGAACGAGCCTTCTCCATTGCCTCTGCTTCCAACCTTGCAGCTCATATTATTGGCTCATACAAATTTTCATGTAACTCTATACTCGTGTAGCTTTCCTGGCTCACAGTTCGTATCTCTCTATGTTGGTCACTATAGTCTGACCTTTCACAATCCCAGTGCTTTGAGCTTCACACCAAATTCCATCAACAGAAACTAGTCGTTCTTTTGGTGACTTATATCGACATTACAGATATCGTTTACCTTGTCATCGATAACATCATCAGTACCGCCAAATTTTGTAACTATCACTTTCTTGACAACACACCCGCCATATTCCAATGGTAACTCTAATAGTCGTGCCGATGTTGTCTCTGAACTTGGTAATCTGAGTACATCCCGATGCGTCGTCACAGTCCATCGTACCTGAAAGTAGGGCATATTACGTACACAAATGACCTTACAACCTTCTAAGTACACGGTTGTCAAAAACCCTTGTTTTTTTTTACCAAAACACGTTCATCAAGCAATCTCACACGTCCAATATCTATAACATGTGTCGACTCGGTCTTCTACATGAATATGCTCCGTCTCAAATCGTCGAATTGCAACGTCACTTGGCGTCGCGTCCCTTAGTGCCGTCGGACTTCCACTGTGGTAGCATTATTAACCACACGAGCAACTAGAAGGTACAATCTGCACCAGCATCACGTACAACTACATCGTCGAGAAGACAACCAAGCGTCACAACACCATACATTTTATCTCTATGCAACTTGTCACTAATTCGGATGGTCCATTATCTTTGAGAGATGGTGCATCACCTCTCCTTTGCCTATCTCCATAGATACCATTAATACCAATAACATCGTCGTCATCGCGTTCGGATATAAAGTCCGTTGATTGCCCTTCTTTCCAACTAAAGTGCAGCGTCCGTCGTCTATTACATTCGTATGTTATCACCTCCCAACACTAGCATCATGGACTTTCTAAGCCTTGCGAAGGTGCATCAATCAAATCTTCCACGAAAATCTCTTCCCAGAAGTTGCCACCCCATATCGTTACTATGTGCTGAATCTTTCAGCATCGTTGTCATTTCGTCATAGTCACCTAGTGGACTAAGCGTGAAATAAAAAATGTGTCTCACATCGTCTTCTGTATCCCCGTCCATGGACTTCGTATTTTGCAGCTTAAATAGCGCACATAACCGTCACACATCCAAAAAGGCGTGAGCGTAATCACGATGGCTATAGTCCCTAGTGACTATGCCTACTGATTACCACGTTGATTAGGTGTAGTGACGAGTCGTAGTTTCGGCCAAAATGCGTATTTATGCGTATTTGTAACCAAACTACTCTTAAACCGTTTGTTTTGATATCCAACTTGTTTTCAAACTTTGCTTAACATGTTTTAAACATGTTTAGCTTGTCACTTTTAGATTAGTGCTTATGTAGGGTCGTAAGGTAAGCGATCTAAACAATCGCTTATACTTTTGAACCCAACCCGTTTGGTCGATCTTAAGGATCCGACCAAACACTTTAGGTGACCATAGTTGTATAGGGAATAACCTTCTGAGGTTATACCTTATGGTCGCTTCGTTTAAGTAGTTGTACGATAAATAGTTTATATGCCTTTGGAAAATGACCAAAATACCCTTTTCATGCATAATTGATATTTGAGAATATGTAACCCAAATTTTGTCATTTAAATGATTATTCAACATAATTAAACATGTTAGGGCATATGAAACTTGTCGTAGGACTAGTTAGGCGGTCCGAACGCGTTTTACGCGAACTACGCGTTAAAGTAGCGTAAGCTACCAAAATGGGTCGTAATGGGTCGTAAGCACTTAGGTTAGGTTTCCTTTTAGTATGTAGGCCTTGTTAAACCATATCATATGAGTTCCCACACTCATTTGGTTTACGAGACCTCATCCTATCCGATCTTCCGATTTAGGTCCGGTTATTTATGTAGTTACCTATATTAGGTGCCGTTTGATTTCCGGGACTCCTCTAGCCTGCTTGGTAGTTGTTCAAGACTTCTAAGCACTCTCAAGTGAGTACATAGTCCCCTCTTTTACTGTTTTCTATGTTTTGGGGTGAAGCATGTGTACCTATCTGTTATTTTCATGATTTCAACGTATAATTTATTATACAAATTAGTACTTATCTTTTTACAAACTGAATGATTATTTATGGTTTAAACTCTAATTTTTCAAAGATTATAAAATTAATTGTTGGAATAGTACTTATTTTTGTTCACCAGACCGGTTGGTAGTATGATATAGCGCTATAGGATTTGACACCTCATTCCTGTTGTCATGGAATGTCTGAAACCAATATATTTCTCCATCCATATAGGGATTGCCTTCGTGGTATTCCTATAGTCTCAAAGGTGTAGTTTGATGCACTCAGTCTGAATGAATTCTTAAATCGCACTATTTTTGGTATATTTAGTTATACTCCCAAAAGTATAGTTTGATATGCTCTCATATGTGATATTGTACAAAACCAACATATATTTTGTTAAAACCCAAAGCATATTTTGATATGTTATTTATAAAACCCAAAACATAGTTTAATATGTTATTTATAAAACCCAAAGCATATTTTGATATGTTATTTATAAAACCCAAAACATAGTTTAATATGTTATTTATAAAACCTAAAGCATATTTTGATATGTTAATTATAAAACCAAAACATAGTTTAATATGTTATTCATAAATCCAAAGTATACTTTTGATATACTACTGAAAACAATTATTTTGACAACTAAAGTATATTTAATGTACTATCTGTTTAACAATTTTGGAACTGAAATATATTTTAATATATTACTTTTTCGACTTTCTTAAAACCAAAGTATATTTTTGTATATACTATAAACCTTTTTATCAAAATATTGTTTTATAAACAATATAATTTATACAAATTATTTTTATTTAATTACCTACGTATTATTATTTTATATCAACTGATTTCTTATAAATTTTATTATGATTTATAAAAGAAAACCTTATACAAGGATCATGACTACTTTTATTAAACATTTTCTTCACACTTATAAGTCATGAATCCTAATTATAATAAAACCATCTTACAGGCATTTTTATGCTGACGTACCTATTTTTACACATGTTTCAGGTGCTGCTTTGTGATGATTGTTGATACATGCTACACTTAGGATGGACTCGTGCCTTAGCGACTTTAAAACTTGAAAGATAATAATTGTATTTATCTGATTTGTAATAGAACAAAGACTTCAATGATTCAATAAAACAAAATTATTTAATCCATGGTTATGAAACAATGATTCTGTTACAATACTCCCCGACGTTTCCGCCACGGTTTGTTGTTTTACGTGGTCGGGGTGTGACAGAAAAACAATGACAATTGACTATAGTGTGGTATGTGTAACTGCCAGCACAGTGAGTAGAGCATTAGGACGTGGCACAGAATGTGAAAATATGGACTTTGACGGTGAAAGATCGTAGGGCTTCGTTTTAAGCAATGACATTAGAGGCAACAGTCGCGGCAACATCAAGGTACTCGTAATCGTAGTCTACAACATGGAAATAAAGGTGACATTGACAAGGATTGACTGTTGTTAAGTCAAGACGTCAACAACCAAGGGAATAATGACAGTATTGGGAATCCTCGCTATCGTAACAACACTGGAAGTGGTACTCGTGGAAGGGCATTTAAGATTGGCATGGGCGATGCTAGGATTATAGCAATGCGGTGGCCTGCACGTTCTTGGTAACTAAGCGCCTCATTCCTGTTCTGTTTAACCCTGATGCTTCTTGAAACCAACATGTTGTGGAATCGACTGATGGCTAATGAATTGAAACCTCATATGTTCGTTGGAATGCAAACTCAACCTTGTGGGACAGGTGTTCGACGTCGACCTTCCTTCTACTACCCTTGATAGTTGATGCAGTAGTCAGTATGGATTGGTTATCCATACATCGCGCAAATATACCCTGTGAGAAGAAAACTTTGCTTACCCCCCCCCCCCCTAGTGGAGTATCGTCATTTGTTCCAGAATATCAGGGTTGTGTAGAGGTTAGCATCAACTCTGCAATGAGAGCCCAGAGGCGTCTACGGAGGGATTACCTCGCCATTGTTAACAATGGTTACTGATGATAAGGCTAAGGAAGAAAGGATCGAGGATCCACCAGTTGTTTATAATTTCTTCTGATGAGCTACTTGAAGAACTTCCAGGATTACTTCCACAATTTTTAGGCAAAAACTCAGTTTGATCTCACGCCAGGTGCAGCTCCGAATATTCATACTCTTACCATCTTGCACCAGGAGGGTTGCAAGAGCTGTCTAATCAATTACAGAAACTGTTGAACATGAGTTTCGGCGGACCTAGCTTTTCGCTTTGGGGAGCCCCAGTTACACCCATGAAGACAAGCCTTACCGTATGTGTACAGGTTATCAAGAATTTAACAAGCTGATAGTCGAGAACCGTTTGCCTCGGCCATATATTGACAATCTATTGACCAGTTGCGAGGGCCAAGCTCCCATTCAAGGATTGTCTAGCGAGCAAACTATCATCAGATGGAAGTCCCAAGGGGGGGGGATGTTCCTAAAGTGGCATATCAAACACAGTATGGCCATACGATTTTGTACACCATGACCATTGAGTTAATCAACACACGAGCAGCTTTATGGATCACGTGAATCGACCGTGTTATTTGGAGACGTTTTGAAACACTACCAGAGGAAAGGAACACCATGAACGGCACCTGTATTTTGTCCTATAGCTCATAGGGGAGGAGCAACTTCACGCGAAGTCTACCTAAGTGTGACTTCAGGATTTGGGAGGTACACCTTCTTGGTCACGTAGTCAACAAAGTGGGAATACATGTAGATCTCGCTAAAGATCCATTTCACTAGATAGTGATCGGCACCAAATAGTCCACCGGGGATACAGTAATTTCTTGGTTTAGCTAGATACTAACGTAGATTCATCAAAGGATTTTCGAGGACTTCGCAACTTTAACCTCTTTAGCACAGCAGGGTGCTGTGTACTCGTGGGAGACAGGCGGGAGAACGTCATTTCAGCTTTCAAATCCCAACTCTACAATGCACTGAGCATCGTCTTTACCTAAGAGTACGGGTGATCTAACGGTATACCATGATGCTCCGAATCAGAGTTCCAGTTACACGCCGATGCAACACGAGAGAGTGATGGCTTACGTAATGGTATTATGAAGAGGAACTGCACGACGTACAATTTGCGGTGGAAACTGTGGTCGTTGGATTTAAGTGGGAGGCATTAGTTGGACGGTACCAAATGCACTACTTAGATCGATCACAAGGGCCTCCCGTGTACCCTGGTTACGAGAGAGTTAAATCAGTTAATGGCATCGCTGGATGGAACTTTTGAATGAATATGACTGTGAAACCTGGATGTGCACAAGCTTTGCAGCTCGCTATCCACTCTAACATACCTGATCAGATTCACCTTGTTCAAACTGAAGAACTGAAGGAAAGATTGACCCATGCGGGGCATGGGGAAGCAACCTTTGGTAGGACGGACGATATTTGCTACTCCATGGAACGAATATGGACCTCACTATACAACAACCTTAGGGAATTGTGCAGGTGAAGCACACGGGCCTCGATATCCTATTCATCTGAGTTTTGATAGGATGTAATAAAACCTGAAGACCATGTACGGGTGACCGAGCTTGAAAGCCCACATAGCCATGCATGGGAACAAAGTTTGCCATGTGGAATAGTCAAGGTGGGATATTAGCAACCAGAAACACATGTATAGAAATGAGAATAGACTGCCATGGATTTTGTCACCAGTCTACTTACAACTCGAAACGGAAACATTATCACATGGGTGATAATTGATGGACTCAAGTTAGCAGCACACTTTCTTGCAATCAAGAAAACTGACGAGTCTTCACAGTTGTGAATGTTCCTCTGAGAAAGGCGGCTTTTAGGCACGAGGTGCCAACTCCTGTTACCTCTGAATTTGATCTATGCATGCTTTATGTCAGGCAATACACAACACCCTTGGCTCACGTCAGGACCAGAGCATTGCCTATCGCCATTGGGCAAATGATCAGAGAAAACGAACTCTCCTGGCACTCAAAGACACGCTGCGAGCATGTGTGTGACTGGCTTTGGTGCATATTGGAAGGACTTTTACCTATGGTTGAGTACTACTGCGGCAGTTATCATCTTGGTAACCAGACAGCTCTGTTGAGGCATTACATAGACAATAATGCCAACCTTCTTGTTAGACTGTGATGATTGACAACTTAATTACTGGTCCAGGACCGGTACTCGAAACTCTTGGGAAGGTTGTTTGGATCGGGATTCGATTGGCGACAACGTATGACCGTCAGGAAAGCTGATAAACTTAGGAAACGCTGGAAGATCGTTGTAGGCGATCGTATCGTGTTGAAAGTCTCACCCTGGGAGGGTGTGGAATGCTTGGGAAGCATGGCGAGCTTAACTGACGTCATGATGGACCATTCAATAGCCTGGAAAGAATCGTTGAAGTGGCCTACAGCTCGAGTTCCCTATTGAAACAATCTTGATGCAACTGGTGAATTTCGGGACGAAATTCCTTTCAAGTTGGGGATGATGTGGCACCCGAGGAAAATCCACAGTCATCCAAAGTTATCACTTCTTTTCACCGGGACTGGTTATCAAATTTCGGGATGAAATTTCTTTCAAGTTGGGGATGATGTGACACTCCGCGAAAACGCTCAATCGCACTAGCTTCTTTAGCGACTGTTTTTAAATTTCGGGACGAAATTTCTTTCAACTTGTGGATGATGTGACAACCCGTAACTTTGAGGTAAAAACCCATTTGTTTCACTTTTATAAATCAAATCATACACACTTATTATTTGATGAACTAACTATATTTTATCCATATCGCGTTGAACCAACCCGAACCGTTTGAACCAAACAACTTGTCTCGCTTGCTGATCCAACCCACTCGCATAGCTCGGTACTTATGAGGCTCGAACCATAGTATGAATATTATACGATTTATATTAGTTGGCAATTTATATAAGATGTCAAAACAATATAGATACAATAGAAATAACAACAAAAAGGCTGCACATATATTGGGCCATGTATAGTCCAACCTTTTTAAAACAGTGGCTCGACAAATTTATCAAGACTTAATATAACCCTTAATGAAATCACATGTGTAAATGATTGTTTTCACATGAATGTACTGACAAACAATTAAAGTGATCAAGTATAACCACTGATTTTATTGAACCACACAATTTCTTTAATTGAACATAGGGTCGAGAAACATGATTAGATCAAATGGAAGTTTGGAAGTGGGCCGGTGGGTTGGGATTATTCTTCGCGCACACAGTTAAGTTTCTCGGCTTATGTTTGGCTTCGGCCCACTCTCACAATTGGCCCGCATCTGTTAAGTCCGAAACCCATTATGTACGTATATTATTAGGATACGTAGTATGGTTCTGATGCACATAAGAAACCCTAGAATTCTTGAACCCGACGGCAACAATCCACTTCGTGAAGCTTTTTCTTTCGAGTTCCTCTAGCATCTTGATTTCCCTGATTGTGCGACGGCAGACGACCCCCCTTCCCTTCCAATCGATCATCTCGGGTAAACCTCTTTTGGCTAATATTGATTGCATGAGAATCTCTTTTGATTGGTATTGATAGTATGAGAGGCGTGTTGATATGTATGCATGAACTTTAGGCGCTGTGATTATGTGGGTGTGTGTAGGCTAAGCATGATCCTACGATGAGTGCATGATCGTATTATATTCGGGCGTATGTTTTTCGTGATATTTGGGTCCGTAATATTATGGCTTGACACTAGGGATTTACGCATACGATTAATCTATGATTATGATCTGATTTTATAGGAGGAAATTGCTAGTAATGTTAATCGGTAATCTGTGATAGTATGTTACAATTTCATGATTAGTGTAGTGTGTGAATGTTATGTTTAAATGATGCTTGTTAATGTTAAACTCCATTAATGTTGGCTGATATATATGATGATCTAAATCGGAATTTATGATGGTATGATGTTAAAAAAAACATGACTATGAATTTGTGCAATTATCGATGATCATTGGGGATTAGGGTATATGGAGTTAGGAAGATAATGATAATTGTGCGAGAACATGTTGGGTAATTATGATGCTGAAAGTTGGGTAACTATGGTGGGCAGGACCACACGTCACTCGAATTTAAGTAAATGAATTGGATTGTTAAGGTAAAATGGTAGGTTCAGGAAGTGGTTTCTTAAATTGGGCCACATATAAATGTTGGGCCACACACGAATTGGACCAAACTTGGGGTCGCGCCTTGAAACCGGGCCACAAACACACACCCTCACGCATATTAAATTAAGCATGTTGGGCCGGTCCGGGTGGGCCAGGGGGCTTAAACAGAAACCCCACATGGTTTGCAGGCCGGGATGGGTTTGGGCCTGGGTCTCGCATATCGGGTTTAAGGGCCTCGCATGGTACATGAAGTCACGCATTATTTGTATGTTTAACATGAGATGTTAGAGGAATAATTGAAATAATGTAACGAGTTGTCGAGTGTTATTAGTCGGTTATGGTTGCGATACGTAATTACTTGTGATTTGAATACTTATTATGCGTACGTGAACTACATGTAATATGAACTTACGTGAATTGTTACGCCATACGTGCCACGAGATAGTCAATTTATGTTTACAACTTGTTTTAATAAATGGATGTTGGTGCATGAGTCTGATTGATATAGGTAACTATGTTAGGATTGTTTTGAGCAACTGAACACGTAACTAGTCTTACCGAGCAAACCAAAGGTGAGTTCATCTCTTGAGCATGCGTCCCGGTGGTTGGGATAGTCTTTGGGTATCCCGGGGAGGGATAAGTCTTTTGGGTAAAACTGGGATGTTGGATAATAATCTCACCCTATCATTCTTATGTCCCATCTTTTGTTACCGGGGAGGTAGCGGGGTATTAGTTGGTAGTGCTACTTAAGTTTGGGACCCTCACACAGTACCAGGGAGGACAGTTGTGAACTAATGACCCAGTCATGCCCAGTGTTTTGATAGGAGCACTGGGGAACGGGCAAATCATACATCAGGAGCCATCTTGTTCAGTATCGAGATATTGTCAACATGACTTTCGGAATTAAATTCAATGGATTAACTAAACACTTGGTAACCAACATTTCCGTAAAACTATGAACTCACCAGCGTTGTCTGATACACTTGTTGCATGCTCACAGGTCGCTAGTTGTCTTGGATTGGAACTTGCTGTCTGGTGTAGCTGGAGTGGTCATGGGTCGACTGGAGGGATTCATGTGATTGACTTATTGGTTTTATAAATTGGTTTTGAAACAGTTTAACTTTGGTTTACTATTTGCTTCCGCTGAACATATTGGTTTTCCTTTAAACTCATGAATGGTATTCTCATTAGTAATTGAGGATTTTATTTTGAAACTTCTATGGGTTCAATGTAATTAGCGTTGTTGGTATGTCACACACCTAACAGGGACATTCCCTTGGTGGTATTTTAGGGGTGTGAGAATACTGGTTTAATGTGTGATCTAGTTCTTAAACCATTAACATAACACAAAACCCAAAACAATTATCATTATTTTTTTGTGTAGCCACAACACAAGATTAATGACATACAAGATGATATCTATTGTTTGACTACCTTTTGCATGGTTAAGCTTTATTTTGTTCACTATTGATGTCCACTACACTGTATTTATGTACATAAACAAAGAAAAGGACCGACACACTTATGTAGAACTTCTTGGCCCCATTCCATGCATTTTGCTTCGCATTTTGTATCCGTGCATTTAAACATTGCATGCACTTGCGTGCAAAGTGGATTTACTTCACCCGGTACTTCATTTCCTAATAATAACAAAAAAAACATGCAGTTAGTACATTTTTCATATTTAAATTTGTCAATATATAAATATACAAAAATACAAAAACAATTATTACTATTGTTTAAAGAATTAATATTACAGAAAGAAAAAAAAACAATACCTGAAGAAGAAAATACGCTTGCTACAAGAATGAGGACCAAAATGGAGATGCGTTTCATATCACGATTCTTTGAGTGACCTTTCTTAAATAAATAAAAAAATCAGAAGTTTTAAGGATGATTTCACTTCATCACCATATGGGGGTATATATATACAAGTAAGCATTAATTAAATATATATACCATATCACATTTCACACACTAGACAAATCATATTACTTATTAATGAATGTATTTGGTGCATGTACGTGGAGATTACACACTGACCATAAAATATTAGTAGCGTATTATATCTAGTACTTAATTGCCTAATGAATGAATACAAAGTTAGAAAGGTGTCACCACCATATTTCACCCCACCATTTTTCCCGCTCAAATACTTCCATGCCCCTAAAATAAAGAAATATTTTATAAAGTAGGAAATAATATTTTAATCCAATTTTAATATTGTTAGTTTTTTGTGATATAGTAAATTAATCATTAGTTATGAAAATATTAAGTTATTCATTTATATATATATGAATATATATATATACACACCTCTAACGTAGATTATAAATTTTATAATAATTACGTGTTAACTAAATCCGTATAATATTTACTAATAAGAATTACAATTCAATTTAGGACATAACAATAAATTTTTTTTGCATTTACTTTTATTAAAATATATTTAAAAGATACACAATAATAAAAACAATATTATTTTTCTATACTCTTATATGAATTATAATACGTGATTTCATTTATATGAATAATATATATGTATATATATATATATATAATATGTGTGTGTATTACATGTTTTTGAGTATGCATCCATTATAATACAAGGTCTATTATGGTATTATAGTGTTACTAATAAATGTAATTCTACTATAATTTCATTGGTCCCCTATTAAACAACTGTTTGTTCAATTGGGGATCACTAATTAGTTGTTTCTGATTACTGGTTAGACCCATCAGGTATTCATTGGTCAACCATAGTTGTTTCTTATGCGTTGTTTTGCTTTTAGCGGTGGAGTCCTGATTTGTTGTTAAGTAGTAATACTTTAATCAGTTGTTTTCATGCAGTTTAGCAAGCTGAACACTATAAATACTTTACTTTCAATATCTTAATAAAAGATAAATGTATCGAAGACATTCAATAAAATTTGTTTTTATTTAATTACTAAGAGACCTATTTTGACCCACTTTTGATTGCAAAAGCATGCAAATATAATTGAGAATACACTGCACCACACAGAATGCAACTCTAATAAAATGTTGCATTAAGCCTTAAAAAAGATGCATTAGGCTTTATGCAACCTTTTACCAAGGGATGCATTAGAAGCAGTTAGATTAGATATAGTGCGACTTTTTAAGGCCTAATGCATCCTTTTTTGAAAGTGTTGCATCTAGTATATAAAATACAACATTTTTAGTATGCAACTTTTTATATTATAATGCAACTTTTTTACTTTAATATAACTTATTTTTTAAACTCGAACGCAACTTTCTAAAAACACAAAGGTAACTATTATTATAGTTTAGTTAAAAAAAATGCAACCTTCTTATACTTATTGCAACCGTTATTATCTTTTAATAGAAAAAATACAAACTTTTTTTACATAAGTTGTAACATTTACGAATTTTAGTTATAGCAAATGCAACCTTTCTTTTTTACATCAAAATGAAACTTTGTAATATAAACTCAATTGCTACCAATTAAAATCCATTCAATCATTCTTAGACCAAAACAATTATAAAATTGCTAATCAGATTTTGTACTTTAACATGTGTGTGTAAGCTCAAACATTAACATATCTTGTTCTCCAACTCATAGTTGTTCCACAACCTTCTGCATCATAGCTTCCAAGCATTGTTATTGGCTCTCAATATCTTTTTGCATAGCTTCGGGCCTACATTTAACTTTGTAACAATACGATCTTCTAAAACAAGAGTTTCATTAAAGTTAAACAATGTAACATTTCTAACAAAAGGTAAAAAATTTATTAAAGTATGTAACCTTTCGAAAAAAATTGTTTCACTTTTTAGTAAAATTTGCAACCTTTTAAGAAAAAATTTGCATTAGATCTTCTACTTAAATCTTAATATTTTGTTAAACTTGCAAATTCACATCAAAACATAAAGTATTTCATATTTTATTTTGTAGCAGGCATCTATAGTTTTAACTTTTTTATAATTTGTAATGCCATATGATTTATAAATATGGACGCATCAGTATGATTTATAAATATGGACGCATCAGTATGAGTATGAGTGAGTGATCGGTAAAGATACCGGTTTAATGTGTGATCTAGTTCTTAAACCATTAACATAAAACAAAACCCAAAACAATTATCATTATTTTTTTGTGCAGCCACAACACAAGACTAATGACATTACTAGATGATATCTATTGTTTGACTACCTTTTGCATGGTTTAGCTTTATTTTGTTCGCTATTGATGTCCACTACATTGTATTTTTGTACATAAACAAACAAAAGGACCGACACACTTATGTAGAACTTCTTGGCCCCATTCCATGCATTTTGCTTCGCATTTTGTATCCGTGCATCTAAACATTGCATGCACTTGCGTGCAAAGTGGATTTATTTCACCCGGTACTTCATTTCCTAATAATAACAAAAAAACATGCAGTTAGTACATTTTTCATATTTAAATTTGTCAATATATAAATATAAAAAAATACTAAAACAATTATTACTATTGTTTAAAGATTTAATATTACAGAAAGAAAAAAAATACCCGAAGAAGAAAATACGCTTGCTACAAGAATGAGGACCAAAATGGATATGCGTTTCATATCTCGACTCTTTGACTGACCTTTCTTAAATAAATAAATAAAAAATCAGAAGTTTTAATGATGATTTCACT